>NC_056681.1:5481250-5851875 GCF_018350215.1 Panthera leo
TGCAGGGATGTGCACACTGAGGTTTAGAGGGCGCCGGCCTTAGGTCGTACGGCTGGTGGGTAGCAAAGCCAGGACTCTAGCCCTAGCGGTCTGGCTCTCATGCCCACGAATATAGCCGAGTGTGGGCAGTGGGGTCCACCAAAGGAGAAGAATCATGGCCCCTCAGGGATCTGACCTTGCCCGTCAGCTTTCGGTCACTGGGAAGGATGGTAACTCAGGGCTCCTAGAGCTCTGCCTTTCGTCTCCGCCCTGTAGAGTGTCCAGGCGAGGCCGGGAGCCCCGGGTGGATTCCGACTTCCATGGGCCACCTCGCCAGTGGGGGCCGGGCCAGCAGCCCCAGCTGGCACGGGAGAGGCCTTTCTGCCTCTTCTGCATCTGGCAACCTCCGCCCCCAGGGAGTTCGCCCTGGAGCGAGAGTGGCCATTGGTGTGCCCATCCCCCACTGGCTGCCAGGCGATACAGGTTCCTCGGAAGGAACGAGGGTCTGAGCAGAGGAGGGGTCTTCCGGAGGAGGACCAGGTCCAGAGACACCTGGCCCCGGGGATGGCGAGGTTGGGGCCTCTGCCCTTCTCTCCTGGCCATCCGTGGTTTCCTGCTTCTGGCCCTGATGGCCCCATTACCTACCCCTGCACCCCCATGAGTTCCCGGGTACATCCTGATGCCTGCAGCCTGTCGACGTCCTTGAGAAGGCCAGACCCCGTGTGTCTGGAGTGAGCAGACACGGAGGACCCAGCCCCAAGAAGCGGGAGGCAGTGGGGCGCCCGCTGTGGAGCCAGACAGCCCCCATCACTAAGGGAGCGTGCCTGGGGTTGCTTCCCGACTCTGAGCCTCTGTTTCTTCATCTGTAAAATGGGCATCCTAAGAGTCACTTCCTAGGATCACAGTGGGGATCAGATGAGACAATATGTGCTTAGCTCAGTGCTCAGTGCCTTGTAAATGCTCCAGAAATGGCAGCGTGTTCTGTCATTAAGTCCTGGCAACTCCTTCACCCTTGCCACGACCTGCCTGGAGAGAGACCCTTTGTGACTCAGCCACGAGTCGCAGCCCCTCCCCCTTCAGAGCCTGCTTTGGGGACCCCAGCCCAGCCCCTCTTGTGGGTGTGCTGATGAGGCAGAAGAGCCGGGAAAGGAGGGTCCCCTTGCCCCACACCAGAGGCTGGGGCGGGGTGCATCACCCGTGATTTCGTGTTCATTTAGCAACCTTTCGGATGGGTCACTTCCCTCAACATTTTACTCCTTCATCCATGAACTCATTCAACACATTTGTTGAGTACCTACCGTGGGTTGGGCTGAACGTCCTAGAAGTATACAGCCATGAAAAAGACAAACTCAAGTATGGCCGACGGAAACTAAACAAGAAAACCACTGAATGTATGGCACGGCTTGTGGGAAGTCCTACAGGACGCGACTCGACAGGGGCACAGGCGGGCTGGCTACGACGGGACCGTCTTTCTCTCTTGGTCCTGCTTTTCCATCAACCTTGTAAGTTGAGGGGAACCCGGATCCCGTGGTGTGGACGCATCCTAATTTATCAGGTGCCACGGTTCGCTTAGATATGGAACTTTCTGAAGAGGAGACGCTTCCCAGCTTTCCTGCCGGGGTGCTGATCGAGAAACTTGGGGAGTGAGCCGGGGACCTGCATTTCCGCAATTTTCTAGGAGGAGATGCAGATTCAGGAGCCCGGGTCCTGGATCCTAATCAGCCTTGGGCAGCAGGGACGGAGGCGGGCACTTTGGTTCCCTGAGTGCTTCCTAGGACGGATTCCTGGCCGGGGATCCCGGGGCTCACCTGTGGGCCTGCTTTTCTGGCTTCTGCTGTTTCCAAGGAGGATCCCCGAGGACGCCCAGGGCAGCGCGCAGCACCCGTGCAGGGGAGAATGTGTAAATGGCTCGGTGCTTCTGAAGGTAAAAGGCGGCTTGTGCTCCTTATTTAACAAAATTTCAAAGGACTTGGTAAATGACGAAGACACAAGTCCAAATGGCTGTCATCCCATCACGTGAAGGTGGGTTTAACTTGCGGAAAGTACCCTGCCGGCCGAGCTCCAGGCCTTTGCAAGGAAGGCTGATCAGAGAGCTGGTGGCAAAGGCTGGGGGAGATGCGCCCGCGTCCCCCGCCCCCAGCAGTTTTGGGAAGGGGAAGCACACGTCCCCTTCAGGCTGTCTGCTCTGTCACAGCTGCCCGGGATCTATTCCTTGGGACGGGGAGGCCCCGTGGGGACCTCCTGCCCATCCTCTGGCACGACTCTCTGCCCCTCAGAGTCTCGAGCTCCTTGTCTGTCAAATGGGCTGATGCCAACCGTTTCTGTCTGAGAACCAAGGTGAGAAGGACACAAGTGTTGGGCGAGGCTCTGCCAGTGCCCGGCACATAGTAAGTGACCCATCAACCTCAGCCGCTGTGGATGCACAGCCTCACTCCCCCGGGCCGCGTGTCACTGCTCTGTAGTGCTGTTTGTGTCTGTGTAATACCTCGAGCTCCCAAGCCAGACTTTCGTACACAACAAAGGCTCCTGCTGGTAAGATAAGTCTGCAAAACCACAGATGGGATTCAAGCCTTTTTTTTCTTTTTTTTTTTTTACAGACAAGGGTCCCTGAGTGAGACCCAGAGAGGGTGCATAGGGGCCTGGGGCCACACAGCCAGCAGCCATGGCCAGGTATCCAGGAGCATGTCCCCTCCCCGGGCTTGGAGCAAGGCCTTCCAGACTCAGGAAGACCCTCGAGTCCCTGCGGGGGGTCTCTCTGTCCTTGTCACGTCCGCCCAGGCTACACGTGGGAGTTTTCTAAACTGGTCATCCTGATAAATGGCTTCTGTGTATGCTTGCTGCCTGGATCCAGGGCCTCCCGTGGATTTGTTCCTTTAGTGATGGGCCGAGGGATTCCCCACTTTTCGTTTGGAGACAGCGCGTCCAGCCTTGGCAGTGACCCAGCCCGGATTCCCGGCGCGGAGCCCTGGCCACATCTGTTTTCCAGGAGGGACAGGCAGTGCGTGGGACCGGAGAGGCAGGCCCGGCTAGAGCCACCCTCGCTTCGCCCCCGCGCCCCGACCTTTCCGCCTGGGAGGCCAGGCCTCCGTCCCGGTCGTACAATGCCCCCTTCTCACGTTCAGACTGGAGGTCTAGACGCTCCTGCTCGCTTTTGTTCTGCGGGGGTCAGGGGTTGGGGAGGGGCCTCAGAGAGTGGGATTCGGGCACAGGCAGGAAGAAACCTTCCCCGAATGAGGAAGGGGGGTGGGAGTGGGCGCAGGGACAACAGTTTCAAAGGAGGCAGCCCGTTGTCCCCGCCTGCCCGTCGAGTGAGCAGTCCTACCAGCAAAGCATGCCCCGATTTGTAATGATGGAGGCAGCTCCTGACAAATGCACTGTGAAACCCAGTCAAGCTGACGCCCCCTCAGGCCTGCTTAGCTGACATCGTCTAAATAAAACCCCACAGCCTGTGCCAGTAGGTCTGGGCCGGGCTGCCAGCGGGAACCCCAGGGCCAGAGGCAGCGCTCAGCCAGGCCCGAGCCCAGGAAACTGTGCGAAGAGTTGTAGCCAGGCCACGTCTCCCGGCCTCCGCCCACTTAGGGGCCGTCTGGGTGCTTCGTAAAGGGCAGGCAGACAGAAACTTCGCTGTGATGTGAACCTCCAAGCCATCCTGCCTGTGGCCACTGGTGGCAGAAAGCTCGGGGCCACGCTGGGAGCTGGCGCTGGCCCAGGAGGGACACACAGTCTCTGGCTCGATACTTTGCTTCCGGACCCAGTCTTGACTGGCAAGGCCTGTCACCTCTGAGAGCCTCATCTGTAAAATGGGCTTATGAGGGGGCACAGTAATTGCCCACAGGGCGAACCGGGGTGGGGATTTCGTGAGCGGATCTGCGTTCCCTGCGCCGTGCAGAGTGGGTGCCTTCGCCCCTGATGCCGACTGTGACGTTGATCGCTCTTGGGGTGGGGAGGGAACACGCAGGTGCCCCTTCCGGATCCGGAGCAGGTGGGGAGCGCGGCGGAGGCCCCGGAGGGCGGGCTGATGGCGGGGGCAGCCGCAGACGGGGCTTGTCTTGCCCAGCACTTGCTGCTGTGTGAGGTGGCCCATCGCTTGCCTCTTCGAATGGCTTGTTCCTCTCCCAGCTCTGCGCTGCTGGGGACAAGCCCCCAGAATTGGGGTGGCCCGTGGCACCGATCGCCCACGCAAGCCACCGCACCTGCTGGCCCAGCCTCGGGGAAGGGAGAGGAAGGAGAGCTGTTTCCAGTCTCTCGGGAGCCGTTTGTAAGCTCTTGCGGGGTTGAGAGGAGGCTGGGGAAAGCAGAACGGGGTCGGGAAGGGCGGGCAGGGAGGGGGCCCCGGTGGGAGCGAAGGTGCCCAGAGGGGCGGGACGCTTTTGTGGGGATTTGCCCCGATCCTGCCCTGTAGGCCTTTTCTCATTCCCTTTCAGGCCTAGGACTCTCCACGGCTGTGTCTGGGGACGAGTTGGCAAAAACATTGCCTGTGCCGGCTTGGCCGACTTGCGGGGTGGCTGGGGAGAGGGAGCCCCGGGCGAGTGGGGTCGCTGATTCCGTCCACCCTGGTTACCAGGTGAGAGTGACAGCAGGTGTGTGTTGGGGGCAGGGACTCACACGTGCAGGGAGGAACTGGGATCTTTCTAGTGCTGACTGGGTCACCTCGTCCCTGGCTAGGGGTCCCGCTGGTAAATGGCATGCAGCTCGGCTGGCCTCTGAAGGTCCAGCTCGGGGACCGTGAGGACCTCCGTTTCCCACCGCTTCGTCCGAACCCCCTTGACCAGCGAGGACGCTGTTCTGACTCCCGGGGTCCTGTCCCCCCACAGCGGAGACGTCTTCCCGAACCTCCACCCCGTGTGTCCGGGGGACCCCAGAGGTTCCGTCCACAGACAGCCGTGCCCCGCAGACCGGAGTGGAGATGAGCAGCCTTGTAAGAGCAGTTATTAAAGTGAGCGTGTGGAAACCAAAAACCAAAAAGGGGGGACATGTAGCCTGTAATCCCCCCCCCCTTTATTTGAGTAGTTTTCAGTCACTATAACCCCCTGGGGAGGCATCAGGATTTATGGCACCTGCACAGTGACTCCTGGTGGACTGGTGTAGACGGCTTTTTTCTGGTGTAGACGGCTTTTCTCGGTAGGGATCCTCATCCTGTAGGGTTTTGTTTGCACCGTTTGCCGTGTGTCCAGGCCTGGGCTCAGCTTGGAGCATGTGAGTGAGGTGGCCCCCACATCGCGGCCCCCCCCCGGGGGCAGAGGCCAGCAGGGCCTGCCCTGGTGCTGGGTTGAGGGAGGGCAGGCGAGTGTCGGAAGTAGAGGCTGCCTCCGGCAGGGACAGGCACGTGGAGGAAGTGGCCGCTTGGCCAGCACCCCAGCAGAGAAGGCAGCGAAGGCTGGTGGAGAGAATCACCACGTTGGGCTCCTGGTGGCCCCCGGGCCTCGCTCCAGAAGCTGGCGGTCCTGAACGGAAGGGACCAGAGACCCGCATCTAGGGGACCCAGCCCTCTCAGGGCGCCCCAGGTGGTAGCACCGGGCCCACCGGCCCTTGGGGACAGCTTCTGCTCCCTTTGCCCGGCCCTGCCCTGGCTGCGTGGAGGCCCAGCCCCTGGTTTAGGCTATGTCTGGGTCACGGGGTGTGTCCCAGAGATGCACCCTGAGGCCAGCCGGCCCGGTCCTGTCCTCCTTTCCCGGGGAGGGGCGATGGCCGGTGTTGCGGCAGCCCTTTTGTAAAAGCTGGGGCAAGAACGTCCCACAAAACACCAAGTGGGAGGTGACGCCGACTTCCTGCCCTCCCATTTGTTCTCCGGGTCCCCAGAGGCAGGGGGCACAAGTTCCTGCCTCCCCGCCACAATGCGTTTTATTTTAACCCCATTGCCACCCTGTTTTTAAGTGCGCAAGAGACTGCCCACACTAGGCGCCGGGAGCGTGTTGGCGCTCGGCTTCTGAGAACAAGAGTGAGAATTATTCGCCGGCCAGCCGCGGACGGGCCTGGAGCGACCTGGAACGTAGCCCAATCAGAGATGATACGTTTTCGAATTCTCCAGAGCCGCCAGTCCCCCTGCCGTCCGCCCCCCCCCCCCCCCCCGCCCCCAGCCCCGGCCACTGGCAGACCCCAAATCAGACCGATAACTTAGCGTTTTCATTTAAGCCCATCTGACAAATCGTTTCAGACGGAGAAAGCAATATTGCGTCTTTAAATGGCTACTTTGTCAGCGCGTCTCTGGGCGCTGTAAAAAGTCCTTTGTTATCTGTCTAGACAGCACACCAGCGGGGTATTTGGTCTGTGCGAGGGAGAGAGATCTGACAAGGTTGAATTCATTTACCGGCTTATTTAAAGCAGGATTTCAAAACACTTGCTCATAAACTGTTTTCGGCCCCAGACTGCCCCGGCCTCCCCCTTGAGCCCACACTGGCTTTTCTTGTTTTATATAATTTTTTCGCCTGTTCGGGCAGCTCTCGAGGGTTGCAGCCGCCACCCTTTCCGACCATTTTGACCACCCGCCCGCCCCCTTCCCCAAACTGTTCTCTGGCGACTCTTCCGATTCTTCCCTCCCTAAAATTAAGGCGCTTCGCCTCCCGGCAGTGTGTTTGTGTTTATAACACATTTACTTGACTGTGCTAATTTTATACCATCACCAAAAAAAAAGAGAGAGAGAGAGAAAAGTGACATTCCTGGCTTTCTCCCCTCCCCGTGCGGGTGGGCAGAAACCCCCTCCCATCCAGCCCCTTCCCAAAACTTTCCCCACTTCTTATCACTTTTGCCTTTTTTTTTTCATGGCACACATAGACATCAAACATCAGAGGTTGGCTTTTTTAAGGATGACAATATCAGGGCACCTTGAATGGGTCCGAGGTTTTACTTCTATGAAATAGATGCATTAATTAACCTCGTTGCCATGGCGACTAGGTGATTGTTGCAGGGGTGGAAAGGGGGCGGGCAGTGGGAGCGGAGGGCCCGCTGGTGGGGGGGGGGGGGGCAGCCACCATTGCTGTCCCTGCAGGAACTGAACCTGCAAATGGCATTGTCCTGCCGTCCACCAGGAAAGTGGGCCACTTTGGGCTTTCTCCCGACTGCTGTGGGGGGTGGGGGGGCTTCTCAACTCCGTCCCCTGTAGGCGGCCACAGAGCCAGTGCATTTAGGAAATGGAGTTGAGTTACGGTCCGGGTGTATGTTAGGGACACTAGAAGGGGGCGCTGCAGGATGGAGAGGCAGAGACACCACGTGCCTTGCTCCCCCCCGCCCCCGCTGACCCCCTGAAAACTATTGTCCTGGCTGCAAAGCCATAAATTTCCACCCTCCAGCCAGCAGGCATCAATCTGCCTCGGGGGTTTTACATGTAGGGGGCACAAAAGGTGGGGAGACGGTTGGGGGTGGGGGGGAGGGGGGGCCCGACCGGATGTCTCCTGGGATCCCTAAACTGTGTTTCATTTCTGCCAGGCCAAGCAAATCCAGCCTATCGGTCTGCTTCCTTGGGGGGGCAGCGGGGGGGCACTGGGGGGCTGGGGATTGGGCGTTTCATCTGTAGGAGATAGGACACAGAGAAAATAACGTCCCAAAGCACTGGGCTTCTTGGCCCGATTCTTTCATTTCTCCTCCCAAAACAGAAACCACAGGCAGGAGCGAACCTTGCTACTCCCATTGTGCCCGTGTGGCTCTCTTGACTATTCCCGGCTTCGTGCGGGCGGCGAAACGATGAGCTGCCGGGAGAACTCGAACCTCTTCATGGTTTTTAGCCCGAAAACCTGTAATTCCCTTCTCCCTGGAAGACAGAGGTCGGGTGGCCGAGTTTGCTCTGTTTTGAGTTAATGCAGTCACTGAGGTGTCTTTCCACTCCCCCAAGGACCACAGTGTCCATCTTTAAGGAGGAAAGTCCAAAATGAAGAAAAAGGGGCCTTTCTTTAAGAGAGAGACCAAAACAGGGGCGCCTGGGTGGCTCAGTCGGTTAAGCGTCTGACTTCAGCTCAGGTCACGATCTCGCGGTGCGTGAGTTCGAGCCCCGCGTCGGGCTCTGGGCTGATGGCTCGGAGCCTGGAGCCCGCTTCCGATTCTGTGTCTCCCTCTCTCCCTCCTGCTCATGCTCTGTCTCTCTCTGTCTCAAAAATAAATAAACGTTAAAAAAAAAAATTTTAAAAAGAGAGAGACCAAAACAGCATGACCAGGTTCATGATGCCTGCTGCTGGGCCCACTCCCTCCCCGAGGTGCTGGGGCTAGAACGGGGCAGAAGAAGGATGGGCTTTTCAGGATCACATCCACGGGCTGGCAGACGTGTCTGCACTGGGATTGGGTCTGTCTGGGAGTAATTAAAGGAGAAGGATGATATTAACCCAGTCACCCGGCCAGCGGGGCAGAGGAGTGGCACTGGCCTTGATGTTCCCCTCCAAAAATTAGCCTTTCTCAGCATGTTAGGAACATACTCTTGGCTTGAGTTTGGGGGGCTATTTTTTAGTTTTTTTGCATTAAAAAAAATTTTTTTAAAGCTTTAAATGTTTATTATCGGGAAAGAGAGACACAGAGTGCGAGTGGGAGAGGGGCAGAGAGAGAGGGAGACACAGAATCCGAAGCAGGTTCCGGGCTCTGAGCTGTCAGCACAGAGCCCGTCGTGGGGCTCGAGCTCACGAACCGCCAGATCATGACCTGAGCTGAAGTCGGACGCTTAACCGACCACCAGGCACCCCCCCCCTTTTGCGTTTTCACGTTTGTATAATTGATCATGTCTCCTGGTCTTTTAAAAGAGCAGCCAAAGATACCGTTCCTCCTAATGAGATCAGCTTCAGTTTGTGCAGGGAGACGTGAGCTTTGAAAGCCCAGCTGAAGCATGTAGGTGGCCCAGACGCCCCAAGAGCCCGCAGCTTGAGAGATGAGATTTTTAAAGTCTCCTTTTTGGAGCTCAAATCTGGGAGGCCTGGCCTTATTTGTTTTCCCTGTCTGAAGAGTTGGAGAGGCCGGGGTTTTGGGGCGGCCTTGGTGTGCTGCCTTATTTAGGAGGCGAACTGGTGCTCATTTGTCAGGCAAAACAGATGTGGGGAGACAACATCTATTTTCATAATTCGAAACAAATCTGGTGAGCCGCCTTCCTTTTCAGTGGGGCCCGCTCATGCAGAAAGCCCCACTCCCAGCAGCATTTAGCAGAAATATTTATAGCTCGTCAGTTGAACTTTTCTTTCCTCCAGGATGAGTTGGTTTCTGCTGGCGACTGGGGCTGTGAGCCCGGGGCCCTCGATGGGTAATAGGTGCTATTGCAGGGAGTTGTTTTTGCTTTTGGTTTTTTTAATTTTAAAAAGAAAGGGAGCAGGGGGTCCCAGCCAGAGTGATTGTGCTTCACCTCGTCAGTGGGTCCTCTGGTCTTCCGAGTGTGGGGGCTGTTGGCTAAGGTGCCCTGTTTTCCATCATTTGTTATGGAGCAACCCCCCCCCCCCACCAGCCGGGCAAGCAGCTGGCTCCCCCACCCCTCCGGGAAGACTTTGCTTTGGTTCGCAAGGGAATGTGAGAGTCATTTCCCCCATTTTACAGATGCAGACACCAAGGCTGAGAGAGGAGCAGCCAGCCCCAAGGCTGCGGCAAATTGATGGTGGAGGTGGTCCCCTGCCTTGGAGGCGGGGTCCAGAAATGACTTGGGTTGTCCGGACAGCTGCTGCAGCCTCCCGCTAAATGTAGCTGTGGAAACACGATAGGCAGGTTGTATCACGACAGAGGGCAGGTCCCAGTGTTGGGAAGAGGCTCACCTGTTTGTTCATCCATCAGATGGCGGAGCTCCTTTGAGCCGCCGGAGGAGCTGGGGGCGGAAGGGGATGCCTGCCCTCACGGAGCTTAGACCCCAGTGGGGAGCAGACAAACGACGTGGTTTCCGATGCTGGTGATGCCAGGGAGGAGGAGAAACGGGGTCACGTCAGCATGCGGTGGTGGTGGTGGTGGCGGGGGGTAGATGTTCGCAGGGGGTCCTGATTCCAAAGGCTCTGCGGGGGGCGAGGGGAGCTGGCACATGCACGAGGCTTTGAGGGGTGGGATGAAAACCATGGGAAGCTCTAGGGTGGAGAATTTCTCGGCGAGGGGGGTTGAGAGAGGCACAGCCCTGCTGGCTGGGGACCTGGGGCAGGTGCCCACCGGGCTTCCGTCCCCTGGTCTGTAAAACAAGACTAAACAGTGTGGGAGTTTCTGGGACAGCCACAGATGATGCAGTTTTGCAAGATGCTACTGCTGGGGAACGGGGTGTGGGGTATATGGAGATCTTCTTGTGCTATTTCTTACAATTTCTGTAGACGTACAGTTACCTGAGAATAACATTTCTTTTTAAAAAAGGGAAAGCTGCTCGTTGCTGGGACCGCCCTGGTGCAGATCGTATCCTCGTTGCCACCGTAGCTCAGGAAAGGAAAACCCCGGGTAGCTTCTTTGTTTTTGTTTTTGTTTTTATTTATTTTGAGAGAGACAGTGCAAGTGGGGGAGGGGCAGAGAGAGAGAAAGAGAGAATCCCAAGCAGGCTCCGTGCTGCCCGTGCAGAGCCCGACGCTGGGCTTGAACCCACAAAGCCGTGAGATCATGACCTGAGCCAAAAACAAGAGTTGGAGGCTTAACCGACTGAGCTCCCCCCTCCCCCCGGGCACCCCAAGTTTCCCCCTCATTGTAACCTGCGCACTGTAAGCGTGGGGTCTGGGGGGCTCAGGGAAGCTTGCGTGTGGCCCTTTATTGCCCTGGCAGGAAGGAGGCCCGTGCCGGGGTCAGGGTGTCCTCGGGGTCTCAGGTGGGTTGCTGGCTTGGAGGGCGGGGTGGATCCTGGGGGTAGAATGACGTCCGGAGGCTCGGGTTTCTCATCATGCCCTGTGATTGTTCACGAAGGATGGATGGAGCCCACTGGGAAGTTGGAGGCGAACGCATCGCCCGTGTGCTCGCTGGACCCTGGGCGGATGTGACTGGCCGTGGGCAGCACGCTTTCTGGGCCTGTCTGTGGTGGAAGGTGGGGTGGATGGGTGGGGGCTCCCAGGCCCAGGGCTGGTGCAAAGCCTTCTAGCTGGAGAGCTGGCAGTGAAGGGTTTCCCGGCCGGTCAGAGGGCGCAGCTTGGCCATTAGGAGGCCCCTCCAGGACCATGCAGCTGGTCCCAGAGACTGCAGGCTCTTGGTCCCTTGGGGGGTCCCGGGCTTGCGGCCTCCTGTGTACTTGGGTGAACGGGCTCTCAGATAGTAACCCTTTACCCCCGCTTTCTCCTTGACCTGAACCCCACCGATGGTCGGTTTTCTTCTCCTTCCGCCAGACAGGGGCCCGTAAACGAGTTGTGCACGCGCACAGGGCTGCCGTTCCCCTCGCTCACGCGTGTTCTTGTTGTAAGCCTTCATGAAGCGCCTACTGTGTGCCTGGCGCAGGGGATGTTTCTGTGACCGGGGGTGGGGGGCCGAGGCAACCTCAACCCCCGGCCATATCCTGCCCAGGTGTTAAATGGACAAGTGGCTTTCCCCAAATCGTGTGCTTTCGAATCCAGTTTTTGGACTGGGTGGTTTTATTATTCTTTGAACCAATCGTGTGTGAGTTAAATCTTGGCTGCTGTCTCTGTGTTGGGACCTAATTAGGATCTCTTGTTGCCTGGCCGTGTTTACTGAGCAGGTATTGTGTGCCAGACACTGGGCTTGAGGCCTCGCCCGCCGCCCCACTCAGTCCAGGGTTTCTCAGCCTCAGCACCACGGATATCTGGGCAGGATCGTTCTCTTCAGTGGGGTATCCTGGGCACGGGGGGGCCGTTCAGCAGCGCCCCTGGCCCCTCTACCCATTAGATGCCAATAGGACCCCTTTCCAGTGGGGGACAGCCACCAGTGTCTGTGGGCACTGCCAGATGTCCCTGGTGGGCAGAATTGTCCCCAGTAAGAATCATTGCTTTCACCCTAAGTTCCTGCCCTTGAGGCCGCGGAGTGAGTGTGGGCAGGCCCGGCGTCTCTTTGTCAAAAGCAGGTGATGACAGGCCTCCCCACGGCCGCTGGTCGGGAGCCTCGAGTGATAGACCGCACTGCGCAGCCTGGCTAAGCCTCAGCGGCTGACGCTGTCCCCGCTGGTGTGTCTGATGGGCAGAGAAGTCACTCCATCCACCCGTCCGACCGGGTTCGCGGGGCTTAACGGTGGGCGAGAGCCAGGCTCCAACGCCGCCAGCTGGAACCACCTGCCGAGGATGGCCAGCCCTCTGGGGGAGCCGACCCCGGCCAGGTGCCCTAGTGTGGGTGCCAGGGCGATGCTAGAGCCCCCCAGAAGACCGGGAAGCTGGCACTGGCCCTTGGCTTTTCTCTGGTCTGTCCATGTTGCGTGTGACCCGAGCCAGGGGCTCCCGAGACCCGTTGTCCAGCGGGCTGGTTCTTTTCCTAGGTTCATTCGGGACCCCAGTTGCTTCAGGGATCTCTGAACCACCCAAGGCACCAGCTGCCCGCCCTCGTCCTCTCTCTCTTTTGTACCATAATCAGCTAAATCTCAGGCTCCCGCATTCGCTTTTGCATCCGGGACTTCAGCTAGGAGTTTGTTTGGACAAATGGTTCGCCCACTGAAGGAGAGAGAGCCTGACGGAGACCGGTTAGTCTGCTGCGGGGCGCTCGTAAAAAACCCAGAAGCCTGCAGGTCGTGGGCCCCCCTCGGAAAGACGGCGATTCAGTCCGTTGGACTCGGGGGACGTGGGGCTCTGCGTGCCACGGCAGCTCTGACGTGTGGCCTTGTTGGGAACACCACGCCGGAAGGTGACACCCGAACCCTTTTCCGACTCGCATTTTCTGTGCTGCCCCTGCCCAGGCACACGCCCGCAGCCGTCGCCAGGCCCCAGCAGCTGACCCCTCCTCCTACCCGCATTCCATCTGTCTTGCCCTTGAATGTGACCGACGTTCGCACCTCAGGGCATTTGCACTGGTCATTCATTCAGCCAGGTGCGTTCTTCCCCCCAGCTTTCCTCACCTGTCACACCTCCAAGAGGCGGTCCCCCATCCGAGGGACACTGTGGTCACCTCCTTCCCGGACACTGTGGTCACCACCCTCTCGTGGTCTCTGCCGAGCGCTGGTACGCGTTGCTGCTTGTTGGCATGTTTGCTGGCCCAGCATCGGTGCCCCTGGTCGGCGTGAGCCCCGTGGGGCCAGACGGCTGCTTCCGCAGAGCTAGTTTGGGGCTGAGGTGGACCCATCTCAGATGTGAGGGGCCAGCGTCCCTTACAGACCAGCTCCAGCTGAGTTTCGGGTTTCTTGAGAAGACAGGTGAGCCTTCTTTGAAAGGAGGACACTCAGGTGTCTGCAGAGAGGCCCGTGTCCTCAGAAGGTCCCTGCAGCTCCCGCCTCTTCGGTGCCTGAGGTGACCCCTGACGGATTCCCTCCCTCCCACTGGCTCTACTTTGACACGTTCCCGGTGGTCCTTTACCTTGGGGATCCAGCGACCCTCTGAGACAGCGTATTGGGGACATTTGATTGTATCGGGGCTGACACTTTATGTCAGGGGGGGGGCGGTGCGGGGACCCAAGCTGCTCTCCCCCCGCCCTCGGGAAAGAAGTTGCAGGTTCTTCGCCCCGTGCTGGGGGGGAAGCCACTAGCAGCCAGTGCTGAGACGTGACTGAACTTCTCCTTTCTCCGTTTCTAAATTTTAAGTGGCGTGTTTAGAATTGAATCTTCAAACCTGGGAGCCAGACCTGCAAGTTGAAAGATGACAGCCGAGAGACGGTTTCATTTGGCTGGCCGCGGCGGCCACATGGCAGATGCCGGGAGCGGGAGACGGGAGGGAGGCTGGGAGAGGGGGAGGCGGCTTCTGTTTCAGCTCTTACCCGCCCCCCCCACCCCTGCAGTAAAGCACCCTCCTAGTGCCAGCCCCGGGGATCGCTTGGGGCTGCAGGCATTGCCCTCCGCCAGGGCGATGCTAGGCACCCCCCCCCCCCATATTTTTCCTTTTTTAAAAAAAAAAAAACTTTTTTGTTTTGATACAATTGTGGGTTTGCAGCATTTGCAGACAGATGAAATAGACAGAGCTTGCTTCCCCCAGTGGTGAGGCCTTCGTAGCTGGAATACAAGTATCACCTCCCGCAGACCCAACATTTGGTACGAGCCGTCGACCTCACCCACACACCCCCACTTGATGGGCACTCACTTGGGTGAGCGTGCATTTGTACACACACACGTGCGTGCATACGTACGTGTTCGGCTCTGTGGAATTCTGTCGCGTGCCTGTCCAGACACAAAACGATCCCATCGCGAGGACCCCCTCATGCCACCCTCTTGTGGCCACGCCCACCTCCCACCCACGCCTTCGCTAACCCCCCCCCCCCCCCCGGCGGCAACCTGTAATCTGTTCACCTCTCTGATTTTGTCAGTTTGGAAATGTTCTATAAATGGGAGCGTTCGAGGGCAGCCTTTTGAGACTGGCTTTTGTCACCCAGGTAATTCTCCGAGGATCCGTCCAGGCTGTTCGTGTGTCCACGGTTGGTGCCTTTTCCTCGTGCGTAGCATTCTGGAAGGTGCGGTGTGCCACAGTGGGATTAACAGGTCGCCTGTCGACAAGCGTCTGGGTTCCTTGGAGTTCGGGGCTCTCACAAAGGAGGCTTCTGTGAACAGCCATGCGCGGGGGTCCGTGTGAGCGCGAGTTTTCCGTTCTCTGGGATCGAAGCCCAGGAGCGCGGCTGGGTCACGCGGTAGTTACGTATTTAGTTTTGTGAGAGACCCTTCGTTTTTGGTCAACACCCGTGTCTTCTCCGGCCTCCGGGGAGAGGTGCGAATCCTGGGAGAGTGAACACGTTCCTGCCTGGGATGCTCGTCGTGGGCCGTGCCAGGCAGGGATTAGCCACCAGGGATGCCGTGAGAACAAGATCCACTAGGACCTTCTCTTGGTGCTCCCTTGCTAGTGACTTGAAATCAGCAACGAACAGGCAAGCGTGTCCCTAAAGGAGGTTAGTCGGTCATGGCAGCCAACACTTACCCACGTGCCACGTGGGTCCTGGGTTCCTTTCGATCCTCAGACAGGCCAGTGAGGTGGGGCTGTCATTCACCCCAGAAGATCAAGAGGCAGAGGCACGGAGAGCCGGAATGAGACAGAGCCAGGAAAAACCCATGGGGACCCCTGTCAGTACACTGCATTGCCCCTCGTGGCCGGCATGGGCCACCAGCAGATCCAGAGGTATTTGGAACGGGGCACCTGGGATGCCTCCTTGATGCGGTAACATGGAAAGCCATGCAAAGATCCCAGGGCAAAACCGCGTGTGCAAAGGTCCTGGGGTGGGAACAGGAAAGAGACCAGCATGCTGGAGTGTAGTGAGCAAGGCCTCGTAGGGTTTTAATTGGAGCATGAGTCAGTGATTCAGTTGATGCTTCTAAAAATCGTTCCGGGGGCGCCTGGGTGGCTCAGTCGGTTAAGCGTCCGACTTCAGCTCAGGTCACGATCTCGCGGTCCGCGGGTTCGAGCCCCGCGTCGGGCTCTGGGCTGATGGCTCAGAGCCTGGAGCCTGCTTCAGATTCTGTGTCTCCCTCTTTCTCTGCCCCTCCCCCGTTCATGCTCTGTCTCTCTCTGCCTCAAAAATAAATAAACGTTAAAAAAAAAAAAAAATCGCTCTGTCTGCTGGGTGCAGAACAGACCGGGCTAGGGGGCATCCGTGTGCCACAGGGGAGGCAAGGATAGGGGAGGACATGTAGGTAAACTCTTTGGCCTCGAGGGATGACCCCCTACGTCTTCCCCAGCTCTGCCTTGCGAGGGCGGGACCCCAGCCAGCCACCCCCTTGGGTGTCTGCAGCCCGACCTTGGGCTCCATGTGGGTTTCTCTTGCTGTTTGTCATCTCCTTGTCTCCACGCCAGCTGTTATCACACAAATTCAATTTACGTGCTCAGTATCAGCCGCTCCATATCATTTAATAAATGAACACCGACGTCTTCTTAGCCCTGATGCCTTGCCTGGTCATGTGAGTTGCCCACTTTTTTCTTTAATGTTTTTTTCTTTTTTTGTTGTTGTTGTTGTTGTTTTTTTGAGAGAGAAAGAGACAGCACAAGTGGGGGAGGAGCTGAGAGAGAGGGGGCCGGGGGAAACACAGAATCCGAAGCAGGCTCCAGGCCCCGAGCTGTCAGCACAGAGCCCGACGCGGGGCTCGAACTCAACCCCGCGAGGTCATGACCTGAGCCGAAGTCAGACGCCCCACTGACTGAGCCACCCAGGCGCCCGCCCACTTTTTTTTTTAATCTAACGATAGCCACCAGTTACTATTCCCTTGCTGGGTACCCGCTAGTGTTGAGGGAACTTAGTATACCTCTGCTAGCTCGCTTCGTCTCCGCGGTCCTGGAAAGTTGCACATTATGGACCCATCTTTATTTCTGATGGGGAAAATCTAAGACAGGTGGGCCAGATGACTGCTTGAGGCCACACATACGGGATTTGAATCCAGAGCTGGACCACTCGCCTCCCACGGCTCTGCCGCGTCCCCGTCTCCGTGCAGAAAAGGCGCCTCTGTGGGCCTCTCCTTCCTTCCGAGAACAGTTGGTTAGAACCTGGGTCTTGCCAGCCGTTGGGAGTTTCTGCTTCTGGAAGATGCTGTTTCAAAAGGCAACGATACTAAGGGCTGGAATAGCCTTGCCTACGGGGTGGGGAGCGGAAGAGGCGGCTGGTGTCTGGGAGGCTCGTAACTGCCCGCTGGGACTTTGTTTTGACTGTCACCTGAAAAGAGGAAGCGCTCGTGCAGAGTCATAGGGAAAGATTTGGCAGATTTAGACCCCAGACAGTCTCTCTCTTCTCTCTCTCTCTCTCTCTCTCTCACACACACACATGCACAGAAAACACCCAGAAACACAGACAAATACTCTGAGACACAAGCACCCAGATGATCGTAGATGGGAGACAGATACACAGACACCCCAGACTCCCGGACCCTCAGAGAGAAGCGGAGAGGGGCCATTCACTTTCCCACGGGCTGAGGGCGTGGGTGGGGCTGCTCCAGCCGGGATGCCACTCTCCCCGCCTGTGCTCCCCCCTGTCCCGGACCCTGCCCAGCCTGGGGGTCCACGCGTGGCCCGCTGCCCGTGTGTCCAGCCTTGTTTCCTGGATCCTCCCCACGAGGCTGTGAAACAGTCTGGCCGCAAGGAATGCTTCGTCGCAAGGGATCCTTCCAGCGACCGGCAAGGTGGCACTTGTGTGACCTACTCCGGTCTCTGCCGCCTCGCCCCTCCTTCTCAGAGATGAGCGGAGGCTCGTGGCAAGTTAGCCGTCGGGGCTTTCGGGGGGGGGGGGGGTTGTCGATGTGGCTCGTTTGCCGAGCTTCCTGTCCACTCTGGCGCGAGAACCGTGGTTCAGATACCAGTCCCCGTGTCCCAGGCCCTGCTGCCTGCACCTGTGTGACCTGGCCGTGTTGTTCTGTATCTCCCAGCCTCAGATTCCGTGTCCCTAAAATGGGGACGCAGGAGCAGGGCCGTCCCGGAGAGCTGCGGGGAAGGTTCAGGGAGACCACAGAGGACGTGCTGGCGTCTGCTCGCGGTTCGAAGGGCCTTAGATTTCCGATCGTCGTTCGCCTGTCCCACAAACAAACCCGGCCAGGTTTCTGGGAGCACAGATTTGACTCGTTCTGCCACAGAAGGGACAAATCAGGGTAGGGTTTCAGGTGACTCACTGCCCTGGAAAGCCTCAGCTCTGTGGCCGGGCCGGGCACACAGCAGGTGCACAGGAAGTGGTGGGGTGCATCTGTGTCTCCCAGGGTCGTGCCCTTCACAACCGGTGGCTGAATTCCTTACACGCAGCTGCTCTCCCTGGGCCAGGTATCATAGTCAGCTGGGAAACACCGCAGCCTGGAGGCTTGAGGAAGAGAAATTTATTTTCTTTCAGTTCTGGAGGCTGGAAGTCCAAGTTCAAGGTGCCGGCAGATTCAGTTTCTGGGGGGAGCTCTCTCTCCCTGGCTGGTAGACGGTCACCTTCCCCGAGCCATCACATGGCCTCCTCGATGTGTGGGTGCAGAGAAAGTGAGCTTTCCTGCACCTCTTCTGTTTTGTGTTTTAATTTTTTTTTTAATGTTTATTTATTGCTGAGACAGGGAGAGACAGAGCATGGGTGGGGGAGGGGCAGAGGGGGGGGGGACCCAGAATCCGAAGCAGGCTCCAGGCTCCGAGCTGTCAGCACAGAGCCCGACGCGGGTCTCGAACCCACAAACCGTGAGATCGTGACCTGAGCCCATTGAGCCACCCACGTGCCCCCGGCGTCTCTCCTTATACGGACACCGATCCTATAAGCTCGAGGCCCCACCCTTCTGACTTCCTTCAACCTTCCTTACTTCCTTAGAGACTCCTCTCCAAATACAGCCACGCTGGGAGTTAAGGCTTCAGCATGGGCAAAGGGGTGGGGGGCACGGTCATTCAGTCCGGAGCCTGAGGCCTCCCCGCCCCGTCTGATCCAAACAGAGGATTTGGGAAAGCTGCTGACAACTGTGGGCTCTGCGGCCCTGTCCCCTGCAGGGTCTGCTCTGAGCCTGACGCCACAGGAGCCGTGTTTCCGGGGGATTCAGTCCTCGGGTCGGTTCCGCCGGTGAGGTCCCACGTGCCGGTGAGGTCGGGAGGTGGGGGAAAGAGCCCAGAGACGTGTGTGATGCATCTGGGTCGACACCTGGAGCCCCTGCCTGGCTCCTTGGTGCTTGGCTGCTAGTTGTCTTGCTGCCTGAGCACCTGTGGGGGCCCAGACACTAGGGAGAAACCGGGGGGGGGGGCACTCTGTCCCTTGGAGCCGGGAGTCCCACATGACAGTGGCCTGGACTTGGCATCATAGTCCATTGCTCTGGGGCAGCCAGGGCTGGGCTTGACCTTGGCCATCAGGCTGTCTCCCTCCCTGGCCCTGGGTGAGCCCCACAATAGCTGGGCCCCCCTCAGTCCTGCAAGGAGGAGGCCGCCCGGGGCAGCCCCGAGGCCGCGTCGGATGGATCCTCGGAGGCTCTCCAGCACGAGGCCCTCATCACAGTGACTGAAGAGCGTGGACAAGTGGCTTTATACGACTCGCATTGTGGCTGCCGTTCCCGAGTGGCGCTGGTGGTCCAAGAGGCTTGGAAAGGGAGCCTGGGCTCACCCCCCCCCCCCCCCACCCCGGGGGGCTGGCGTCCCAGCTCCTGTCGGGAAACACCAGGCTCTTGAAAATCGGTAAATCAGAGAAACATCTGTGGTTTTCGAGGAGCACAGGGGCCTCCCGAGTGGCCAGGACAAGCACGAGTGGCCTTGTCGGCCACACTCGGAAACACACACACAAGCACACACACGTGCCCGAATTGTTTCCGTAAAGGTTTCAAGAATTAAAGCTACCGAGGTTTGCCGTGAAAACGCAGACAGCACAGAAAGACAGAAGGTAAGAGGCACCGGCCCCCTCTTCCAGAAGTAGTCGTGCTAACAAGTTTTCACTCTTTCTGCTCGAGAATAATTGCTAACCTCCGTCCAACGTCAGGCCTCGACCAGTAGTTCTCAGCGGGGGCCAGTTCTGCCCCCCGAGGGGACACTGGGCCACGTCAGGAGACATGTTTACTTGTCACGACTTGGGGGCAAGGGTGCTCCTGGCATCCAGTGGGTCCAGGCTGGGGAAGCCGCCAGCATGCTGTGACGCCCAGGACGGCCCCCACATTAGAGAACGACCCGGCTCAAAAAGTCGGTGATGAAACCCGGGGTAGTCGTATGTACCTTTTGAGCGGCCCCATTGGACAGCATGATGCCACGTTCCAGGCTTTCTTTAGGGGGATTTGGATGACTTCTGATTGTTCTAAGTTTTTATTTGAAATCGGGGGGGGGGGGGGACGAGCAGGGGAGGGGCAGAGAGAGAAGGAAACCGAGGATTCAGCTGTGCTGAGAGAAGAGAGCCCGACGCGGGGCTCAAACTCACGAACCGCCAGATCACGACCTGAGCCGAAGCAGGACGCTTACTTAACCGATTGAGCCACCCAGGCACCAAAATGCCCTCCCAGAAGATGATGGCCGTCGGCCCTGCCACCGGCCGACAGGTTCACCCATGCGACCCACTCCCCATTTGTTCCCTGTTCTCCTCAATTAACGAAATGCCTGTGATTTATTTTAAAGAACTTTCCGTGGCACCTCCAATGTGACCATTGGCAGGAACGGTTCTCTTCACCGTGAATTTACTCCGTGCTGCCAATAACTCTCCAACGGTGATTGATATTTTGCTGACAGCGGGTGTTTAAAGAAGTTCGATGTCAGTAACAATAGAAAGGAAAAAAAATCTCATTAGTTCTTTCCATTTGGATAATAGCAAGAGAGAGAGAAGGCTCGGCTTTTGTCTTTCCCGAGGGAAGGGGCGTTGGGTCCCGAGGCTGTGCTGTCCCTGGGGCCTCAGCTTGCCGTGCTGGTCCCACTCACGCTTCCAGCCCTGAGCTCACCTACGGGGCAGCTGCAGCCTCTCCGAGGCCACCCCCGAAGGTGACCTCAGGACGCGTGGGTGAAGCCCCAGAAACGAATGAGCCTCCGCACCCTGCTACCCCCAGGGTGTAAAAGGCATTTTACCCACTAGCCAGAGTGACCCTTCATGAGCTAGGACAGGGCGTCTTAGCAGTTAGAAGGAGACACACGCACAGCATGGAGTGTGTCCAATCCACGAAGGAGGGTGTCGTGTCCTCTTGGCATCTCGGCATCCGAACTGCTGTGGAACAAACAGGACAAGAGAGGTGGTCGGGACACCTGCCTTCCCCTCTGCCTGGAGGCCGTTTCTAGCCTTCCCTCATCTGCCTGGCTGACTCTCTCTCTCTCTCTCTCTCTCTCTCTCTCTCTCTCTCTCTCTCCTCTCCTCTCTCTCTCCCTTTCGGTCACAGGCACACGCACACCTGCACACGCTTCCCTACTGGGCATCCTCTCCACCCCTCCCCCCCCCCACCCCGCAGCTGTTACTCACTGACTTCTGCCTAGAAGTTTGGGTTTGCAGGTGGCCCGCTGGTCCCTGGTCTGTGCAGACACAGTCACCCACAGACATAGGTGTGCATCCTGAGATTCACTTAAAAAATACACACACAGACACACACACACACGTTTGTTTTCTTCTAAACAAAAACAGACTCGTCCTATCTGGTGGCTTCTCTTTCTGTCTTCGGGGTGTCTTTGGTGCCAGTGCTGTGGCTTCTGGGTTGTGTCGGCCCCTCTGGGGGACGTGTAAGTGGCTCCTGGGGATTTGAGCCCTCTGGTGCAAACCGGCAGTGCCCCCTCTGGACCCTCATCTGCGCACGCGAGAAGAAATGTGGCCATTTATTCAGCATGCTTCATGCACGTGCTGTCAGGGGAAGGTGCTGGTCCGGGTGCGGGGGACGCACAATAAGCAAAAAGTCACCTTTGGTGACACGGGCATTCTAGTAGGGAGAGGCAGGGAATAAATGGTTAGACAGGTCACGTTAGCACTACGGAGTAGTGCTTCAGTGAAGAGGAAAGCCGGCACGGGGCACAGGGTCCTCGGGCTTGGGGCAGAGCCCTGTTCCAGGCACGGTGCTCGGGGATGCTTCTTGAGGAAGGGGCACTGCCACAGAGACCGGAAGGAAGGGAGCAAGCACGTGTACTTGGGGGATGATCATTCCAGGCAGAAATAAGGGCATGTGCAAAGGCCCTGAGGTGGGGCTTGTGCTTGGCCCTTTTACGGAACACGTGGTTAGAGCACTGTGGGCGAGTGGGAGAGAGTCCCAGGAGAAAGAACATGTGGAGAGAAAGGCCCAGAAGTTGATTTGCAAGGTCAGGTGGGCATACTTGCGTGTTTTGAGAGCTTGTTCGTTTCGCTGTCCAGAAGCGCTCCCGATGTATCCCGTCCCTGAGCTACAGCGCTGGCAGTGGGGACCCGCTTAGGGAAGCCGTGGCCAGCTGGCTGCGGATTCGGACAGCCCCAGCCCAGGTCTGTGTGAGGAGGGCGGGCAGGCGATGTCCAGAGCCTGTAAGCCTTGGTTCCAGGGCTTCCCTCCTGGAAATGTTGGCTCCAGATTAGCCGGTGCGGCTCGTAACCACAACCGTGTGAAGAGGGGTGCGGTTCCCCCTCTTTTTTTCCCTAGATGCGGACACAGAGTCATGTGCCTGGCCAGGGTCGTGGTGAGCGGCAAAGCTACGATTCGAACCCGGGAGCCTTGGGGCCAGATGCGTCCTTAACCTGTACCCTGGGATCTTACCGTGACCAGCGGTGCGGAGAGCCTCAGTCCCCGCCCCCTCGCCAGCCAGCCTGTGGCTTCTTCCTTGAGGCTCCCCAGACAACGCCAGACAGTATCTCAGGGCTACGTGTTCAGGTAACGGGTGCCAGTCGCCCAGCTGTGTGCTT
Organism: Panthera leo; assembly: GCF_018350215.1. Taxonomy (NCBI): domain Eukaryota; kingdom Metazoa; phylum Chordata; class Mammalia; order Carnivora; family Felidae; genus Panthera; species Panthera leo. The sequence goes on from NC_056681.1 coordinate 5,503,433, forward strand.
GGCACTGAGTGAGCGCTCGGTAAGCGGTTCGGTCTGTTTTTAAAAATGAGAATACTGGCCTAGATTTGCTGCCCACCTCTCAAGCCTCCAAAGAAAGACAGATTCATTTCCCACCCCCCCGTATAAATGGTCTTGCCCTAAGAAATAAATGTGCCGTTGGGGGGTGTTTGAAATGGCACCAGGAGTGATCAGAAAGTGATTCCTTTGACGTCTGGTTCAATTCTATTTGACATTCTAGGTGGGGAGGGAGCCGGGTTCTTATTCAAATGCAGGGAGGGGGTGGGTGGGGGGGGGGCAGTAATGAAGTGGCTGGAACCCCAGGCAGGCTGGGGCTCTGCTGAATGACAATGAAGCCCGCCCCAGTGGGTCTCATCCAGGCAGGTCTAACAAGATTAGATTTTCATAAATTTCAGACAGGGCCAATTCCTAATTCCTTGGTGTGCGGCCGGGAGGCCAGACAGGGCCGCCTGCACGGGCTGCTTGTTAACCAGGAAGCAAACCAGCTGCCCCCTCCGCTGGGAGCAGACACAAGGGGGGGGGGGTTGGCCGTGGGGGGTCGTCTGGTCTGGAAACCTCCTGTGGGCTGGCGGGAGCCGGGTGGACTCCAGCCCAGGAAAGACAGAATGAGCTCCAGTACCCAACGGCCAACCCCGGTGATTAACCGAACGCGTGGGGACAGTCACCCTCGCTTACCTGCACCGGGCAGGTGCGTCGTCCTACTGAACACGTATATACCCGCGTATAGCGAACAGCGCGTGTTAGCACAGTTCTGCACCGGCCCGCACCCCCATTGACAGCTGGGAACCGGCCGAACGGGGGTTGGAACCCGGGCTCCTGAGCTTGGTTCCGATCGAGGCTCCGTCCCCAAGAACAGGGGGCCGTGAGCTCGGAGGTGGAAGAACTCGTTGCATTTTTACCTTCACCCACCCGATCAGGAACACAGGCTCCAAACCACGGAGCCGTCAGCAGCACCTGCCGCGTGGTCACCAGTGGAAACCGTGGATTTCGCATCACGTCGAAAACCTGCCAGGTCCTGTTCAATGCGATACTATCCTTGCGTCACAAAAATAATTCTGGGTGTTCTTTCCATATCACGCATCTGGTTGAGAGTTTGATAACTGCCTTAATATAGTTGGCTTCCTTTTTAAGCCACGGTTTTATTTAATTTTCATTTAAAAGCCGCATTCCGAGAGAGAGAGAGAGCGAGCATCCTTCCTGGCTTCCCCGGGTTGCCAGGGCCCCACCGCAGGGAAGAGGGGAATCGGGCTTGGCCTGGATTCACGACTGCTCTCTGGGCCCATGCTGCACCCCCAGGGCTGTTGTGGGAATTCAGAGAGGGAGGTCCTGTCCTGGCTGGCGCTCCGTGTTCCACAGCAGAGGGACGGTCGCCGTTCGTATCTCTCCGCAGTGCCCTGAGAGGTGCCCAGAGCTCCCCCGGAGTGCCTGGGATGACCTTCCTGACCGTCCTGTGATTTTCCTCCACCGTGGGCGGGAGGCGGGTGCCACCCGCCACGAATACCGGCTGCATGGACCGCACGGCCGGGAGGAAGGAACGGCCCTGGGTCTGTGGGTGGTGTGGTCTTCGGCCAGCCATCCCCTCCGTCAGCCCCCTCTTCCTCGTCCGTAGAGCAGGTGCAGGGGGCGGTGGGCATGTTCGTATCGGCTGCACAGAAGGAAGGTGAGGACTCGGTAAGGCGACGCTTCTGAGCGTGTGGGCCGTGCCTGGCATTTTGGGGGGCCCTGGGCACACACCACCTCTCTCTACTGTCGGGCCAGCTGGGAAAGGACCAGAGATGGGCGTGCACACATCTCAAAGTGACTGTGTCTGTCTCTGGAGGAGAAGACAAAAGGGAGGGTCAGGCCGCTCCGATGAGGCAGACGAGCCTGTTAATTTGAAATTATTCACCAGGAAAGAAGACGCTAAATTAAATTAGAGTGACCTTACTTTGCATGCCGAAGATGGGCTTGGCCACCCCCGAGAGCCTACGGCATCCATCGCCCACCCCAAGGGGGAAATTAGGGAGAGAAATGGCACAGCCGCTCCCCCGCCCTCCCCACGGTGAGCGGACCTGATGCCCGGAACGAGATGAGGGAAACGTGTTTCTCTCCCGAAGGCTCCTGTTGGAGCTGTGCCCTCGGCACAGAAGCGGGATGAGTGTCTGTACGTCCCTCATGGCCTTGCATCCAGCTGCCAGCCGGGGTGAGCAATTTGGATCGACCTCGCCACAGACCCCCAACCCTGGGGCACCCCCCAGCCAGGCGCACCTCGGCGTCTCGAGGGCATCCGCCTGAATGAGGGTGTCAGGAATTGGGACGTGGGGACGGCGGAGTCCGCTGAGCTCTTACATTTCCCCCACGCTGGGTCGTAACGGGGACTCCACAGAGGCCTGCGTGGCCGGGGTCCCACAGCGTGTAGCTGGCAGATGCAGGGAGGCAGGACCAGGTGCTCCGGGCGTGGGGAGGGGAAACTAAGAACTTCTCAGAACAGGACTCTCAGGGAGGCTCTGGGTTGCAGACCCAGCCCTGCTCTTTCTGGGTGCACCTTCACCCTGGGCCTCAGCGTCCCCATCTGCAAAGTGCCGGTGGCGATGGCTCCCGCCTCACAGACTTAGGGGAGGTGGGCTCCGTGTGGACGTCGCGGCTGTTGGGGTCATGATAACGGCTGCAGTGACCATGGTGACCCGGGGCTATCGACCGACCCGCCCACTCCTCCCGCTCCTTGTCGGGAGCCTTTGGCTGTGGGTCCTGTGGTCATGGGAGACTTGAAAGCCAGGGAAGGGGGTGGGCAGGGGTAGGACCCGCCCCTGCGTGCACCACGCTGGGCACTTGGCCTACGGCCCCGCTGAAGGGGAGGGCTGTCAGATTGAGGAAACCAGGCAGGATCGCTGTGGCCCCGTCCCCGCCATCCGAGGCAGGTCGGTGACTTGGGCTTGTCTCCGGGCTGGAAATCCCCAGCTTGCCCGCCCTGCAGGCTTCGGTCTGCCCGGTGCTTTCAAGCTTCTTGAACGTGCTGCCAGCCGAAGGCCGGGCAGCTTCACAGATGGTTTCTGGGTTCTGGGGAGAGCAGAGGTGTGACCGCACTGGGCCGGCCTGCCCCGGGCGCCGGCCTCTGGGGCGGCTGGGGTTCCAAGGAGTAGTGCCCGGCTAGGGGGAGCGGGCCCACGCTCCAGTCACCATGCCTGCCTGCGCGCGGGAGAGGGAAGTCGGGGTGCCGGAGCCCAGGCCACCCCCCTGAGCCCCGGGGCCCGGCAGGTGATGTCACCCAGAGCGGTGCTTGGGGCCAAGCAGAGGGCGCAGGCCTGTGCAAAGAAGGCAGCCGCGTGCAGCTGTTCCTTTGCCGGGAGGGGGGAGGGGGGAGGCGGTTGATGCACGTGGTCTCCAGTTTGCCGCCTCTCCAGCAGGTGCTGTCCTGGTGCGTTTCCTGGAGAAGCGGGCTCTGTCCCCTGAAGGCGGTGCCTCCTGGAAGGAGGCCCCCGAGTGGAAGCGTGTGGACTGCCAAGGCCAGAGCACTCAGCCCAGCGGTCGGTGCTCTGTCTTAGGGGTTGGTGCGAACCAGCTGCTGGCCGGGTCCTCTTCTGGACCCCTGAGCGCCCCCACCCGCTCGTGCCGCCGGGCCTGGGCCTGGCCTGGAACATCCAGAGCGGCCCTGCTTAACCCTCTCTTTGCCGGCTTGTGGGCATACCTTGTTTCGCTCTACCGAGGCAGTGGGGAGCCCCCCCGTTAATCATGGTCCTGAGGGAGCGGCTCCCCGAGTGCTGAGCACATTGTCCACGCACAGTGCTGCCCCCAGGTGCCCTTAGCCTGCTTTTACGTCGGGGGGCTGGGATGGACTCCTAGGTGAGGTCCAGGGTCACACTGGGGCCTAGGGACCCTGACGGACCTGTAACAGAGCTTAGGAACCCTTAGGAGTCTCTCTCCTCTTCTGAGCCTAGACCCAGGCCTTTGGCTTCTGGAATGTAATCAGTCACGGCTTCTCTTTTTTCTGAGAGTTTTTCCCTCTCCTCACCCATGTGGATTTCTGGGGTCCCGGCCGTGCTGGGGTCGCGGCCTAGGGAGACAGCAAAGGCCTAGGGTGCTCACGTAGGTGATTTTGGGAGTCCTGTGCTCATTTCTGGGGCTGACTGTCTCACTCTGGACCCCAGCTTCCAGAACTATGTTCTCCTGCCCTTTTGGCCCGGCCTGGCGGGGTCAGGAGAGCCGTGGAGGGCTTGTTCACGCCCACAGGCCTGCCAGCTCTTCATCCACTGTCCCCTGGCCGCCCTGCCTCGGAAGCTGTCTCACCTTAACGTTCTGGGGCCTGGAAAACGCCAGGAGGAGGGCCAGGGCCTGGGACAAAGGCAGACCGGAGGCACGTGTCCCTTCCTTCGGGCCAGCGTGGGCAGGGCCCCTGGAGACGGCAGGGGGAGGGGGCAGAGGGGAACCCACCGCCGTGGTCCCAGCGAGGGTGAAGAGTGCACCGGACTGGGGGAGGGGAATTGTAGGCCCCTCTGAGGAAGGAGGGCGTGGGGGTTGCACAAAGCAAGCCTGTATGTTCCCTGAATGGGCGGCTTTATCCTGGGCCCTCATAGACAGGACCCTGCCCTTAGGGAGTCAGAACAGGCTGCCGAGGCCGACCAGCCTGTCTGGGGAGGCAGGAGGTGTGGCCACGGTTACTGGATCCCAGCAGGAAAGTGAGGGTGACCCTCCGCCGGTTCCAGGCTTGCCTAATCTTCCGGGCAGGGCCCCAGCCTTCTGGGCACTCGGGACAGTCTCCCTGAAGTCCCTGGCCAGCTCGTCCTCCCTCCTGGGCCCTCCAGGGCACGATGGGACGCAGCCCCGCCTGGGAACCAGAGCCACGGCCCGAGCGTGGACCCGTCCTTCCTTGTCGAGGGGCATCCCCATGCAATGTAGGGGGCCCCCGTCCAATTGTGACAGCCACTGATGTGCCCAGAAATTGTCACATGTCCCCTGGTGGGCAGGCTCCCTCGACTTAATAACAGCAGCAGGCATTGTAGGTGCAGCTGGGCACCCCTGTAAGGCAGCATGAGAAGGGGGGTGTCCTGGAGAGCCTGCGTGGGAGGAAGGGGGTGGCCAGGGCTTTGGAGAGGGTGTTGGGGGCTGGGGTTCTGTGTGGAGAAGCGCCCAGTGTTCTGTAAACGGTAACGTTCCCACCTAGGACGCATCGCTTTCCTGCTGGAAGCCGCAGGGAAACTGAGGCAGGAAGGAGTGGCCTCCGCAGGGCTGGAGTCCGGGTGGGCCCAGAGCCCTTGACCCGGGGCACCTCCTGCTGCCTGTTGCTTCCCGCTTCCCACCTGCCACCCGCCCCCACGCCTCCAGCGTCAGTTTGTCTCGGAGGTGGGAGAGCTGAGTCAGTGGCCCTGAGCTTGAACCTGTGCCCTGGGGAGCCCTCAGCGAATCGCTTGTTAGCGCCGGGCGTCAGGGTGCTCTGCCCCCCAGTGGGCGGCCGTGGGCTGGAGGAGGCCGGCCCAGCTGGGCCCCGGAGCTGTCCCTCGCCTGCCGTGTCACCACCCGTCACCACCCGGGTCCCCGGCTCGACCGGCGCTGGCGTCCCGCCCGTTGCTGGGGGCTCTGCTTGCACCCGGCACGGCCAGCTGCCGAGCCGCCTCGACTCGGACCCGCTTGAGTCAGCAGAAACCGCCCCGGCTCTGGCAGGATCAAAATAACCTCCTTCCTTTTCCAGTACTTGAGGGTTTTTTCCGCCTTCGAGGGGAAAAACAAAACAACACTGGATGTGGTTTTTCTGAGGCCTCTCTCCCGAGAGCTGGGGGGGCCGGGGGGTTGGGTCTTCTCACACATTCCTGTCCCGTCCAGGGTGGGGTGTGCTTGGGATAGACGTGCCTGTGTGGGTGCGCGTGTGTATGTGTGCGTGTGAGTGTGCAGTGGGGAGGGTGTGTGTGTGTGTGAATGTTGGGGTGTTGCAGGGAGGTGAGTGAATGCTCGGAAGGGCTGGGCCCCCAGCCCCGGGCCTGCGTTGGGGTCCCCTCGGAAGGGCTGGGCCGGCGTTGGGGTCCCCTCGGAAGGGCTGGGCCGGTGTCGGGGTCCCCTCGGAAGGGCTGGGCTGGCGTCGGGTCCCCTTAGAAGAGCTGGGCCGGCGTCGGGGTCCCCTCGGAAGGGCTGGGCCGGCGTCGGGGTCCCCTCGGAAGGGCTGGGCCGGTGTCGGGGTCCCCTCGGAAGGGCTGGGCCGGCGTCGGGGTCCCCGTGGGCTCACGTGTCCCCCTTGGTCCTGCAGCAGAACTGGAGTTCGTTGAGATCACCATCATCGTGGTGGTGGTGATGGTGATGGTGGTGGTGATCACGTGCCTGCTGAGCCACTACAAGCTGTCGGCGCGCTCCTTCATCGGCCGGCACGGCCAGGGCAGGAGGAGAGAAGACGCCCTGTCCTCGGTAAGCGTCTGGCGTCCCGCCTCGGGGTGCGCTCACAGGAACGGGAGGGAGGCAGTCGGCGGCCACAGGGGACACTGCTGGGCAGGCGATGGAGGAGGGCGTTCGGGGTACAGGCCGAGGCCGGAAGGGACGGGCTGGTGGGGAAGGCGCCCGCGGTCCTGCCGCCTTAGCCCAGACAGAAGGGAGGCGGCCCTTCCCTCTCTTCTGTACCCTGCAGGCGTCTGGGCCGGGGGCTCGGTGTCTTGGGGACAACAGGTCACCCTGGAAAGGGCCTTCCCAGCTCCACTGGTCCTGGCCGCGCGCCCTCGGACCAGTCCCGATTCCTGAGACGGGGCTGCCGTTTACCGTGAGCGGGGCTCACGCCCCTCCGCAGAGGAGTCGGGCTCAGCGCCGAATCACGGCTGGGGCGCTGCTGGCCAGGGCGGCCCAGACACTCCCGTCCACTCCGTCGCCCACCCACCCATTCATGCATTCACTGCACAGACGCCTACGGAGCAGAGGGCCTAGAACCTCCCAGACACTGGCGGGGGGGGGGGGAATGGCTGTGGACAAGCCCCTGTGGTTGCTGCCTGGTGGCTGGATCCACACAGACAGGGACACGTAAATCAGATGATACTGAGGGGCGCTCGGAAGGAAGCCAGAGTGACTGTCCCCGAGGATCCCAGCGTGGTGTGTTTGGGCCAGGAGAGTCAGGACGAGCCTCTTAGGCCGAGCTCTGAAGGAGGAGAGTGACGATGGTCCCGGAAGGCGAGGACGAACGCTGCTCTTGGAAGGGTCCCGGCCGTTCACAGAATACGGCGTTTTGACGTGACGTTAGGATTACGAGCGTCACGGGGCATTCTGGAAGCCCCACCAGTATCCCTTCGACTCCACAACGTGGGGGGTGCCCTGCAGGCCCGGAACTTGGCCCTTCTGCGGCTCTGAGCGTCCAGGGCCGCCTGGCCCCCTGCACCTGTGGGGCTCAACTGTGCCCTGCCCGCTGGCCGCTCTTCAGCAGGCGGGCCGCAGGGACTGCCGGGTTCATCCCCAAGTATGTCTGTCCCCGTGCGTGCGATGTGTGATTTCACAACCTGGGCAGAAGCGGGCGGCCTGGCCTGATGGACAGGCTGGGATTTGCAGGGAGAAGGTGGCACGTGGGTGGCCCGGGGCTATGCGCCCGAGCACGTCTCTGAGCCCGTGAGGACAGCCATGGAACAACCCGGCCTCCCGGTTCTGGGGGGCGCCTGCGGTTGGCGGTGGGGCCGAGCCAGGGGTGGCTGGCAGGCCTGTCCCCGGCAGGGTCAGGCATCTCCTCCTGCATCCGGCTGCCGCCGCAGCACGTCCACAGGTAGCCGGGGCAAGGAGATCCACCCCCTTGGTCCCTCTGACGGGAACACCGCGCGCCCCAGACCTGAGGCTCGGCGTGTCCGGGGGGGGCACCCGGGCTGCTGCTCTGAAGGAATCCTCTGCGGCTAAGGCCCGGGCTCACCTGTGTCTGTTTGCTGTGACTGTTGCCCGAGTGACGGCGTTGCCAGCTGCACTGTGGCGAGCACACACCTGCCTCCCCTGCGCCCGGTGCTTTCCCGCCCGCAGCAGCCTGGAAACCCCACTCCGTGGGGGGGACCCTGGGGCCCGCAGAGGTGGGAGCATTTGCCTGAAGCCTCTCAGCCTGTAAGTGGCAGTTTGAAGAGCCCAGGCCCGTTTGTCCTCCCTCGGATGCTGGGGCAAGGGAGGGCACTTGGAACAAACGAGAAGGCACTAGCTGGGGGGGGGGGGGGCGGGTTGGGGTGTGCCCAGGGTGGGCCACCTGGGCCCCTCTGAGCCTCAGTCTCCCTCAGACGGGTGGAGCTAGCCTTTCTGCAGCCTGCCCCATAGGTACAGTCACGGGGAGGATGACGTTTGCCCAGAGAGCTGGGGAAATGACACAGGTTCCGGTGGGAGGGATCCCTGCTGCCACCGGGGCGGGGAGACCGCCCTGTGGGTAGCACCTGGGACTTTGTGCCCAGACAGAGGTGAAGATTCGGGCCCCGGTTCCTGGACACCCGAAGCCAAAGGAGAGTCGCCGCCCCCATCTACCCAGCCACCTGCGTGGACCCCTGGGGCTGCCTGGCGGGGTAAACATAGAGCTTCGTTAGTCCTGAACTGAGTGTGGCAGCTCCCTTGGGGACCCCCCGCCAGACAGGGCGAGTCAGAGGAGTCTCAGGGCCCCGTGACCTCCCACAGGGGCCCAAACCTGGCCACTGTCAGCCTGGGGCTGGCCCTACCCCTGGCGTGGCTGTCCTGCCTCGGGTCCTTTTCAGGGTGAGCCCGTTTCATTCGCTTGAATGAGGCCCACATTTAGGTAAGCCTGTGGCCCCAGAATGTCACTTCCCTGTCTGGTGCTGATCCCAGGCAAGCCAGGGTCTAGCGCATGATGGTAACAACAGTGATGATCCAGCCACCACGGTGGCACCGACTGTGGGTCTGAAGGGTCTTGCGCTGGGGTTGGCAGGTGAGGGGAATGTTACCTGTGAAGGCAGGTACCGTCCCACCCGGGCACCTTTGAGCAGGTGGACAGGTGCAGCCAGGCCCCACCCAGGAAGCGTCCTGTTTTCATTTCTGAGCTGCTCCCGGGTCTCTGAACTTTGCTTTCAGACACCGCTTTGGACAAACATTCCCCGCTTTGAATTCCTCTCCTTAGCGGCCTTCATTGTTCCCGCAAAGTTTATGTAACGTGAACAGCGATGGTCACTTCACCCGTAGCCCCCACCCCCGGAAGATGGTTTGTGCACAGGGCCTGCTCAGCGTGGGGCAGGGATGCATTCAGACTAGGGCTCAGCCAGGGCTTTGGATGGGGCAACCCTTTGTTCTCTTTGTCCCCAGATCAGCCCTGGCGTGGGTCTCCTGCCTCCCACATGGCTTCTGTGGGCACAAGGCTTCTGATCGGGGCCAGTGCAGCCAGCTGGACATTCGATCACCATACAAATGGGCCAGGCTGCTAGAGGGGCTGAGTTGCTATGGGAGCCAGGGAGGCAGTGGAGCGGGGGGAGGGGGGTGGTGGGTGGTTCCTGGGAGGCTCCCTGGAGGAGGAAATGACTCCTAGGTGCACAAGCTGGAGGCGGTCAGGTGATGAGGCTGGTGGGTGATTTGGGAGTCTGTGGTGGGGCTCCTGGGGCAGCGACAGGTGCTGGGTGGTGCCACTGTGCAGCCGGGTAGATACTCCCTGTGCTAGGGCTGGGAGTCGGGGGAGTGGTGGGCAGAGGTCCTGGGCGGCCACGTCATGCAGAGCCTGGGACAGAGGGACTCGTAGGAGGGTTTTAGGCAGGAGTTTATCTGGGTCACATTTCATCCTTGGCTGCGTGCATCACGCCCCGGGACTCCTGACCCTACTGAGGAGCAGGTAGATGTCCCCATCTGCTTCCTGGCACATATGGACTGTGCCAGTGGCCCGACGGGGGGCTGCGGAGCCTGCCAGGACCAGCCTGAGCCCGGGTGGCTCCGGAGGCAGGCAGGTCAGGGTTTGGATCCTAGCACTGCCTTTCACCAGCTAGGCCTACTCAGCTCGGCTAGCCGACCTCAGCCTGCCTTGTAGGTTTGTCGGGAGAAATGAGATAGTGCTTTATTTATTTATTTTTGAGAGACCATGGCGGGGGGGGGGGGGGGGGGGGGGGGGGGTTGCGGGCAGAGAGATAGGGAGACAGAATCCCAAGCAGGCTCCGCACTGACAGTTTGATGCGGGGCTCGAACTCACGAACTGTGAGGTCAGGACCGGAGCCAAAATTGAGTCGGATGCTTAACTGACTGAGCCGCCCAGGTGCCCAGGAGAGTGCTTAGTGCAGTTTCTGCCACCAAGGCAGTGACTGATACGTTACTGATATCAGTAACAAAACGGCCTTCGGTGACCACATGAAGGGGCAAGGTCGTATGTCTGCTTGCATCCTAACACCTGGAACATACTAGAGAGAGACTCCAATGAGTCTGTGTGCGTGCGGGCTGAGTGCTTTCCTGGTGGGACGGTTTTGAGAGCCATAGAGCCCCCTAGTGGCCATGTCGGTAACTGCAAGCCTCGGCCTACCCGCCCCCTCCAATTCCTGCTCCAGCCCCAGCCGGTGGGTGAGAATGTCTTAGGTGGGGCCCCTCGGGAAAACGTGCCCCCAAGGAAACTTTGGGGGTGATAATGTTATTTCGATGGTAGAGATGGGTCTCTGGTATACACACATGCCAAAACTTAGCCAAATTGCATACCCTGGATATGCGCAGTTTATTATCTATCAGTTACGCCTAGAGAAAGCTGTAAAATTCTAACAAGACATCCCTCCCCCCGCCCCCAGGCTCAGGGCTGTCTAGCATCATGTGACCAGCATTGGCTGGGTTTGCCTCCTGGTACGGGGTCCCCCCTCCCTGACCCTTGGGTCTCTCCCCCAGACCTGAAACCGCACGTGGCCAGCTGTCCCCCACTCCCATGCAGCCTGTCCCCGGGTCGGGTGGAGGGCACGGGCCCGTGTGCAGAAGCCGCGGGCTTCGTGAGGTGGCACTTACCCCTTTGGCAAGAAGCGGTGCCTCGTTCCACCGTCGCTGACCGACCGGATCACGATTTGGTGACAGAGCAGCTCCGTGGGTGCAAGCGAGGGAGGGAGGGGCAGAGAGAGAGGGAGACACGGAATCGGCAGCAGGCTCTCCGGGCTCTGAGCTCTTGAGACAGTGGTGTTCGAGAAAGTCTGCAGACCTGACCGCGCAGTGGGGCGGCCAGTGCCAAGGCCCGCGGGTGCGTGCGCTTTGCACTAGATGGTGGGTGGGCGTGGCCCCCAGCACTTCCATATACTCGCTCAGGGCCACAGGCACTCCAAGCATATTCCACCCGTCGAAAGTTCCAGAAGTTAAGTAACTTGCCGAGGTCACCCCGCAAGCAAGTGGTGGTCGAGGCCAGGAGGGCTGGATGAGGCCCGCTTCCTTATCAGCCATTTCACAAGAGAACTTGGGTTCGTGCTAAGGTGCCTGGGAAAAGCTGCTGGAGAGTTCTGAGAAGGAGGGGCCCACCAATTAGATGTAGCTTTTGGAAAGCGTGAGCGTGGAGGGTGAATTTTCGGGGGACAGCCGGGACAAGGCGGGTGGCCGCGAGGCTTGCAGTTACCCACGTGGCCACGAGGGGGCTCTACGGCTCTCAAAACTGTCCCACCCGGAAAGCCCTCAGCCCGCGCAGACTCATTGGAGTCTCTAGAATGTTCCAGGTGTTAGGGTGCAAGCGGACGTGCGACCTCGCCGCTTCATGTGGTCACCGAAGGCCGTTTGGTTACTGCCGGAACCGCCCAGGGCCCAGGGTGCGGATGGGGAGCCGTGGCCGGGTGCTGCATCTGATGGCACATGCAAGATCGCAGGGTCAAAGCCAGTCGACCCGTTTGCTCTCTCCCCTCTGTTCATCCTGCTGACCCCGCCCCTCTCCTCCCCGCACAGGAAGGATGCCTCTGGCCCTCGGAGAGCACCGTGTCGGGCAACGGAATCCCAGAGGTGAGACCCTGTGCTGCCACCCCCCCCCCCCCCCCGCCTGTCCCCCCAGGCAGCTGTTGTGGACGCCTGAAGGCCATCCTCCCAGCAGGTCCCCCTTTCCAAGCCAGGGGCGCCTCCCTTGGCCGGAACGGCGTGGCCGCCGGCCCACACCTCCGCCCTTTTCCAAAGAGTCGTCGTCCGCGGCTGCTGGGATCACCCAAGCCGGGACGTCACGCTCTACCCGCAGGGAGTGGCCCACAGCATCTGCAACACGCGCGGACGAAAGTTGCCCCGATTTCAGCCCTGGGATGATGCTCCCAGCCCGGGGGGGGGCCCCGGCGTCAGTGCGCCGCCGGACTGCGCGCGCTGGGCGCCGCCACCTGCCGTCCCGTCCCCCGGAGGGCAGGGCCCCGCGCCTCACTCCGCTCCGCTCCCCCCCCCCCTCCTTCCAGCCGCAGGTCTACGCCCCTCCGAGGCCCACCGACCGCCTGGCCGTGCCCCCCTTCACCCAGCGGGACCGCTGCCTCCGCTTCCAGCCCACCTACCCGTACCTGCCGCACGAGATCGACCTGCCGCCCACCATCTCGCTGTCGGACGGGGAGGAGCCCCCGCCCTACCAGGGCCCCTGCACCCTCCAGCTGCGAGACCCCGAGCAGCAGCTGGAGCTGAACCGCGAGTCCGTGCGCGCGCCCCCGAACAGAACCGTATTCGACAGCGACCTGATGGACAGTGCCATGTTGGGCGGCCCCTGCCCCCCCAGCAGTAACTCGGGCATCAGCGCCACGTGCTACGGGGGCGGCGGGCGCATGGAGGGGCCGCCCCCCACCTACAGCGAGGTCATCGGGCACTACCCCGGGTCCCCCTCGTTCCAGCACCAGCAGAGCAGCGGGCCGCCCTCCTTGCTGGAGGGGACCCGGCTCCCCCACGCACACCCCGCCCCCCTGGAGAGCTCACCCGCCTGGAGCAAAGAGAAAGATAAACAGAAAGGACAGCCTCTCTAGGAATCCCGGGGCCGGGGCCGGGCAGCAGTGAGTATAGGAAAAAAAAAAGAAAGGCAAAACACTCCGCACTTCCGAAACCAGAAGACAGAGGAGGACCGGGCGGCACCCAGAAAATGTGGCGCGGATCCATCCTTCCCCCCTCTCTCTGTGTATAAATATTTACATGTTCTGTCTGGTCTGAATGCACAAGCTAAGAAAGCTTGCAAAAAACAAAACAAAAAAAACAAAAACAAAAAAAACCAACCACGTTTCTTTGTCGAGCTGTGTCTTGAAGGCAAAAGAGAAAAAAAGAAAAAAAAAAAAAAACCTACCCTAGTCTTTTCTGTTCCTAGTTGAGCTGCGTGCGTGAATGCTTATTTCCTTTCGTTTGTTTATGATGATTTCACTTAACTTTAAAGACCTATTTGCACAAAACCTTTGTTTAAAGATCTGCAATATTATATATATAAATATATATAAACTAAGAGAAACTGTATTGTGAGGGCAGGAGTATTTTTGTATTAGAAGAGGCCTATTAAAAAAAAAAAAAGTTGTTTTCTGAACTAGAAGAGAAAAAAAAAAAATGGCAATTTTTGAGTGCCAGGTCAGAAAGCGTGTATTACCTTGTAAAGAAGAAGAAGAAGAAGAAAAAAAACTACAAAGCAGGGGTTTAGAGTTATTTATATAAATGTTGAGCTTTTGCACTATTTTTTAATATAACTATGTCAGTGCTTGTTTGATGGAAACTTCTATCGTGTGTGTCGAGACTTTTAAGGGAGAAGCGGCGGAATTTGGCAGCGGCCGGCTGGCAGAGGGCGGGCTCTGCACGGAGTTGGGGGAGGCTTCCGGAGGGGGCGCTCTTCCTGCGTAAGTGGAAGCTTCTGTCTAGCGATCGGTTGTTACCGCCTCATACATTCCCCACCGAAGGAGACGCATTTCCCCCTCCGGGCCGGCACAGCCTTTGGATGGCAGACGAGATGGGGGAAATCGGTCACCCAGTGCCCGGGTGGTGGCTCTGCCTTTCCCCAGATGAAAATAAACTGTTCCTGAAGGATCGTAGTTTTTCCTCCTGTTTTTTAAGCATGAGCCCCCTCCCCCTCCCCCCAGGAAGGGGCCGAGGCGCCCCCTTTGCCGCCGCTGCCGCTCCCGGAGCACGTTGCCGGGACCCGCCGGAGAGGTTGGGGTGGCTGCTTTCTGTGCGGACGATCCGGCGGGTCCAGGACTTCTCAGCTGAGGCTGGTGGAGGCCACCGGCAGGTTGGAAAGGCCCCCGAGGAATCCGACCTCATCCCTGGCTTTCTCCTTACGTAGCAGTTCTCACCGAACAAACAGGACACCAGCGAGAAAAAGTGACACGCGCAGGTGTCTCCCGGGACACGACAAAGGGTTAAAGCGAAGAAAAACCGCACCAACAACGGGGAAACCGGTGTAAACCTGTGCTTTATGTTTTCAAATCAGAATTGAATTCTTTACCTCCTCTCCCACACGTCCATTCCTCTCCCCGTGGAAACAGTCGTGTTTGGCGTGTTCGTGTGTCTGTGTTTTCCCAGCATCTGTATCAGATACGAGTCTCGTTTGCCAGGATTTTGCCGAGTGGATTTCGGGCTGGCAGGATCCCTTGGTGGCGCTGTGCAGGCGAGGGCGCGGGAGTGGGCACACGTGTGTGACAGTGGCAGGCCGGCCAGCGGGGGGGGGGGGGGGGGCCGCCCCTTGGGATCTACTGGTTCACATTCCAGGGGGTGACCCGCCCCCCCCCCCCCCCCCAGTCCCTTCCTCCCCGAGCTGTCTTTTCCTTCTGGAAGAATGCTAACTGTCAGACTAACACAAGAGAAGGCATATGGGCAATAACTCGTTTCTAAGCAACTTTTTTATTACTTAAACACCTGAGAACAGTTTTGAAGTTCTGACCATTTGAACTCTATTTATATACACATTTTAAGAGCGTGGTGACCAACAGATAAACGCGGACTCTGGGCGTTCACTGCTGACCAGCCTGGCAGAAGGTTCTTGTACTTTGACAGTAAAAAGCTGCCTCTCCGTGGGGTCCTCGGCCTAAACTTCGCTCCTCTCGCAGAGAGGATGCCTTTCGCAAGTCGTGCTGAGAACTCGGTGTAATTTGTCCTAAAAGGTACAGGGACACGTTTATAGATTTAAAACAAAACAAAACAAAACAAAAATTTTTTAAGCTGTATCTTTCCTTTCCGTGAAGAGTCAGTCTCCCTAGTGCCTTACTGAGGAAGCAGTGTCCTCTCATCACCGGTTGGGGGGCATCCCTGGGCAGTGTCTCAGTCACCCCCCCGGGACTGGCCTTTCCACTCGAGGGCTGCGGCTGCTTCTCGAACACCCCCATAGCCCTCTCGGTACCCGGTCCCGCCCGCCCTCCACCGTGGAGGCGCCTGGCCCAGCCAGGCGACCCCCTCCTGCCCCTCCTTCTTGTCACCTACTGGGTCCAGTCCTGTGCCGACTCCCGGGCGCGTTGTGAGCCCGGACGCCGACCTCGTCTGCCCGGGCAACGTCGGGCCCAGGCGTGGCCCCGGTCTCGGTGTGGATCCTGTTGCCTGGCGGTGTGGTCTGTGTGGGAGGAAGCAGGAGTGTGGCCTCCTGACCTCAGCGGGCTTGAGGGCAGAGCGTGTCTCCGCGATCACATCCCGGGACCGCTGGGCCGCAGGGCCCCGGGGTTTCGTGCCCAGCACAGGCCCCTTGCAGAGGCTCTCGGCAGAGAGGCCGGGGGAAGTCGGGGGGCATCCCGAGAAAACCGGAGGGGGGGGTTGTTTCTGGAAACTACTGCTAGCGCTAAGCTCTTGGTCTCTGGGGGTGCACTCGTTCCCTCCAGATGCTGGCCGCCATGCCCTTGTCGCTGAAAAGGCTCTGAGCACCCCTCGGGAGGCCCCCTTTTGCCAGTAAAAAGTTTGGGGTCCTTGGCAGTGGCTGGTTGGAGGGGGACCGGGTGGGGCTTTCTCTTGTCCTCGTTTCCCTGCTTCTCAACCACATTTCCTCCCGAGGAAGAGCATTCCCCCCCCCCCCCCCCCCCCATAAAGCCCGGGTCTCCGCAGGCCGACTTGGCAGGGGCCCTAAGAGCCACCCGTGTCCCCCACAAAGTGTTCTTTGCAAGGAGCCGAGACTCCCCTCGCCCCCCACGTCTAGTGAACACCAGGCCAGGGCCAGAACCGAGTCTGTCCCCTGTCCTTGTCTCCTCTGTGAATGGTATGTTTCAGAAATTGTTCCCTACGTGCCCACACAGCTTCCAGATCCATACGACATCCCAGCGATCAGGAAAACTACGCGCGGGTCGTGTCGTTTTGTTTTGTTTGTCCTGGAAGCCGCGCTTCGAATTTTGCTGTACTATAGAGCCCAGAAGGACACGCCTTCTCGTTTGCCTGCCCGACTCCACGGCGGTGTGCTGATGGCACGCTTTTACGTTGCGTTCTTGGCGTTGAAACCGCTCTCCTTTGCAGCCCTGTTTCCCGAGTTCTGTTCAAGTTAAACTCATGTAAATTCCCCGTGGCACGCTGGGTGCGGCGCCCACGTTGCTGCCACGTGAGACTCTGTATTTGGATGCCAATCCACAGGCCTGATGAAATCGCTTCTTGTGTATCAATAATCATTAGTGGCAATGATGACTTTCTGAAAAGCTGCAATACTTATACAATAAATTTTACAATTCTTTGGAATGAGGCTTTCTGACTTCTTTGGTCACATTCACCTACCCCCCGCCCCCACGCCCTTCACCGCCCTGGGCAACAGTCCCAGGGCCCATTTAGTGGGGTGCGGGAGAGCCCGCTGAACTTCTGTGGGCCCTTGAGCCATCTCTTGGACCTCTGTTCCAGTTCAGGCAGCCTCCGGGGAGCCCGGTGAAGACACCAGCTCAGGCAGGGGGTTGTAATAAAAGGGGTTACAATTAGCCCACCGCTTTTGTTAATTGGGGCGGAAAGAGTTTGCAAGACACTGGCTACTTTTCCTCCCTCTTAGAACATCATCCTTCTCTGTAGCGTGCCAAAAGCTCTGATAAGGTCTGCAAGAAAGAAACTACCTGAGGTGGGTCCCTTCCAGAGGTAAACCCTGAGGCATGGGTTTGTGCTAGGGGATGGGTCAGGGGCGCTCCTAGGGGAGACGGTTAAGGGGATTGGGAAGAAGACCGAGAAGGAGGAGAAACAAAGCAAGGTGGGGACGGTTTTGGACACAGTCCGTCTCAGCCTGATCCCAAAGGTCCCAAAGGGACCTGTGGGGACCTCTAGGGGGTAAGTTGCTTCCGGATGAGAGGTAGGCTCTCAGATGCTCCTGGCTCTTTGGTGAGGCGTTTCACAAGCCCCGGGGCGGCCCTGAGGGGATGTTCCCAGATACCGACCATTAGACCATTAGAAACACGTGGAAGCCAGAGAAGGGGAGACAGGACCTTAAAAGGGATCGCAGGGAGTCTGAGTGAGCTACCCACAGTGCCCCTCACAGAAACTCGTGTTTCTTTCTCTAAATACAGCCATCTTTAACCTTGACCAGATGGTCAAGGTTTTTTAAAAATCAGCCCAAACTGTTGACTCCCCAGGGATGACCGTTGTTCGGGCCTCAACCCCAGGGTTCTGTAAGCTTCTGGAGCACAGAGCCCTACAGTCAGGGCAGAGCTTGGGGCATACATCTATCTTACTTGTTTCCTTTCTGTGGTGGAGGAAAACCTCAGATTACAAAAAATAAAAATAAATAAATAAAATAAATTTTTTTTTGAGGAAAAAAACCCCCAAAAGCTCTCTACTCTTCGGTATTGTATGGTAGAGGGACACCAAGGTGTTGTGTGTGCCCCAGCCTGCCTCCGGGGCCTGAGTCCTCTCATTAGCGGTCACTCTCCTTGCCGGCCCTCAGTCACCTCGTCTGCAGAAGGGGGTGAGGGCAGAGCCTGTGAGCTGGTTGAGAAGGGCGTCTCGGGTTCTAAACGAAAAGGACACCCTCCCCACACCTTGCCTTCAGCTCAAGCAGATAGAGCTGAATCGGTCCAGAATAAAGGTAGAGATCAGAATGCCTACTACCTACTGGGTGAAAGCCCTGTGCCAAGTTCTTGACTGAAATTGGCTGCTTGTTTGGGGAGGTCTCATCTCTCAATCATCTGACTTTTTTTTTTTTTTTTTTTTTTTAGCACAGCCGCATGCTGGGTGCTGCTCGGGGGTGCCAGCACACAAGGCCCAACCTCTGACCTCAAGGAACCCACCTTCTGGTTCTAGAGACGGACTGGCACCACAGCGCCATCCGGTGAGGGCAGGAGAGTGTGCTGTTAGGGTGAGGGGAGGCTGGACTTCAAGCCCGGAGATGTCAGCGGGGGAAGGAGGGGAGAGAGCGAACCAGGTGCCTGCGTGGGCAAAGTCCAGGAGGAGACTTAGCAGGGCCCCTGTACGGCCCGGCAGAGCGCTGCCTTGGAATCCGTTAATTCTTTCTCTAATAAGTGAGCCAAACCCGACTCAGGCTGGCTTTAGCAGAAGAGGGAATCGTTGACTCTTGTAACCCAAAAGCGCCAGGGAGAGCGGGGCGAGATTATTTGCCGCCAGATCCAGACGTGCACACTGTGACGTTAGGAAGATGTCTGTCTCCACCATCAAAGGGCGCTCCCCCTTACTGATGTCCCTTTCAAGTAGGTTCTCCCCTCCCGGTACCCGGCTTCTCCCCAGGCTCCTTTTCTCACTGCTCTGAATCAAGTGGGAAGAAATTCCTTTCTAATTCTTCCAGCCAAAGTCCCAGAACTGGATCCCATTGGCCTGGCTGCGATCATGTGCCCCAAGCCGAGCCAATCGGTGCAGCCCCTCTGCCTTGCTCTGATTGGCCACGGAAAGCATGCTCTGATTGGCCAGGTTTCAGTCACACGCCCTGGAGGCGGGGCCGGCTCTCTGCACTCCACCTGCGCGGAGGAGGGAGAGCGAGCGCCGTCCGGAGGAAAACTGGGGTGATTTCGCCCAAGATGGGGGGGGGGGTCTGGGTGCCAGGGTGCCCAGGCGGCCGGAACCAGCAGCTGCCGGGTCGCCGGACAGGCGAATGCACGGACCCTCAAGGAAGAAGGCTTTGGATGAGCGTCGCGCAGCCCGTGCGGTCAGCTCGGCACCAGGCGAGGCGGGGGGACGCAGCCCCAACCAGCCCTGCCTTTTTCGGCTGCTTCAAGTTGGTTTTGAGTTGATATTTGTTGAAATTATTTCAGCATGTGTGTCTGGCTTCCTGTCTCAGTCGCAGGCATAGACGGAACGTTCGCAGCGAGGAAGGCTGGGCGCGCCAACAGGGGAGACAGAACACACAGGAAGCCCGTGCCAAAGCGGCATCGCGTTTTCTTTAACACTTTGTACAGTTGTACCGAAGGAAAAGAACTGCGGCTAAAAATAAAACAAAACATTATAAGCTTCACAAATAATTTGGAACAAGTGATGGATTTAAATGTGCGAATACATTTTTAAAATAAATACCCGCCCCCTCTCCCCCACCCACCCCCTGCCCCCGCCCCGGCCCGTTCTCCCCCCCCCCCCCCCTTCCCGGGGTGCGTGTGCCCCTCTCCCCGTGCCCTCGCCCCCTCTTCCCTCCCTCCCTCTCTGTCCCCACCTTGCATGACTGATAGCCTTGAAAGTGGAGGCCTGAAATCATGATGTTCATCTTATTAAAAGGCTTTTATTGAACTCAAAATAATTAAATTTGTCTTTAAAAGCATCCAACTCAATTGAGTGAACAAGTTTAAAGATGAATTTTTAAAATGCATGGACTTCGTTAGACTCCTGCCTGCTGTTTGCAGCCATGGGCAGACGCAGAGGAGGGGAGCAAAGCGTAGGGAACCTGTGGCCATTTGATCTGGATTCAAATCCCCCCCCCCCCCCCCCCCGTCCCTTTCCAGCTAGTTAACCCTTCGGGCTTCTGTTTCCAAGAGGAGTAACTTGTGCAGAGAACCGTGGTCCGTGTCATCGATGCCTCCCCCGTGTCCCCCTGGCCCTTTCCCTTTCTGTCCACACGGGCCCACCCTCCAGCCGGTTCACTGGAGTTCTGCCGTCTGAGGCTTTCTCTGGCTTCTGAAAGCTTCTCGGCCCGTCACGCCGCGCACCAGAGGTGCCGGGGAATGGATGCTATGGGAGCGGCCTCTCCCGGGGATGCGACTAGGGGACAAACACCCCAGCTCCTTGACCCTCAGGCGGGGGGGGGCGGGGGGGGGATCACCACGGACGGTACTCTGCATGCTCCCAGTGTTTCCAGCGAGCTTGAGGCACTGGGCACCAGGAGCGCACTGACGTCACCTGCCTGGTGGCACAGCCCTGATCGGGCGCCGTCCTTCCCCTGGCCCCCCTCCCCACCGCCTCCCAGTATTTGCTGGTATCTCCTGGTATCTCCTTCCACCGGAAAGTGGAAGTCAGCAAAGGAGGGAAAAGGGTTCGCCGAGCAGAAGGCCCAGAGGGGCTCGCGCGCCCGCGCACGTGTGTGCAGGGCCGTGGGCGCCTGTTCAGTTGTGGACACGCAGACACCAAGTCTTTTTTTTAAGCCCATGTATCCAAAATAGCATTTCGACGTGGAATCGGCATAAAAACTGTTCATGCAAAAAAAAAAAAAAAAACCTTAAGTGTTAGACTGTCTTCGAACTTGGCGGGTTTCCGTGCCTCTGAGCGCTTGGCCCAGTGCTCTGCTCGCATGGGCCCCGGTACGGCCCGGATGTTTGTGCCCCCTAAATCTGTGCCCTGACACCCTATGCACCCAACAGGACGGTGTTAGGAGGCGGGGCCTTTGGGAGGTGACTAGGGTCTACGGGAGTCACGAGGGTGGATTAGCGCCCTCAGAACAGTCACAGGGTTTCCTGGGCCCCCTCTGTCGCCACCTGAGGGCGCAGCCGGAAGACGGCCCTCTGGGAGCTAGGAAGCGGGTCTCACCGGATGTTGTGTCGCCGGGCGCCTCGACCTTGGACTTCCCAGCCTCCAGAACAGTGTTGTTGAAGCCCTCCGGTCTGTGCTGTTTTGTTATAGCCGCTGAACTGGTTATAGGCAACTGATCGAGGCACCCCCGGTTAAAGCAAGCTTGCAAAACAATCAAGTATCAACTCTCCTGTCTCTGATAGGCTCCATGAGTCATGCTCGGGGGCGCAAATGTTTAGCAGAGAAAGGAATGCTCCTTACCCCTCACAGCCCTACGGCCACATACCTGCTCACAGCGCTGGAAATAACTGCCAAGAGCTTAGATTCTAGAGCCTGCCGGTCTGGGCTGGAGCTCCATCTGAACCACTCACGAGCTCTGTGATCTTGACCGCTTTACTCAGTAATCTCTCTGTCTTGTCTGTAAAATGCAGGTTTAATATTACTTACCCCTCCCTTGCAGGATTGCCAAGGGTTCAGTGAAATAATGGAAATGGGGTCTCTAGCAAGATCTAAGTAAATACGGTCGAACCCTGAACAACACGGGGGTTGGAGGCACCAAACATCCTGTGAAATCAAAAATCCATGTATAGGGGCACCTGGGTGGTTCAGTCGGTTAAACACCTGACCTCAGCTCAGGTCACCATCTCGCGGTTCCGCGAGTTCGAGCCCCGCACCGGGCTCTGTGCTGACAGTTCAGAGCCTGGAGCCTGCTTCAGATTTTCTGTCTCTCTCTCCCTCTGCCCCTCCCCTACTTGTGCTCTCGCTCTCTCTCTCTCTCTCTCAAAAATAAACGTTTAAAAAAATTCATGTATAGCTCTGACTCCCTAAAAACATAACCAGTGACCAGGGTGCCTGGGTGGCTCAGTGGGTTAAACGTCCAACTCTTGATTTTGGCTCAGGTCATGATCTCAGTTTGTGGGTCCGAGCCCTGTGTCGGCCTCTGTGCTGACAGTACAGAGCTTGCTTGGGATTCTCTCTCTCTGCTCCTCCTCCACTCGCACTTTGTCTCTCAAAATAAATAAATAAACTTCAAAAAAACCCACAAAAACCCACCAGAACTAGTGACCAGAAGGCTTACTGATACCATGAACAGTCAGTTAACATGTTTTGTATGTTAAACAGACACGTTTGTTTGTGTATAGTATTATATACTGCATCCTTACAACAAAGTAAGTTGAGAAAAGAGAATGTTCCAGAGAAAATCACAAGAAAGAGACAACAGATTTACCGTACTGGATCGCATTTACCAAAAAGAAATCTGGGTATAAGTGGATCTGCACAGTTCAAACCCTTGTTGTTCATTAGGTCAAGTCTTGGAACAGGAAATCCTTTCTCAAAAAAGAAAGAGGGGCGCCTGGGTGGCTCAGTCGGTGAAGCGTCCGACTTCGGCTCGGGTCATGATCTCACGGTTTGTGGGTTCAAGACCCGCATCAGACTCTGCTGACAGCTCAGAGCCTGGAGTCTGCTTCCGATTCTGTGTCTCCTTCTCTCTCTCTCTGCTCCTCCCCTGCTCACGTGCTCGCGCTCTCTCTCTCTCTGTCTCAAATAAATAAATAAATAAACATTTAAAAAATTTTTAATAAAAAGTTACACATTAACATGTAAAACTGTTCTATTCTCGACGCAACCCCTGTCCCCCTCGCCACACCCCCATCCACAACCCAGGAGGGGCCACAAGTCCCAGAAGGGCAGGACTCCTGCCCCTATGATGTGCGTCTCTGCAATTCCCCCATCATACTTTCTGGGCATAGAAGTCTCAGCATCTCAGGCCTATGGATGTTTCAAGAGCCTTTGAACATGTTTGAGCCCCAAAATATGGGGTGGGGGAAGGGAAGGGCCACACACTGCAAGGTCAGGATCCATAAATGTTTAATTAAATGTCCAGGAAACCTAGCGTTACGTCCAGCTCATTAATCGCTTCCTCTACTCATCATAAAAATGTCATTACGCTTCATTATATTTGAAACGAATTTATAGGTGAAATCTTCTCATGTTGCCAGAAATCCCAAGAACACTGGACGCCCAGTGAAGAAATCATGGCCAACTGTAATTAATGAATTACTTGTAGGCAAATAATTTTGGTAGTCACATCATCGAAATCTCTTTTGATTATCAAAATAAACGTTAGATGTGAATTCATTCCAGTACACTTGTTGGGATGTCGGGAAGGGCTTTCTGCAGAGAGGTGGGGGTGGGGAGGAAGCGAGAACAGCCTGGTCGTGGCCTCACCTCCCTCCCCTTGTCCGTCGCTCGCCAACCTTCCTCAAGCACCACGGCTACCTTTCCCCAACTCACCTTGGAGGAAAATCTCCCAGTGGCCTTTTCTTTGTTCCCAGCGAAAAATCTCAAGTTTCTACCACGGCCATTGATGCCCCCGGCCCCTGCCTGCCCCACCCCCCCCCACTCCACCCTGGCTCACCTTCCTGACCAGCACAGCTGGGAAAGGTGGGATACCCTGGACTCGGCCTGAGCCACTCGTCAATCTTGAATTGGGCAGTGTGGCCTCTTCTACGGCTGGAGCGAGAAGCAGATCCAGGAACCAGCGAGGGGAGGCCTTCTTCCTCCCCCACCGTGGGCCCCAGCTCCAGGGCTGGGGTGAAGAAAGCACAAAGCATTAGTTGCTGAAAGACCAGAAGAAATGGGGACAGCTCTGTCAGGGCAGAGAAGGACAGCTGGGGATCACAGAATGATGATATGAGTGGCTTCTGTTTACGGAGCTCGTACCATGCGCCCAGAGCTCCGGGAGGCCCGGATGTGTGACTGAAGTAATCGAACTTCGGCAATAACCTCAGAAAGGTAGTTGCTGCTTTGATCCCCTTTTCCAGCAGGAGAAACTGAGGCCGGGAAAGAGTAGCGACTTGCCCCAGGCCCTCCTCTAGAAGGTAGGGGTGCCAGAGCCCGAGCCCCAGGTCTGTCCAGCTCCGGTGGGCGCAGACGATAAATAGAAACCCACTGAGCTCTGCCCTGAAGGGCGGCGAACAGAGTCAAGGCCGATCCGGACGGGGGGTGCCACGGAGAACCCACTGCCTTTGACAGAACGGCTTCCCCTGGTCTGGTCCGCAGCCTCTGCTCATAGCGCCTGTAACCGTGTGCAGTCCCTGTCTGCCCTGGCCACCTCTGGATCTCCGGCCTTTGCCCCCGACCGAAGTCGCATCATTACCCACATTTGGTGCCTTCGGACCTTTCCACTCCCTCCCCCGAGGCGAAGTCACAGCGAAAATGTGAAAATAACATCCAAGCTGCCTGGTAGAAGGGAGACTGGGTTTTGCCAACACAATGTGCAGTAAAAATATCTCTTAAAAGAGAGAGAGAGAGAAATTTTAAAGACTGGAGATCAGTAACATGTAATTATCATCTGGTTTGGGCGGAGAGTTCTAATAGTTTCCAGAAAAACACAAACCATGAAAAAGGAATGTGCTTTCCAAGGCAAAAAGAGATTTGGGCTCCGGCATGCAGTGGCCCCATCTTGGAACTCCTGTGGCCTCTGGGGCCCTTCCCACGCAGAGGAGGGAGGCACCTATTCCCTTCCTCTCCTGGTTTGCCTTCCGCACTGCACAGGAGGCTCTGAAAATGTGCAGATTGCCCTTGAACTCAGCCTCGAGTCTGCTCAGTAGATAGGCTTTTGTGAGTGGCCATACCTACAGGCGCAGAGGGAGTATCCAAGCTCCTTCCTTGGGGGAACAACAGAGCCTCGAAATGGCAGGGACAGCTTGCTTTCCTCCAATACCTGTTGTCTCCTATTTTGAAATCATAACCCCCCCCCCCCAATTTTAGCTCAGTGCATTGTGACCCAGAAAAAGCACCATCTCTCCTTGCCTTCCTTGCTGGGCCATGGTACTAACGGGATGTCAGTTTCACGTGTGTGCAACTTAAGATACTTATCCTTCTTCTTTTTCTTCTTTCCTGCTGGAAGGAATGCAAATGTGATGGCTGGAGCTTCAGCAGCCATCCTAGATCATGAGGCCAACCTGGGAATGGAGGCCACAGAGGGCAGAACAACAAGATAGCGAGGCCAGAGACCCAACACCATGGTTGCCACGCCAAACCGGGACCGCCTACCCTACTGTTATGGGAGAAAGAAAGAAGCATCCGCATTGTGTAAGCCACTGATATTTGGGTCAAAGACAATCTTTAGAGTTAAAATTACCTTGACCCAGCAATTGCACTACTAGGCATTTATCCAAGGGATACAGGTGTGCCGTTTCGAAGGGGCGCATGCACCCCCATGTTTATAGCAGCACGATCAACAGTAGCCAAAGTATGGAAAGAGCCCAAATGTCCATCGATGGATGAATGGAGAAAGAAGATGTGGTCTATATATACAATGGACTATCACTCGGCAGTCAAAAAGAATGAAATCTTGCCATTGGCAACTTCGTGGATGGAACTGGAGGGTATTATGCTAAGTGAAATTAGTCAGAGAAAGACAAAAATCCTATGACTTCACTCATATGAGGACTTTAAGAAACAAAACAGGGACATAAGGGAAGGGAAACAAAAATAATCTAAAAACAGGGAGGGGGACAAAACAGAAGAGACTCACAAATATGGAGAACAAACTGAGGGTTGCTGGAGGGGTTGTGGGAGGGGGGATGGGCTAAATGGGGAAGGGGCATTAAGGAATCTACTGAAATCATTGCTTCACTGTATACTAACTAATTTGGATGTAAATTTTAAAAAATAAAAAATAAAGTTAAATCAAAAAAAACCAACAACCACCACAGCAAAATTACCTTGAAAACCTCTTAAACTGAGAAACGCAGTTCAAGACAATCCAGATCTTTTAAGTGAGAGCCCCACCCCACGCGCTGAGACACCCCCAAATTCCAGACATGTGATGGAATGCTAGGGAATGCCTTGGGTTTTTGTTTGTTTGTTTGTTTGCTTGTTTGTTTGTTTCTGGTGCCTAAAGTTATATTGCAAAGATGCATTGTGTCACATTTTCCAACTTTGGCCGCCCTTGAGAGCACCGAGTGTTAGATGGGATGTGCTTTATCTTATTTATCTTATTTATTGTCTCTGTTTTATCATTAAAGAAACCAAGGCCCAGTGAGGCAAGGACCCAGAGCTAGGGAAGGACAGGGCTGTAGCTGACCCGCCCCGGAGAAGAAGGCACAATCCTTGTCTGGGTGCACCTCCCAGGGGTGCTTGGCTTTCCTACTGGTTCCTGCTGCTCCAGAGCCAGTGTGCAAGCCCCACGTGGCTTCAGGATGGGGCAGGGAGGGATGGGGACACAGGGGGACAGGGGCGTGAAGGGACAGAAAGGGGCCATCCAAACACTGTCCAGACAGACACAGGCCATGAGGGTGCCAGCCTCCACCACTGAAGCACAGCTCGACCTTCCAGAAGCGAATCTGACCCTCAGGATTCAGCCTGACCTGCAACCCTACACAGGCGCCCGGCTCGAGGCTGGGGTCTCAGGCCTCTACCCTGAGAGGTCAGCAGCATGCAGGGAAGGAGCCAAAGAGCCCGGGTAAGAGAGGCCAGGGAGGATGCGCGGGAAGCCCGGAGCGGGACCAGAGTGGGACCAGACGGAGTCGGGGTTTCCCTGGGAGATGGTGACGGGTGGGAGGTCCCCCTACATCAATGAGACCACGAGCGGCCCCGGGGTCCAGGTTGGTGATCGAGCGCCACCTGGTGGCCCGTCGCGGCACGGCGCCCCCCACAACCTCCCAATGGGGGCTTCCCCAGAGCCTCCTCCCTGAGGGCGCCTCCGCAATCACCCTCCACACCCCCGTTACCCCGCATTTAAAGTCAATATTGCCGATTCCTAGGCAGAAACAAGTTTTCGGTTTTACCCCAAAGAAGAACAAAGCACCATTGCAATTTCCTGTTGCTACTGAGCGTGTCCCACGAGGCAGGGGCAGGGCGCAACCTCCCCTGGGACGCACGCCCGGCCCCCAGCGCAAGGCTGTGAGTGATCTGGGTGCCCTGTGGGCGTGGGGACTGTCCCCAGCTTGCTCTGCAGACACCGCTCCAGGTTGCTGGGGCAAAGTCCCCCGAGGGCAGGGCTAGACCCTCCCCAAGCCTCTGCCGCTGGGACCCAGAGCCCAGAGACTTCCAGGGCTGAGTTCTTGCCCCTCCTGGCCGCCTGGCGACTGCAGGTCCCGGTTTTCCCTTCTACTTCCTGGTGAAGAACAGTGGCTCGGAATTACCTGGGAATCAGTGGCCCCTTTGAAATAAATGAAGGTGATGGGTCCCTTGCCCCGGTATGTGGGTGCCTAGCTGGGCTCATGAACGGAGACGGCCCCCGGGGAATCTGGCCAAACTGTTCAACTGGCTCATCCCCTTCAGTCCTCGCTAGGACTTCCTGATGCAGCTACGTTTTCATTTAGCCCCATTTTACAGATGAGGCAACCGAGGCACAACTAGGTTCAGTAACTTGTCCAAAGTCGCACGGCCAGTAAATCGTGGGGCTGGATCAGAACCCAGCCTTGGACAAGTGACCCCCTCTGACCTAAGCCTCAGTCTCCCCTCTGGGAAAAGAGATCAGGATTGGCCCCTCCCCTGGGGCAGTGAGAGGGGCATACAAGATTGGAAAGCGTGTGGCAGTTGCTCATTAAAAAGAGCTGTCATTGTGATACACAGACGAATGGTTCCAGGTGCCTCGGCCCATGTGTGGGCGCCAGGGTGGGCTGCGGTGGGCGCCCAGAAGGTCCGGAAAGCCCCGTGTTTCCGGAGAATGCGCCGGGCTCGCCAGTCTCAGCTCCTTCCTTCCAGCATGTAGCCGGAGGCCTTGCTCAGCAACTCTCCTTTCAATTTTGTTTCTTTCGAAAGCCACACACAGGAGTTTCGTTTTCTTTTTCACCAGAAAGCCGATCGGGGTGACTAGGCCTGTTTCTGGAGCGTGGACAGCAAACACCCGGCCAGCTGACGTGTCATCCCTTCACAGTGGCGGACGCACGGAGTTCAGCCACGCAAGCACCCCTCGCCTCGACCCGGCCCCCCCTCTCCGAGCCCCCCGCTGTCCCCAGGTCTCCGGGCGTCTCGCGGCGGCCACCAGCATGGCCCGGGCCCCCGAGGACCCTGGCGAAACAGGTACTTTCTTCCTTCTAAGGCATAGTGGGGGTTCCCAGTGGGACTTGTACTTCTCTTTCTGGCTCCTTTCCTTGGCCAGGTCACCGCAACGGTAGCCGACCACACATCCCTAAGCGCAGGGGTCGGGAGAGAAGAGGCGGGCCCAGGGACCGGTCGGGGAGGACCTGCTCTGCCCCGGTTAGTACCGTCCGCGCGCATTTCAGGAGCCCTCAGGGGCCAGCGCTGTGAAGTTTGCGTTTCATACAGGAGATCACTGCGACCCGCCACCACAGCCGACACTGGGCTCTGAACTCGTGTTCATTTTAAGAAATAGCGAGTTGCTTTGAGAAGAGGCGTCCGGGGACACCTGTGGTCCCCTTCTTCCTCAGATACCCCTTCACTCCTGGAAGAACAGACCAAGGAACCGCACGCTGAGCAAGTGTTGTGTGCTAAAGGGCTTGTGGGCTGTGGGCTGTGGGCGGTTTTTTCGTTTTGTTATCATTAGCTCATTTACTCCTCACTACAATCTTGGAGGTAGCTGCCCTTTTTTTTTTTTTTAATTTAAAAACATTTTTTTTTTTTTTACATTTATTTATTTTTGAGAGACAGAGAGAGACAGAGCATGAGCAGGGGAGGGGCAGGGAGAGAAGGAGACACGGAATCCGAAGCCGGCTCCGGGCTCCGAGCCGTCCGCACAGAGCCCAACGCGGGCTTGAACCCGCGAGCCGTGAGATCGTGACCTGAGCCGAAGTCGGACGCTTCACCGACTGAGCCACCCAGGCGCCCCTGGGGTAGCTGCTCTTAGCCCCACTTTACG
This sequence comes from Panthera leo, assembly GCF_018350215.1. Classification (NCBI taxonomy): domain Eukaryota; kingdom Metazoa; phylum Chordata; class Mammalia; order Carnivora; family Felidae; genus Panthera; species Panthera leo. The sequence goes on from NC_056681.1 coordinate 5,531,919, forward strand.
GATGGAAAAAGTGAGGCACAGAGAGGCCACATAGCCAGCGGATCGCAGAGCTGGGGCTCAAACCCAGGAAACCAGCCGTCAGGGCACCAAAAAGAGGAAAAGCGGTGTGCTGGGGAGGGGTGCCACCACGGTGCAGCCCAGGGCCGGGGCTGCTTTCCAGGTTTCTGTTGTATGTCCCCCCAGGGGACACGCAGGTACTCAGCACTCAGTAGCTGCACTTAACTTCTCCCTTCCAGGTGTTTCTTTCCTTACCAACTTGTCACTTACACCTCATCCGTTTTGCAACTTCCCATGTACAGATTCACCAGCCGGAAGGCCCAGGACAAGAGGCCAGCCAGCCCTGCGGACTTGGCCTTCACTTTGACCTGCTTGGGGTGGAGGTGGAGGGAGGCGAGGAGGCCTACGCAGGGGCAGGCTTTTCAAGAATCAGAACTCTTTTCAAGACAAGGCAGAGTCAGGCTTGCTGTTGACTGGCTGGGGCTCTCCGGCCGCTGGAGGCAGAACTTGGCAGGTGAAGGGGGGTGGGTGTCCCCAGGTGTCCCGGCTGCACTTCACCTGCGGCCGGCAAGGACGGACATGTCTGACCACAGGGCAAGCCTCACGGCCCAGCTGCGGAGGCAGCAAATGCATCACCCCTTCCCTGACCAGTGTTGCCACCAAGGAACCCGGGAAAAACCCAGAAGGCAGATGGGGCTGTTGCAAAGGGCCCCGGGTCTTCCCTGGGAGGGTCTTGCTTTGCATTTCTCTTGGGCACTTGGGGGACAGATGTTTCCTGGCAAAAGCTGAGGCTGCTGCCCACAGGGCTCCCTCCAGCTCACCGGGCATTGCGTGTGCCCTGCTTTCCTCTGCCCACAGAGCAACCGGCTTGGGTTTGTGGGAGCCTGTCTGAAAGCAACAGGGGCCATTCAGAGCCCCTGGGGTTCTGCTTAGGGTCGCTAAGCTCAGAAGGGGAAACAGAGACCCGGGAGGGATCTGCCCGTGCCCTGCCCTGGGTCCTCTGGGCGGACATTTGTCCCAGCGGTGGGTGGAGCCACTGGGTCACTCGTTTATTCAAATGCTGTTTCCCGAGCACCTGCTGTGTGCCCGGTGCTGTGCTGGACACCAGAGGTGCTACAGTGGCCCAGCAATCACAGCAGGGGGTCCCCGGAGCCATTCTGCAAGGGCCCCACCCCGCATACACAGCACCCCACTCCCCCGGGCATCCAGGACGGCTCCCCACAAGAGATGGTGTTTGAGCGAGACCCGGAGGCCGAGTGGATGTTGGGGGCGTAGAGAGGCGGGAGGGTGTTTCTGGCAGAGCGGGCACTACGTGCAAAGGCCCGGGGGTGAGTAGGCTGGAAGGAGCACGAGGGCTGCTGAGTGAAGGGTCCGGCTGCCGGTGGTGGAATTGCCATCCTCTGGGAGACGGAGGTGAGGGATGGGCGGGGGTGGGGGGCACAGAGGGAGAGAAGGGATTCGAGAGAGCGGGGAACAGTGTTTCTAGGCCTCTCTGGACCTGGGCTTTGGGGAGAAAGATCCGTTTCCGAGCGTCTTTAGCTTTCTGGCTTGGACGACCACCACCACTGACGTGGAAGGGGAGCCCCCGAGGACGGACAGAGGGTGCAGGGGGCGGTGACAACAGGCCTCCCAGGAGGGACTTTGCCTCCCTCCCCACTTCTTCCTGCTCCTCTGCCCTCAATCTACCCCACCCTGCCACCTTCCGCTCCCCTATGCTCTGAGGATGTCTGAGGGCTGAGTGCTCCCCTCCCCCCACACCCCGCCCCTTGCCCTCAGGCGCCCACACCAGGCAGAGGATGTTCAGAAGGCTGGGGCACCTCCTCTGGCCATCAGCCTGTCTGGCCAAGGTCCTTCCTTCCTTTCTTTCTTTCTTTCTTTCTTTTCTTTTTTTATTTGTTTTAATGTTTATTTTTGAGAGAGAGAGAGAGAGGGAACTCACGAGCAGGGGAGGGGCAGAGAGAGAGGGAGACACAGAATCCGAAGCAGGCTCTAGGGCCGGGGCCATCGGCACAGAGCCCGACGCGGGGCTCGAACTCACAAACCGCGAGATCATGACCTGAGCCGAAGTCGGGCGCTTACCTGACTGAGCCACTCAAGTGCCCCTGGCCAAGGTCATTTCTGAGCAGCCCATCTGCCCGTCACCGAACAGAGGCGTTGTTAGTGAATGTCTGCTCGGGTCTCCGCCCCTCCCTCTGCCCTGGACCCATCGCACGGGGACCCCCCCCCCCCCCCCCCGTCCCGAGCTTCCGGCCCCGGCTTGATCCAAGGGAGGCTCCGTTCTCTCTCTGCCCCCCTCTCCTTCTCCCAGACCTCGAGCAGAGGATCCTGCGGGTGCTGAGGGACGCTGGCTCCCCTGTGAAGTCCGTCCAGCTGGCAAAGGAATGCCAAGTGCCCAAGAAGAAGCTCAACCAACTCCTCTACCGGATGGAGAAGGAGTCGAAAGTCTCCCTGGCGGGCCTGGCGATGTGGCGCCTGGGCGAGGGAGGCACCGGAGAAGTGGTCCCCACAGAGCCGGCCCAGCTCAGCCAGGGTAACCTGCCCCCCGGGGGTCGGGGTGGGCCCAGCGAGAGCAGTCCCGGCAGCAGACGAGCGAGGTCCGGGCCTGGGCTCAAATACGGGCCCTGCCCCTCGAAGGTGCGTGGCATCCCCTGGCCGTGCCTTGATTTCCTTTTCGGACCACCGGACGTGACAGCAGGCCTGCTGCACGGGGTTGCCAGGGGGCGAGGCGGAAAGGGCCCAGCCTCCTGACCGCGCGAGGCAGGCACTCAGCAGAGCCTGAATAGTGACGATATGGGCACGACGACGATAAGAATAGAACAGACTTAGCTCCTCCGTAGTTCTGCGGGGCAGAGACCAACAGGGCCAGCTTTCGTCAGGCGCCCACAGCGGCTGACGGTGGAGACGGGTGGAGGGCACTCCTGCTCTCCGCCCAGAGAGGTGGGTCGGCCCAGGAGAGGCAGGGCGGGTCTGGAGGCAGACTTGTTCGGCCCTGGACGCGGAGGCCGGCTCTCCCTCGTGCGGAGGCCGCCTTGGTCCCGTGGAGTCCCCGTCCCCTCTCCTGCCCCTCCACCCCCCACCCACCTTTCTTTCTCCAGCGGTGAGGCCCCAGCAGGACGCAGCCGCGGTTCCAGAGGAACCTGACCCTCAGCTCAGCAAACAGCGTAAGCACCCCCGTTTCCTTTCAGCTGCCGGGCCCCGGGGCCCCTGACCCCAAACCCTCCTGGGCCCCTCGAGATGTTACTCGTGCCCCACCCACCGAGGGGTCCCCACGCGGTATCCGGGGGGGAGGTTCAGCCCGCACAGCGGAGGACGCGCGTGGCCCAGGCACCATCTCTCCGATCAGTGGCCGACATCCACTGCCCGTCGGCCCCCGAGCCACAGAACGACCTCCGTGCTGTGATATTACCACGTCCTGCAGACGGGAAACTGGGCACAGGGGGTCCGGGGCTCCCCCACGTCTGCACGGCCAGCAGACAGTGGAGCAGATAGATTCAAGCTCCGGGGTCCCCCTTAACCACCCACCGCCCTGCCTCGCAGAGAAAGCCATCTACAGGTTTCTGGAAGGCGCTGGGCCCTGTAAGGCCCTGATCATCGCCCGGGCCCTGGGAATGAAAACAACAAAAGAAGTCAACCCAGACTTGTATGATATGAGAAACAGGCACCTTCTGAGTCTTGATGAGAAATCAAGTCTATGGTCAATTTATCGACCAGGTAGGTCCTTACCTGCTGCGCCCAGGTAGGCGGGGCAGGGTGGTGGAGAGAGAGCGTAACATCCGACGCTTGGTCCTTGCCTGGGCACCCTGCCAGCCCCACCTTCCTTGCCAGACCTTCACAGAGGCTTGCAGGGGTCTTGCGGATGGATCACTAGAAGGCGGCGCCAGGAGGGCGGGTGTGCTGGTGGGAGTGACCAAGGAGGGCTTCCTGGAGGAGTGGCCCGAGGTTGCAGCTGCAGAAAGCAAGGGGCCAGGAAGGGAGGTGGCCCGCTCCTAACTGTCTCAGCCCCGGGATGTGGGGCTCACCCTGACTTAGCTAACAGTTTGCTAACAGTTTTCTCTCAGCACTTTGCCCAACGTGCAGTTTCGAAGCTCCTGGAAGGGAAGGCTGGGCTCAGACACCCACAGGGTGTGGCAGGCGCGGGGCCCCGCGTTCGGGGTCCACGAGGATGTTCTAATTTCTCTTACCATCAGAAGAAAAGCTGAATATTGTAGTAGTAATAAATGGTGAATCACGACCCCAGCTTAGATTATATCTGTCTCTCATCCCAACACAGTCGTGAAATGTAATTTTGAATATTTTTTATGGAGAAAGGGACCCACAGAGACACAAGAGCTGAGGGGCCGCAAAGGTGGGACGTGACCCTGTGTGCGGAGGTGGCAGAGGCCCCGGCAGGTGCCCACCTGGCCCCCATGGGACTGACACCCAGCTCACGGCCCCCAAAGGGGGTCTCAGCGTCCCTGGCATGGTCGCATGTGACAGGGCCAGATCTTAAACACTGGTGAAAACTCTGAATGCTTAAAAATGTCCGGTGAGCCAAACAAAGCTTATCCAGTGGCCAGAAACAGCCCATAGATGGCCACCTTGCGGCCTTCTCTAAAGGGAGAGGGGTCCTGGGGCTCAGGGGACGCCCGCAGAGGAGGAGGTGGGCAGTGAGGCTCCCGGGAGCCTCCTGAGGTCGGCAGAAGACGCACAGATAGGGTGACCCGCTGTGGTGACGTCCAAGCAAGGCTCATCTGGGACCCCTGCGGGGCTTGTTAAACACGACGGCTCCTGGGTCCCACCTTGGACCTACTGACTCGGGACCCCCGGGGGCTGGGGACGTGGGGGAACCTGTGTTTTAACAAGCTCCACAGGAGATTTTGTTGCGGCCATCGGTATTTGGAACCCCTGGAGAGATGCAGAGGGCTTGGGTGGAATATTATTTTGCAGATTGTGGAGGAAGAAGCGAGTCCCCTGCGATTATTTACCAGCAAAATCCAATCAACATGATCTGTCAGAATGGACCAAATAACTATATTTCCATTGAGAACTCGGAAGACATCCAGATTGGACACGGGAACGTCATAGTGAAGCCGACCGCCTCTGGGGAGAATGGTGAGTCCTCTCAGAGGCACCTTCAGAGGGACCCGAAGGGGCACCTGCTCCCTCTGGGTGGGGGCCGAGAGGGGGACATTCAACCTTTTTTATTTTTTAATTTTTTTTAATGTTTATTTATTATTGAGAGAGAGCATGAGTGGGGGGAGGAGCAGAGAGAGAGGGAAACACAGAATCCGAAGCGGGCTCCAGGCTCCGAGCTGTCAGCACAGAGCCCGACGCGGGGCTCGAACCCCCAAACCACGAGATCATGACCTGAGCTGAAGTAGGACGCTTCACCGACTGAGCCACCCAGGCGCCCCCGGGGACATTCAACCTTTGAGGAGAAAGGGCAGCTTTCACATCTCCAAGGTCATCCCTTACGGCCTTCCTGAACATGAGGAAGTCTTCCTGCACACCGGGATCAAACCTCTCCTGCTTTCCCTTCATCCCGATAACCTTTTGCCTCCGTTTCAATGGGATCTGATATTTTTCCACGAGACATAGCTTGGTTCACTCTCCTCCAGTAGAATGTCACAAGGGGTCATTGTAGTATTTTGTTTGTTCTAAGACACCCTTTCCCCCCACATTTTAACGGCTTAGAAACTGGGATGCACCTGGCCAGTGGCATCCTAGTTTTGATAAAATACAATCCCGCAGAAGAGTGTTTATTCCATGCCAGGCCCTGGGGTGAGAGGGGACAGGGCCACCTCTTGGACCAGCCGTGGAACACGAGGGACAGCATCAGCCCGAAAGCTGGAATACTCCCTGTGACCTCAAGACAGCCCTTCCCCACTCTGGGCCTTGGTTTCCCCAACTGTGAAATGAGGAACTTTGTTTTAGAATCTGGGTCAATGGTTCCCCAACCTTAGTCCTCCCAGTTTGGGCCATGCCCGTGTCGGATTATTTTCTTCATGTTGTTAAATGGTTTCCCTTTTTATCTACTCAAATTTATTTTATGATTTTATCTTAAATCTTTTAAAAAATGTTTAGTTTTGAGAGAGAGACAGACGGACAGACAGACAAAGGATCCAAAGTGGGCTCTGTGCTGACAGCAGAGAGCCCGAAGCGGGGCTCGAACTCAAGGGCCGTGAGATCGGGACCTGAGCTGAAGTCGGATGCTCAACCGACTGAGCCACCCAGGCGCCCCACTCGAATTTATTCTAAAGTGAACTTTTATAGCATTACCTGAAGTTAAAAACCAGGCAGTTTACCATGAAAATAAATACTGAGAAAATAAAGTAATGTCAGGGCTCTAAATGCTCAGTGTTGAGGGGGCGGTAAAGATATGCCAGCACCTGAGGACACCTGCCCCGGTGGGGTCAGAGGGTGGAGGGCACTAGGGGGCAGAGGCTGTGCTCACTGACTGGGTTTTCGAGTGCCCGGGTGACGCGAGGCCCCAGTCATAAAAACCCGGGGACCCCCACACTGACTGTTCTGCTGGGCCCCCCTGCTCTCCATCAATAGCCTGAAATGCTCATTCCCAGTCTGGCAGTGGCCACAAAGAATTCAGAGGCCTGTCTTCTCCGTCCAGCCAGGACTTTGTATGTATGTGTGTTAGGGAGGTGTGGGCAGAGGGTGGGTGTCAGAGGTCATGTTGCTGTGTCCCCTGCTAGGTTCCGTGGCTCCCCTCCACCTCCCTCCAATGGCACCAGCTGATCCCCCGATGCAGAGTTCCCCGGCTGCAGCCTGGGCGCCCCAGGACATCCGCTTGGAGAAGTCTGTGCTCAGGCGGGTGCTGCTGGGACATGGCAACAAGATGAGCCTTACCAGTGCCCCGGCCGAAGGCCCGGCTGCCTGCAGCCCCTCTGGCAGCCCCCCAGGTAACCCATCCCGCCCCCACCCCACCCCATTCAGCCCCTCGCTGCACGGAACATGAGCCAGTCTTTGCGGGGTGAGAGGCATGATGGGAAACTCCTTTCCTTCCACCAGGAGGCTGTCCCACAGAGTAGAGCAGGTGGGGTTTTTAGAGCTCGCACTCAGGATCCCATTCCCCACCACCACCCCCGCTCAGGAAACCTCAGTTTCTTCATCTGTACAACAGACACAGGGCAGCAGAGGCCAGACCAGCTGAGGCAGAGTCAGAGGAGATGGCCAGACTGGAATGGCATCTAAGGAGGGTAGACAGGAGTCATCTGAGTACCAGATGCCCTACTAAGCACTGTCGATGGTGACCAGAGAGCCCAGGCTAAGTCGTCCCCAGCCCTGGTAGTCCAGAGACAGGCCAGGGATGAAAGACAGCAAAGAGGCCGGGGAACACCAGGAGGAGAGTTTCCAGAAGTGGGCAGGCCGATGAGGTCGGGGAGCTCCATGGGGACCGGCAGCAGCGGCCGCACCGGGGAGCTCGGTGGTGACCTGAGGACACAGAGGAGGTGGGAGTAGGAGGAGGGGAGACCGTGAGCAAGTCTTGTCCAAAGTTTGGATAGGAAAGGGGCCCGGTGGGGGCTGGGGGAGGCTGGGGACAGGCTATGGTTGCATGAAGGTTTTAACCAAAGGTGGAGGCGGCATTCCGGAGCTGTGGGGAAGCCAGCAGCAGAGACGGGAGCAGGCGGCAGGAGGGGGCCGAGTCCCAGGGGAAGGGTGCAGGTGGCACCTGGGGGGCAGTGACCGCCAGCAGTCCAGGCTGTGTGTAGAGGCACCGAGGGAGGCAGGGTCTCTGCTGTGGACCAAGCCTGGTCTGGCCCACCGGGGGGACCTTCAGGGAGGCGAGCGGGCCAGGAGGACTTGAAAGCCAGGCTGGGGGGTCAGGGCTCGGGGGCCACCATCCAGCTGCTTGTGCAGCCCTCCTGACATCTCTGTCTCTGACCCACAGTCTCTGCCACCACTGTTGGCTCAGGAGCTTCGTTCAAAATTCCAGGGTCCAAACCAGGACCTGACTGCAAGGCGGATGGGACCCAGAGAGTCCACATCAGTTCATGCTTCCTTGAGGACACTGCCATTGGCAACGGCAACAGAATGACTGTCATCTCAGGGACAGCTGGTCCAGGAGGAGGTGCAGAGCCTGAGGACAGCAGAAGGGGCCCTGAGGAGCTAGACAAGGATGCAGGTGAGCCTGGGACAAGGTGGGCCCTGTGTTCTCTCTCTCTCTCTTTCTCCCATCCATCCACCCACCCACCCATCCACCCACCCACCCATGTACCCACCCATTCTCTACCCATCTCTCCATCCCCCCATCCACTCACCCACCCATTTACCCATCCATCCATCCATCCACCCACCCATCTGTCCATCCATCCATCCATCCATCTTCCATCTATCCACCCATCCACCCACCCACCTATCCATCCATCCATCCATCCATCTATCTATCTACCCACCCACCCATCCACCCATCCACCCACCCACCCATGTACCCACCCACCCATCCACCCACCCACCCATGTACCCACCCATTCTCTACCCATCTCTCCATCCCCCCGTCCACTCACCCATCCATTTACCCATCCATCCATGCATCCATCCACCCACCCATCTGTCCATCCATCCATCCATCTTCCATCTATCCATCCATCCATCCACCCACCCACCCATCCACCCACCCACCTATCCATCCATCCATCCATCCATCCATCCACGCATCCATCCATCTATTTACCCACCCACCCATCCACCCATCCACCCATCCATCATCCATCCATCCACCTATCCACCTATCCATCTACCCATCCACCCACCCACCCACGTATCCACCCATCCTCTACCCGTCTCTCCATCCCCCCGTCCACTCACCCATCCATTTACCCATCCATCCATGCATCCATCCACCCACCCATCTGTCCATCCATCCATCCATCATCCACCTATCCATCCATCCACCCACCCCCCCACCATCCACCCACCCACCTATCCATCCATCCATCCATCCACCCATCCTTCTACCCATCTCTCCATCCCCCCATCCACTCACCCATCCACCCACCCATCTGTCCATCCATCCATCCATCATCCACCTATCCATCCATCCACCCACCCCCCCACCATCCACCCACCCACCTATCCATCCATCCATCCATCCACCCATCCTTCTACCCATCTCTCCATCCCCCCATCCACTCACCCATCCATTTACCCATCCATCCATCCATCCACCCACCCATCTGTCCATCCATCCATCCATCCATCCATCCATCTATCTATCCACCCACACATCCACCCACCCATCCATCTACTCACCCACCTATCCATCCATCCATCTATCCACCCATCCACCCACCCACCCACGTACCCACCCATCCTTCTACCCATCTCTCCATCCCCCCATCCACTCACCCATCCATTTACCCATCCATCCATCCATCCACCCACCCATCTGTCCATCCACCCATCCATCCATCCATCCATCCATCCATCCATCTATCTATCTACCCACCCACCCATCCACCCACCCACCCATCCATCATCCATCCATCCACCTATCCACCTATCCACCTATCCATCCATCCACCCACCCACCCATCCACCCACCCACCTATCCATCCATCCACCCATCCATCCATCTATCTATCTACCCACCCACCCATCCACCCATCCACCCATCCATCATCCATCCATCCACCTATCCACCTATCCATCTACCCATCCACCCACCCACCCACGTACCCACCCATCCTCTACCCGTCTCTCCATCCCCCCGTCCACTCACCCATCCATTTACCCATCCATCCATGCATCCATCCACCCACCCATCTGTCCATCCATCCATCCATCATCCACCTATCCATCCATCCACCCACCCCCCCACCATCCACCCACCCACCTATCCATCCATCCATCCATCCATCCATCCATCCATCTATCCATCCACCCACACATCCACCCACCCATCCATCTACCCACCCATCCATCCATCCATCATCCATCCATCCATCCATCCATCACCCATCCATCCATCCATCCATCCACTCATCTGTCCATCCATCCATCCATCATCTACCTATCCATCCATCCATCCACCCACCTATCCATCCATCCATCCACCCACCCACCTATTCATCCATCCATCCATCCATCCATCCATCCATCCATCCATTTATCCATCTGCCCATCCATCTATCCATCCATCCACCTATCCATCCACCCATCCATCCATCCATCCATCCATCCACCCATCCACCCACCTATCCATCCACCCACCTACCCACCCATCTGTCCATCCATCCACCTGTCCATCCACCCATCCACCCACCCACCTGCCCATCCATCTATCCACCGACCCACCCACCCACCCACCTATCCATCCACCCACCCATCTGTCCATCCATCCATCCATCCATCCAGCCAGCCAGCCAGCCACCCACCCACCCACCTGTCCATCCATCCACCCATCTGTCCATCTATCTATCCATCCATCCATCTATCCATCCATCCACCTGCCCATCCATCCACCCATCATCCATCCATCCATCCATCCATCCATCATCCATCCACCCATCCACCCACCCACCTACCCATCCATCTATCCACCCATCTGCCCATCCAGCCAGCCAGCCAGCCACCCACCCACCCACCCTCCTGTCTGTCCATCCATCCATCCATCCATCCACCCATCCATCCACCCATCCATCCACCCACCCACCCATCCATCCATCCATCATCCAGCCAGCCAGCCAGCCAGCCACCCACCCACCCACCCACTTGTCCATCCATCCACCCATCTGTCCATCCATTCATCCATCCATCCATCTATCCATCCATCCACGCATCCATCCATCCACCCACCCATGCATCCACCCATCATCCATCCATCCATCATCCATCCACCCACCTACCCACCCACCTACCCATCCATCTATCCACCCACCCACCCACCCACCTATCCATCCATCCACCCATCTGTCCATCCAGCCAGCCAGCCAGCCACCCACCCACCCACCTGTCCATCCATCCACCCATCCATCCACCCATCCATCCACCCACGCATCCATCCATCCATCATCCATCATCCATCCATCCATCTACCCATCCATCCCTCATTCATCCACCCACACACCCATCCATCCATCCACTCATCTGTCCATCCATCCATCCATCCATCCATCATCCACCTATCCACCCACACACCCATCCATCTCATCCGTCCATCCACCCACAGTCATTCTCAAGTCTCCCATTTCCTGGTGTCTGGAAGGCAGTAGAGGTCATAGCAGAGAGCAGCTCTGGAATCAGTGTATGCAGTGAAATCTTTTTAGCCAAGCGACCTAGCCCAGCACTTAGCTCTGGCCTGTTTCCCATCTGTGACATGAGGATGGTAATTGCCTGTGGCTTCTGGTTGTGGCGAGCACGGGGTGAGCTCTGTAGGCAAAGCCTCAGCCCTGTGCCTGGCCCTGCACGTGCCTTCAGGCAGCGTCCAATATCATTACCATTGGTGTTATTTTAGGCCTCATGGGAAGCACTGGGGTGCCACGGTGAGTGAAGCTCTGTCTCAGAGAGAGGTTAACCTCTCCCTGCAGGGTGGCCGCCACCTGCTGGAGGCTCAGCACACGTGCAAGGTGGGGGGAGGGGGATGTCCTGGCTGGCGGGAGGCACAGACCCTGGTTTCTTCCACCTCGGTGCTGTCCTTGTCTGTGGGCAGAGAGGCTATAGAGGGCCAGCCATTCCCCTTCGACCAAGCACACCCACGCTCCTGGTCTCAGTCCGACGGCCTGCCCTTGGCCTCAAGAGGGGCTGGGAGGTGTCACCTGCGCCCCGCTGAGACTCAGAGGAGGGGGCTCCACGGCCAACAGGACGACACGGCTGCAGTTAGCCGCCTAGCCACAGCTCCGGCCCCGGTTGTGGGGCCAGGTGACTTCAACTCTGCTGCACAGGCAGGAGCAAGGTGGTGGCGGCAGGGGGAGGGTGTCCCGGTCGGGGGACGAGCGTGGGCAACAGGTGAGAACAGGATGGCGGGTGAACCGGAGCGTCAGTGTGACCCGTGCACGCTTCGTGGGGGGCAGAGGCCAGGGCACAGCTCCAGGCCCCAGGGAGACGTTGGCACTCCTTCAGGGCCACGGGGAGCCACGAAGGAGCTCTGAGCAGGAGAGGGTATGGCAGGATTTCTGCCTTCAGTGTGAAGGAAGGATCAGGAAGGAGATTACAGCTCCTGGCTCTCTGGGATTGGGACGAAGGCGTCCTACTGTCCCTGTCGTGGTCGGAAACCCTAGACTGGCTGGTGACTGGTGCCCTAGCTGGCATCCACCTGCCCGGGGGGCATCTGTGCTGGATGCGAGAGGGTCCTGCCATCCTGATGGCCGGGACCTTGAGCTCCCAACAGGGAGGGGAGTCAGTAGGGAGAGGGCACCCTCTTCCTCACTTCCCGGAAACCTCCACAGAGGCACACAGGAGCCCCAGGGGTCGTGGACCACCCCCATGTGGTCTTAGGACTGGCCAAGACCCTCTCGATGGAAGGAAATTCAGCCTTCCGTGTTTGAAAAATTTTGTCCCTCCCCAAGGGCTAAGCAGTGGCGCTGACGAGGCCTTATTCACTCTGCACCCCTACCCACCCTCCTCGCTGGCCTGAAGAAGGTCTAACTTCTCACTCAGGTGACGGGCAGGATCCCGTCCTGAGAAGTGTAACGTCTGGCAGGTTTTCCTTTTCGGGGGGTGGGGGGTGCGGGATGGTTAATCACAGACCGTCAGTGCCGTGGACTGTGGCGCCCTCTTTGGGGTGTCTGTGAGCTGAGGCGCCTGGATGGGCCGTCAGCAGGGGCGCGGGGGGCTCTCGGCTGCCCGCCTGCCCGGCTCGCTGCTGTGACGCCCGGATGGGTGACATGATCTGGGGACCCCGGTGCGACATGGAAAAGTGGAGCTCCTTGTTCAACGTCCGAATTTCAAGACACAATGGAGCTTTTTTTTTCAATTTTTTTTAATCTTTATTTATTTTGAGAGAGAGAGAGAGACAGAGCACGAACGGGGGAGAGGCAGAGAGAGAGGGAGACACAGAATCGGAAGCAGGCTCCAGGCTCCGAGGCATCAGCACAGAGCCCGGCGCGGGGCTCGAACCCACGGACTGCGAGATCACGACCTGAGCCGAAGTCGGACGCTCCACCGACGGAGCCACCCGGGCGCCCCAAGACACAATGGAGCTTTAAACTGAGTGAGCACTGGGTCCCTCTGAACGCAGGCCCAGGCCACGTGGCTGTGAAGCTGGCCCTCCTCGGAGCCTTCTGGAAGACGACCCCTCCTCTGTGCGGTACTCCTCGGTCGCTCAGACCACTGGGTCTTTCCAAGAAATGATGCTGCAGCCGCCTGAAAGCTTCTTCCGTCTTTCCAGTGTTAGGAGGAAGCAACTCACTCCCTCATTCAGCACTTCTGCCCCTGTCCCCGCTCTGAAACGCTCGCTCACCTGGACTTCCAGCCAGGAGCAAACCAGATAAATAGTCCAGGAAGGACCGGAGACAGCTCACAAAGCAAGAAAGACTGTGGCACTGTGGGCAAACCAACAGTGAAACCCGGGGAGGGGCGGGCAGTGCCCTGGTCCCCAGCGAGCCAGATCGCTCCGGTTATTTGAGGTGAGGGGGCCCGGGTGTCCCTTTGGCAACAGTTTCTGTCTTCCCCAGGACCCCTCTCCGAAGGTGCGGAGCCCAGAAGGGAGTTCCCTCCGGACCCGGCTTCCTCCCTCGGCACCAACGTCTCGAAGTTCATCTCCCACCTAGAAGCCGTGACTCTTGAAAGCAGGGATCCCCACAACGCGGAAGACGGCGGCTGGGTGGACAGAACCCCAGACGTGGCGTCCCAGGGGGAGGTCGAGCCCAGAACAGACAGCCAGCCTCTCTCGGAAAGAGCAGGCGAACACCAGTGAACCTCCGGTACCATGCTTTCTGGGCTCCATAAATGTCCTTTTCCGCCTTCTTGCCTCCTGACACGCGAGCGGCGAGGGTCAGCGTTTGGGCTGGGCCTGGCCTGGGGCTGGGTCACCTCTGTCCCTACCACCACCTTAGCCTGCCTTCCATCGTGGCTACCCACTCTCCTCTCACTCAAGACCTGACTTCCTCAAGGCCTGTTATGGCTGCCTGACCTCTTTCCAACTCGACCTTTCTAGAACTTCCCTACCTTGACTTTGATCTCTCGGCCCTTCTTAGCTGAACTTCCAGAAAACAGGTCCCTCCCGTCCGGGCCCCAGTGGGAGTCACTGGCCAGCCCACGGGCCAGGGGACCTCTGCTGGCCAATCATCAAGGAATGTTTGTCTTACGCCAGCATGGTGCTCGCGGGTGGACGGGGTTCCCTTGGAGGGGTTGTGGGCGCAGTGGCATTTCCAGAACAAAGGAACGGAGTGGGGTTGGTTCAGAGGACACTCGCGGAGGGATGATGGGAGGAAGACAGAGAAGGGTAGAAGAAGGTGGCGGTCAGCCGGGCAGGGCCACTGTGGACTCGTGTGTTCCACTTGTTACGCCCACGACGTACACAGCTACACGTGCACTGCCCCTCCCGATGCCACGCCCGTACGTCACTCTCTGTTGTGTTAACTCTACTGGACCACGACTGTCCAACTCCCAGGAGCCACGTCCCCTGGGGCTAGCATCCGCCTGGGTGGAGGAGGGGCTGGCTCATCACAGAGACTCAGTCAAGGAGGTCACTGACCAGGGGTGCCTGGGTGGCTCGTCGGTTAAGCGTCCAACTCGATTTCGGCTCAGGGCATGATCTCAGGGTTTGTGGATTTGAGCCTTGCGTCGGGCTCTGCGCTGACAGCCGCTTCGGGTTCTCTCTCTCCCTCTCTCTCTGCCCCTCCCCGACACGCTCTCTCTTTCTCTGTCTCCTTCTCTCTCAAAATAAATATATATATATTTTTTAATGTCACGGAACAAACCTTTATGCCTTTTCAACTTGGCTGGAAAGATCTTGAGTTCCTCGACACGTTGATCGGTGCCCGGACCAATACATAGCACTTCCGGTATGTCCCCTAAAGGGGACGCGTCCTAAGGCATTGTTTGAGCCCCTGGATCCAGCCATTCCTGAAGCAGGCTCTATCTTTGCTCCTGTCCATTAGATGAGCCCATGTGTCTGTCTCCTTAGTGTGGAAGTCCGCTCCAGGCGGATTTCAGTTTCCCAGCGTGGTATGTCCCTCTCACCTCTTGGCTATTGGAAAGCTCAGGGTGGGGGCCAGGAGCACCGCTTTCCAATAGCCAAGGCCAAGGTGGATGGCTTTGGTCATGTGACCACCTCCCAGCTGAGGTCATTAGCCGGAGCAACGGGATGCTGTGATTGGCCGACTGGTGTCACATGATCTATCCCTGGCACCACGATGGGGGTCGGTCAGCCACCCCAAGTCACCTGGCTTGAGGGCGTGGCCAGTGCTCTAAAGTCACAGAAAAGGGACAGGCGCGGAGCTCAGAAGTCCACCGCATCTCCCCCGGCATCGGCCGGTGAATTCCCTGGGCACGGGGGCCTGGTCTCTCCCCTCTGCACCCCCGGTGAATGCTGGACAGACCCCCTTCCCTGTGCGCCATGCGGCCCGGCCCTGGGGCTGCCGGCGGAGGGCGACCCAGCCCTGACCGCGGTGAGCACTTCGCAGCCTGCGGGAGAGGCGGGCATCGCCATGGGTCCCGAGCAGCACTAAGCACAGGGGGGTGGGGGAGGGCGGAACCCCCCCCAACACACTGTCTGGAAGGTCCCCCAGGCTCCGTGAGCCCATTCTCCCACCCCTGGCGGAGCGAGGTCGGGTGGGGCGGGACCACGGGCGGGGCAGACGCCCGGGACCGGAACATGGGACCTCGTGCAGAGCTCCACCGGGGGTTGGGTGCTGGAAAGCACGATGCAGAGGAAACGTGCAGGAGGTTGGCTGGAGGGAATCAGGTGCCCGACCACGTGTGCCTGGGCCTTTGGGCTCGACCCTGAGCGCTGTACAAGCCCCGCCCTACCTGTCTCCCAGGGACGACCTGGCGTCCCACGGGCTGGAATTGCCCGGCCTGCTGGGGGACAGTTCTCTCTGCCACCGTGCTGACCTGGGGCCCCCAGATCATTCCCCCCGCCCCCGGGATATCCGCTTTGCCCACATGCCACGGGGTCTAAGGGGCTGGAGATCGGGTTTGGCTCGCTGCTTCCGGCATCTTCTTTCGTCTGTGGCGAGCTGAAAACGGCTCGCCTCCAAGTCTGCCGCAGGTCTGCGGTTAACCGGGCCCTGTCAGCGGAGGATCCAGGATCCTTAGTCCGCACCGCCAGCCCCCGGCCGGAGCGCTCCGGTTCCTGCGAGATCTCCCCTCTCTGTAGAATTAATTCGCCCGTAAACACGCTGACAAAGCACTGCCAGCGGTTAATGGGGCTGGAGGTGAAGGTCAACGCTGGGCTCTTCAGGAGAGAAATTAACTAGCTACTATTACTTGGCCGGAAATGATGAAGTCCGCGCAGCCCCCGCCTTTTGTTCTCACCAGCTCTCCACCCACGCAGCCTCCCTTCCTCCCTGAGCGGGGCAGACAGAGTTTGCAGTCCCCGGACTTGAATGGGGGGCAGTCTGCTGCGTGAGTCAGAGGTGGTCTTGCCGAACCACCGCAAACTGCTCACAAATGCAATTCTGTTTTCTCGTCCAGCTTCCCTGCTTGTCTCGGGATGAGCCCAGGTGGGACCTCTCACCTGGGGGGGCGTCAGCCGACAGCCCTGGTGGGGGACTCTGAGCAGCCAGCAGTCTAGGGAGTCGTTCGGGAGCATCTTGGCTGTGACAGAAACGTGGCTCACCTAGACTTACCAAAGAATCTGTTTGCTCGTGCCACTGGGAAATCAAGAGATAGGCAGCTTCAGGAATGGCTAGATCCAGGGACTCAAGCATTACACTGAGGCCTCTCTCTGTCTCCGTCTCTCCGAGAGACTCTCTCCATGTGTCTGCCTGCTGCTCAAGGCTTAGGGCCTGCGAGTTTGGCAACTCCAGCAGAAAAGGGATTCTTCGAGCCAGATACTGCGGGGAGGATGTCCCGGAGAGGGTTCGGATTGGTCAAGCACCGGTAACAGGCCTGGGGCGGCTTGTTAAGTGGAGCCCACGCCCCGGGGCGGAGCCTTCCAGATTCTGAGTCGGAAGGTTAGCCAATTGCCCAAGGTTAGGAAGGTTAGACAGTTGCCCAAGAGGTAGAGACGGGATTTGACCCCAGGCCCCTGGGCTCCTAAGCCAGTGCTCTGACACCTGCTCCTGGAGAAGCAGTTTGGGCCACAGCCACCGCCTGGCTCTCACGGCCCGGCTTCACTTTTTGTGACACGGGATTCCCTCCCTCTCTTCCCCACCCCCACCCGGGACCCTATGGCTTTCATTGCCCTCAGTGGGCTCTCCACGAGCGGCTGGAGGAGCGGCCGGCTAGGAGGGGGGACGGAGGTCTGGCTGCCACCCGTTTGGGCCTTGAAGCCCCCAGAAGGCCCGGCATCATCTGGGGGCAGTACAGCCAGGCCCGTCTCCCGGTGGGAGGTGCAGGGGTGCACAGACACAATCTGGAACGGAGGCCCTCCCTGTCTGTGCGACCTCGCCCTCAGGTGCCCCTGTAACGGCCCGGAGCCTCAGCCTTCTCCTCTGCAGAATGGGCCGGGGAGGCAATCGAGGCACGTTTGCCAGAGGGTCAGACAAGATGGTGCCGAGTCACAGCCAGCCGGGCCACACGCGCCCGGAACTCAGCACGGATGGTTCCCCCTCAGGGCCCGTGTCACCCACATCTCCCCTCTGCCAGGGACACGTGGCAAAAGTCTGCAGACATGTTTGGTTGTCCCAGAGACAGAGGGTGGGGTGGTTTCCTGTTACTGCTGTAACAAGTCGCCATGAAGGGGTTCAAAAGAACCCGGGCTTCCTATCCGACAGGGCGGAGGGCCAGAAGTCCCGCATGGGCCCCGCTGACAGGTCAGGGTGTCGCAGGGCGGCTCCCTCTGGAGGCTCCAGGGAGAATCCGTCTCCCGGCCTTTCCGGCTTCCCGAGGCCACTTGCGTTCCCTGCTGGTGGCCCGTCCTCCACCCCCGACTCAAGCATCATCGCACCTTCCGCTCTCCCTCTCTTTCTCACCCTCCGTCCTCCTCTAAGGACCCTTGGGATCCCACGGGCCCCACCTGGCAAGCCGGGACCATCCCCCCCACCCCCATCTGCACGAAGTCTGCTTCACGGGGTCGCAGCTTCTGGGGATTAGGGCAGGGACATCACTGGGGGGCATCATGCAGCCCCTCCCCCCACAGCAAAGAGCCACCAAGCCCCGATGCATGCGGAGCCACACCGAGAAAGCCCGCCGTAGGTGACACTGTTGTTTCCATCATTAACATCATGAAGACAGAACCATGAGTGGGGTGTGGCATTGCGGTGCTAGGAGTAACCTGAGTGTAACCTCAGGTAAACCCCGGCGGCTCTCGGCCTCGGTTTTCTCCTCTGTCAAATGGGCAGGAGTAAGGACAGCACCTTATCCACAGAGTTTATGCCGAGGTCTTACACTGTGACTCAGCTCAGGGCGCATCTAACAAATGCTGGTGTCCGGGCTCACCCCAGACCGACCCAGTGTCTGGGGCAGGGGTGGGGGGTGGGCAGGCGTATTGTTAAAAGCTTGTCCTGTGGTCCCACGGAGCCCTCCCTTCCCCCCATCCCCTGACGCTGAGCTGTCCAGGGCTGACCCCAGGTGGGCACACCCAAGATACCAATGGGTCACGGCCGTAGTTGTGACCCCGGCAGCCCCCTCACCCAGCGTCACGCTCTGTCCGGTCTCTGTGACAAGAGGGCATCTGGGAGGACAGGAGCCAGAGCCCAGAGGGCCCAGCCGGCCAGCGCAGCAAAGCTGGTGCCCCGCTTTTCACAGCTTTGGGCCGAGCGCCCTCTGGTGGCCGCGAGCTGGCTGCAGCACGCGCTGGGCTCGGGAATTGCCAGCGTCCCAGCTGGGGACCAGGCGGGGGGTGGATATGTGGCCCCATTGCCTCCCCCAAAAGTGGCCAGACACACAACGTTCTGCCTGCGACTCTGGGGGGGGGGCTCACGGCGCCCTAAGCCCCTCTGCAGGTCCCCGGGTAAATTGCTGCTCTGCCTTCTCATCAGGGTCTCCCTTCCCACTTAGAGCCCCAAAGGCAAAACCCCAGTGTCGGGCAAGGGCTGATGGTCTCTCGTGGGGAACGTTCCTGCAAGCTGGGACCCCTGGAAATCCCCAGCCCAGCTTCTGCAGGGGCCCCAGGGATCTCACCTGAGACCACGCCTGTGGCCTTGCAGCCCTGAGCCCCTACAACAGCTGCCTTTTCCAGTTTCCCGCTCGTACGGACTCACTCAATCCTTCCGTGTCGCCCATGACGAAGGGGATTCTTACCCCTTTCACGTGGTAAAAACACTGAGGCACAGAGAGGTCAAGCTACTCTCCCAAGGTCACACAGCCCGGGAAGAGCCTGCTGGGATTTTAAACCTAGGAGGCAAAGTGAGTGAAGACAGCCCAAATGGGGGCGGAAGGAATCGTTCGTACATGGAGGGCCACGTGACGCTTGGGAGGCGGGGAGGTGGCGCTGGGGGTGACAACCTCTCGGAGCACACAGCCCACAGGTCCTCACGTTGGCCCACCACGCAGGTGGACCCCCCCCCCCCCCCCGCCCCGCAACGCCACCGGGTCTATGTACAGGGCGGGGCTCAAGTGAACAAGCTCGGGGCCACCCTGGGGTCAAAGTTCAGCCCCACACGTCAGTGTGTAAAAGGGGATCGTCGTTCCTTCCTTTCAAATTCGTTTTCAGGATGACATCAACATCTGGCTCACAGGAGACCCCGCGTCAGTGTTGTGCACTGCACATTTCTGAGCCACCCACACCTCGGAGCTCCCTCCCCACCTTGCCCTCCTAGACGGCTTCTTCCTTCTCTGACTCCCGGCATCGCCCCTAGTTTTACCTGACAGTCGGCTGGGCCGGGTCGGAATCGGGATCTGCCTGCCCCTGGCGATGCCTGTCCAGGCCAGGAGGACAGCAAGCCTCCCGCTCTGGGCCTGTAAGGCAGTGCTTTAAGAGGTCACATGTTTAACCCTGACGATGACCCCATGAAGTGGACAAACTGGGATTTTGCCCATTTTACAGATGAGCAAACTGAGGCTCAGAGGAGCAAGCTCACCGCCCAAGATTAAAGGCAGATCTGACTGGTCCCCTCTGTGCGTCCACTCCCTGAGTGTCCCTTACGGGCACCCAGGACCCTCTGACTCCAAAAGGATCCTGGGGCAGGTCACGGAATGGCTATCGAGCAGACATTGGGAGGCCGGGGTGGGCCCGGTCCCCAGCGCCAGGATGTTTGGCCCCCAAGGTGGGTTTCTCAAGACCCCCCTTTGCGTCACGGCACCAAAGACTCTGAAGTTTCGATCTTCCTCAAGGGAAGCAAAAGCAAAACCAAGAAATTCTGGAAAACTCACTCGGCTCTTCTAAACGCAACCGCCCAGCCCCGGACCACTTCTGAAAGTGTGCGCTGCTGCTCCGATTACGTGGTTCGAGAATGTTCCCTGATGCAGAACGAGATCCACACCCAGCGGCGCGTGGGGAACGAGCCCGGGGGCCACAGAGCTCCCTGTGGGGCGTGATTCACTTTTCCGATGAAAGAACGTGTGCCTGCAGGTGTGGGGCTGTGAGGTCCCAGGTGGTCAGTTTCTTTCGGCTTTTTCTGGATCTTCGACTTTATCTGAGGGGCACGTGTGCTAACTGGGTAGCTACAAACACCTACAAGAGTGGAGATGATGGGCGGGGACAGGCACAGGGTGGCCTGGACACTGTGGGCCGTGACCTGGGCCGTGGCCCTGCCCCTGGCCACCAGGTGGCGCTCCAGAACTACTTTTGCAAACGGAGCCCCAGCTGGGAACTAACTGGGCAGTGGGACAAGGGGTCACGGGGTTCCACTTCTCTGCCTCAGTTCAGCCCAGGACCCCTGGGGCGGGGGCTGGCCCTGGAGGTCCTTTCCAGGGCCGGAACTCTGCATTTTAAGACCCCCCCCTCCCCCCGTCCCTACCCTGTCTCTGTGGACCGTGTGGCTGTTCCTCTGCCGAGCGGGGGTGACCACTCTGTTCATCTGTTGCCCCCTGCCCGGAAGTGTGTGTCCTTGGGTGCCTTTTTGTCCAGTCGCTGCGGGGGTCACTGGGGTCTATCTGTCCTGGCCCAGGACCTTTGCACATGCTCTCCCTGCAGCTTCCTTTCCTTGTCTTTTCTGGCTGGCTCGTTTCCAGGGTCTCATTTCACAGGTCTGAATGAACGAATGAATGAATGAACGAACGAACTCCCACAGGGGACTGATGTCCAGTGGGGGCTGGAAACCTGGACGATTAGCCTACCGTTCAGACCCTTTCAAGATCTGGCTTCGCCACTTGTCCTCACTGCCTTATACCTCGCCCCCGCATTCGCTCCCCAGACCTGACCAGTCCAGAAACATCCCTTTCCAGCCTCTGGGCCTTAGCTTGGGCCGTGGCCTCCTCCTTTCAACTCTCACTGTTCAGGCCCCACCCAGCCTCCACCCTCACCACGGAGGCTTCCTGGTCCCTTCCCTGAGTCCACAGTGACTTCTCTGTCCTATGAATTCCATGCCACAGTTTGTGGGGCCCTCCGCCTTCAGCCCAAGGCACTGGCCGTCTCCTCAAGTCGGGCCGTGCTGGGGCCCAGCCCGTACTGCCCATCCTCCGATGCCAGAGTGGACTCATAGAAATGCCGGTTCCGGGGCCCCGGGCCCAGAGGTGCCGTGCAGATAGGCCGGGGGGTGGCCTGGGAATCAGCGTTCTGAGGCCCCTTCCCCGAGGGCTGATGCCCGCTATAGTTGGCGGACTCTGTGACTCGCGTCGCACGAAGCCCGGGGGCCCAGAAACGAGAAGGAGCAGCTCCTGGCCCGGTGCCGCAGGGTAAATCGAGGCCTCCTGGTCCACTTGTCCTACAGGCAGAGGCTTTGCCCCAGAGCGGCCTCGGTGGTTCAGACCCTCCCCCAGGCTGTGCGGCTGTGGGCGAGCGTGCGCCTTCTCTGTGCCCGGTTTCCCACCCGCCCCGGCCTCGCGGGTCCTGGTCCGTGACGGGGGGTCATCGCCCACCTGGCCTCACGCCTGGGCAGAGGTGGGGCTTGGCTCACGGCTTGCTCCTCCCTCCGAACTGTGACAGCGGCCGTTCCCTCACCCTCCCTGCCCCCCCCCCCCCAGCCCCCAGTCCCTGTGCCCATCCCGATGGTCCTGTCCGCTTCCTCGTGTGAGAGGGGACTGTGATCCCCCTGGTGAGGCCCCCACAGCCAGACTGCTTCTTCGACCCCCCCAAAGACTGCACTCGGGCCCCCAAAAGATGGGGGTGCGCTGTGAACGTCTCGTGGTCTTTGACTACTTCCCTCGGGCTCACTGCCAAGCGCCCCTCGGGGGAGACAAGCACACGAACTTGCGTGTGGACGGGAGGGCGGCTTTGGGCGGGGACTTCACTCCCTGCTGGGGTATTTACAAAGACCCAGGTCTCAGTCCACATGCTGACGTGGTGGCCAATGTCCCTGTGGGAGTCACCAGGTTAAGCATTGATTTTTCTGGCTGATTCTGGCTTCGGGCCAGGCCCGGAGATTTTCCTGCCTGAGCTGGGGGCTGGCTCCGGCCCCTGCCCCTGCCCCGCCCTGTCCCCTGCTGACACTCCAGGAACGTCCTCTCTGCCCTCGGCCCCCAGGCCCCGATCCCAGCCCCGCCCGCCTGCACACCCCAAGCGTGCCCCCCCAACCCTGAGCCCGCCTGGCCCCCCTCCAGCTGGCCCTTTTGGCCGCCCTGAGGCGGACTCCCGCCTCCTGGGTGAGAGGGGTTCCTCAGAACCAGGTCTGGGGGCTCGGCCCCCTCCCGGTGCCCCAGGAGCAGGGGCGGGCCTGGCCTGGTGGTTCTCCGTGTCCCCAACCCCTGCTCATCCCATCCTCCTCAGGACCCACGTAGATCTCTCTAGAGAAGTCTCCTGGGGAAGGTCCTGGCAACATTCACTTGCTAGAGCCTTCGAAGCTGCCCGTTCCCTCACTTCCAAAGCCAGCCCTGGCCCGGCCATGCCCCTCCAGCAGCCTTCCCCCTGACTTTCTTGTTGCCCCTCGATCTGTTCTCCACCCAGCATCCAAGGGACTGGGGGAAATGTGGCTGCTGGCACTCCCTGCCACATCCCTCAGTGGCTCACCATGGACCCCGGGATCAGCCAGACGTGGGCCTCCACCCTTTCCCTCACCTCCCTGCTCCCTCCGTGCCCCCAGCTCTGCACGCCAGACCCCGCGGCTGCCTCCATGCAGGGCACGCTTTGGCCTTACACTTGCCTCAGCACCTCTACATGACCTTCCGCCTCATGGGACGCCCTTCCTGCTTCCTCAGGTGGCGCCAGGACTCGACTCAGGTGTCCCTCCTCCAGGCGGGAGGCTCGTGTCTCTCACCCCCACGGAGGGACCATGTTGGTGTTGCCTGTGGCTTTGGAATTGGCATTCACCTGCTGGTCGGTCCCCGTCGGAGACAGCCTTGTTGGGCCGTCGTCGTCGTGGGTCTGGGGTGACAAGGCGGTGTGGTGGGCGGGTCCAGCTCCCCACCCGGGCCTCGTACCCCATCCTCTGCCCAGTCGCCTCCCAGGGAAGCCCCCTCGCCTCCCCCCCAGCTGCTATTAATGGGTCTGGGTCCTGGCCACCAGTGGTCTCCAGGACCTGCACGTCCCCAG
Organism: Panthera leo; assembly: GCF_018350215.1. Classification (NCBI taxonomy): domain Eukaryota; kingdom Metazoa; phylum Chordata; class Mammalia; order Carnivora; family Felidae; genus Panthera; species Panthera leo. The sequence continues at coordinate 5,555,524 of NC_056681.1, forward strand.
GAGTCCCCAGCCATCCCATGCACCACGTCATGGGAAACTGGTCATCGGACTGGGGTCGTTCTCGATCTCCCTCCCAGGACAGTTCCCACGGCGGCTCAGAAGTGGCCCAGGGGCTCAGGGTTCAGGCCCTGGAGCTGGACGCCCGGTTCAAACTTGTCAGCGTGGGAACCCTGGCCGCGGGGCCAACCTTGCTGAGCCACAAAGTGGAGGCAGGGACCGCTCCGCCCATTTCTGGGCCACGCAGGCGGGTGGGGGGCACGCAGGACGGGGCCTGAGGGGTGGTAAGTGCTCCGTGAACACGGCCTTTCTTTCTTTATCTTACCGGCCTTGACCATGGTTTTCTTTCTTCATCATGTCTGCAGGCAGCACATCCCTTCCCACCGGGCGCTCGGGGAGTGTTGGGTTAATAAACAGAGGCACCCCGGTCTCCGCGGGGACCCCTGCCCAGCTTGGATGCACTTGCCCATTTCTTGTCTGGTCTCAACCCACCCCATCGTGGCTCTCGGCCATGTGAGGCAGGGGGTGTGTGTGACCCCAGGCACGGGAGGGAGCTCACTCCTTCCCCACTGACCTCGAACCCCCTCCTCCCTTGGGGCCGTCACCGAAACGCCCCCACTGTAATGCTCACAGCTAGGGCCTGGGCTCTCCTGTGGCCTAGAGAATTCACCAGGTCAAGTCTACAGGGAATGATTAATGGAACCAGCTCAGGCTGGATCTCTTGCTAGAAACTTCCAAGCTGTCAGAGACACTGGCTTTGGGTTAGCTGGGGACAGCACCCGCACCCTGTCTAAGCTCTGCCCACACTGCTCGGGACTTGGGTGAAAAAAAAAAAAAGAAAAAAAAAAAAAAGCAAGGCCTTGCAAAGCCCTGTCTAAGCAAGGAGGGAGGCAGCGAGGGGGAAACTGGGTGGACCTCATCGCCACCTGCCAGAACAACGATAGCCACTCATTAATGGACGGTACTCAGAAAGCGTCTCTCCGGAACGGCCTCCGGAAGCATCTCATTTTTATCATCTGTATCATGCACCTGATTCCCCGAGGGGTCTGGGCTAGCGTCCAGGGTTTTAACATCCAGGATGCGGACCAGGGCTCAGGAGGCCCCATCGTATTCCTGGCTTGATTGCTTAGCCTCCCTGGCCTCGATTTCCCCATCTGTTAAATGGGACTGTTCACGGGCTGCATTTCTCAGGTGTTTGCCAGGCCTCGTTCCAAGCTCTTTGTGTGTGTTTTCTCATTCAGTCCTCCCCATATCCCCACGGGTCAGGTGCACGTGTGGGGCAGCCGGTCCTCACCTCCCTGGGCAGCTTCGGAGAGGCTCAGACACACGTGGCCCACGGCGAGTGCCATGTATGGGCCGCTTTGTCACCACTCCCAAGCAGGCAGAACTCCCCCCCCCCGCCCCCCAGCCTCTTCGGGACACACCGGCATCCACAGAGCCGGCTCAAGGGTCCGGGCCCGTTGGAGCGAGTGCCCTTTGAGAGAGGAATGCTTCTCCCTTCTTTTTACTCCTTGCTTAATATCGAACGAGGTCCGGAATTCTGTAAACCCCAGAGGATGCCTTCCTCCCCGAGGTCCGTTTCAGGCACTGGGTCGGGTGAACAAGAGTGGAGTCACCCACAGCAGGGCAGCGGGATCGAGGGAGGAGTGTCTGGACCCACGAAGGGCTGTCTTTATCACAGCGAGGGTGACTTCGAGTGTTTTCTGAGACAAACCTGGAGCCCTTGAGGACTCAGAGAGGGGCTCATCACTGTTGGCACTGTTGGGTACAGAGGTGTTCTGCTGCCGCGTGAGGAACGGGGAGTGAGCTCCCCATCCCTGGAAGAAATCAAGCAGGAATGCGCGTCCCCTCATCTGTGGGTCCTGCGGTGGCTTGCCCTGGGCGGGAGGGTGGACAGTTTGACAAGAGGGTGGGGAGTAAATGAGCTCCGGTCAAACATTTAGAACAACGTCTGGCTCACAGAGCCCGACAGGGGCTGGTTATTCTTTAAAGGTCCCTTCCGGTCCCAAACTGTAGAAGTCCCTGGCTTTGTCTGTATGCCCATGTGCACAGCCTGAAGGAAAAACACCGGGCAAGAAATCGCTGAAGGGTTAAGAATTAAGTTAGGGACCAATTAAGGAGTGGGTCTCGCATCCCTGAGCCCCAGCTGCTCAAGTGCTAGAACATCCGTGGAACAAACAAATTGGAGAAATTCATATTTATTAGAGCTCCTCGCAGGTCCAGTGTGTCTGTAATCGTAAGAAATCTCAGGACAAACCACCTGCTCGGTGGGGAGGGGACGTCTTGCGCACAGATGTGCTTGCGTGATGGGGGCGCCCCCTTCGGGCCTTCCGAGGAGGTGCAGCCTTGCTCCAAAGGACTCGGGTCCAACTGAGCGTGCTCAGCTGGACCTGAATTGCTCAGGACAAAGAAGAGGTTAAATCCTGACAGCTGCCTTCTGCTCACGGGACACATGCAGAGGGACACCCAAGCTGCCCGGGGGCCCTCTGTCCTCGTCCCAAACTGAGGAACCCCTTTCTGGATGGAGACAGATGGCAGACGAGCAGGTTCCTCAAGGCAGCAAGAATGTGTCTGTCTACCTTCCAGAACAACCCACGGGACTGAGGGCAGTCCGCTCCCCAGGTTTCAGCCTGCTCCCCGGAAGGGCCTGCCCAAGGGTGGCCTCACACGATGGTCTCTTAGCTGCCCCACTAGAGCGGGTGCCCCCTGGGCAGGGGCCACGTCTGTCTGGCTCCCCATCGTGTCTTCATGAAGTTCTTGTACGTGGCGGGGCCTCAGTGGCAACGTGTTGGATCAGATTAAATAAAACCAAAGCCCCTCTGAGAGAGAAGCGTCAGTTTTCACGCCCCACCTGTCATTCCTGAGGGGTCACACTGCTCCGTTCGGTGAACCCGTAACTCCTTTCCCAGCCTGATCAGCCTCCACCCTGGCCCACGCCCCGGCATCTTCGAGAAGGGCTCAGAGAGCCACCCTACCGGCCATGACCAAACACGGTCAGTCGTTTTTCTGCCTCCTGTCCTTTGTCTCCGTCGGTCCCCTGCCTGGCGTGCTGTCTCTCCAAACTCTTTCCTTTCTCACAGCCCCCGCTTCGTTCCCAATTTCTGCAAGTCCTAAACATCCCCCTTTCTCCCCGCCCCCCTCCTGCACAAACACCTTTGAACCATGTTGAGGATTGCTTTCCTGAGCAGCCAAAAACTGCATGCACACAATGGAATTACTTCAAAATGCTTTTAAAAAATGGTCACCCATTTTTTTTTTAACATTTATTTATTTTTGAGACAGAGAGAGACAGAGCATGAGTGGGGGAGGAGCAGAGAGAGAGGGAGACACAGAATCCGAAGCAGGCTCCGGGCTCCGAGCCATCAGCACAGAGCCCGATGCGGGGCTCGAACCCACGAACCGTGAGATCGTGACCTGAGCCGAAGCCGGACGCTTAACCGACCGACTGAGCCCCCAGGCGCCCCCACACGGGCATCCCTTTAAAAGTCAGCTTCCGATGTTAGGGTAGCTCTGTGCTCCCGCGTGGGCACTCGCGGTGAGCCCGCCCGTGTCACAGCCGGGCCCCCTTGGTGCTGCTAGGAGGTGGCCATCCTCGGAAAGCCCACTCCCGGGGGAGCAGCCATTGTGTTAAAGCGTTGGGCGCGACTGTGGAACACGGCTCGTGATTTTCCTCCGTGAGCAGGATGTCGGAACCAAGAAGGGGTTTGGAAACTGCGTTTCCAGTCTGTCGGCTCAACCCCCAAACGTGGCTGGAATCTGACACCTCCTCTCCTCTCTCTTACCCAAACCCAGCCCTCGTGACAAAGTCCCCAGGTGCTTGTCACAGCTGAAGGACGGGGTCTACCCTGAGCTTGGCGGGGCCTTCAAGTCAAAATCAGAACCAAGTAGGACCTATGCCACAGGGCAGGGTGTCAACACACAGCCTCTCCGATCCAAGTCCTGGCTGCCACTTCCTGTGTGTCGTTGATCAAATGACTTAGCTTCCCTGGGCTGCAGTTCGATTTTCCTCCTGGTGAAATGGGCCCAATAAAATGGGTTGAGAGCCGCGCCCGGTGGGGGCGTGGGGGGGGGGGGGTGGACAGCCTGCCCCACATGCGGGAGGAGCCGCTCGAGTGGTCTGAGAAAGGCCTCCAGCTCCCGGAGTCACGGGCAGGTGCCCAGGGCACCCAAGGGGCTGCGGAGAAAACCAGCCGCAGCGTGCAAAGCCCCGGGCGGGCGCTTATGTGGTTCCAGCCCCCCTGGATAATTCCCTGACGGGGGTCCCCTGGACCTGAGCCCCTAACTGAATCGCCTTCAAGGCTGCCCCCCCGCCAGTCCAGCCTTCTGGCCGCCTATCATCCCGCCCCTGCAACACTCCCCGTTCACGAGCCTTTGCACAGGTTGGTCCCTCTGCCGACGCCATGGAGGCTCCCTGCGGCCCTCCTTCCGCACCTGTCACCTCCCACGGCATGTTTCCTGTCTCTTCCACCCGCAGCTGCCCCTGCTCAGACACCCTCAACTGCGCCTCCCCTCATTCCCAGCCAAGCAGGCCACTCTAACCCCCGGTCCCCTTCCCCGTTCGCTGCTTGGTGTTCTGTCTCCCCCGACTAGCTGGCTTCGCTCCAGGATTCCAGAAGCTGTAATCCTTATCATCCAGGCTCCAGGCCCCGGCCTCCGGCAGGCTTAGCGTGGCATTCATTGCATGAATGCACGAGTGAATGAATGGAGTACTTGAGTGGAAGTCAGAGAAGCAGTAATGACAAGTAAGAAACATTGGCTCTCGAGTGGGCATCTCAAGGCTGGAAGCCCGGCCCATTTCTCACTCCTGTGTCCTGCCTCTGCTCCTCAGCACGTTGCCTCTTTCCCGGGACCTCAGATTCCCCTCTGACCTTGGGAGCTCGGGGGGACCTGACTTGACAGTGTAGGTGGGAACTCTTTCTGACTGCCAGGCCCCATGCCACCCATTGATGTGGGAGCAGCCCGAACAGAAAGAAACAACATTTGCTCCCTCCTCCGTCCTGGCCACTCCCCGAAGCCTAGAACATCGGTTAGGATTCAGTGTGGTATGTGGAATGGACAAATCAAGCCAGAAGTCACCAGCGCCCAGGTCCCTTTGACTTCGTTGCCCCTCCATCCTCAACACAGAGCTTCTACTTCACAGACCAAGGTGGCTGCTTGTGCTCCAGCCCTCACGTCCTCATTCCAGCCATCAAGAAAGAGAAAGGAGCGAGGAAGGACTCGTTCCCTCTCTGTGAGGAAACTTCCTGGAAGGCCACACACCAGACTTCCACTTACATGTCATTGGCCAGCACTCAGTCGCACATCCATGTGCCCAGGAGCTAAAAATCGGGGTCCTCGTTCCTGGAGAAGATGGGGAAAGTAGATGATGTGGGGCAGTCAGCGGCTCTGCCTTGGCAACCGTTCAGGGGAGCCATTCTATCATTCTTTGATTCATCGACACCGTGCCAAGAGCTGGTGAAACAGCAGGGGCCAGGACGACGGAAGCCAGGAGGGGCGACTCACAGGGTCCCCATCCCAGCAGGAGACAGTCGGTGAAGTCCCGGCAAGAGAGCAGCGGTGCCGGGAGAGAGCAGGGGAGACGGAGGGGCGGAAAGCTCCCCTGGCTGACGGAGGCGGAGCAGAAGCCCTCGACCATTCCAAGAAGCAGGACACGGCTTGCACCCCCCAGCTCAGCGGGCGCTGGCTGAATGCCCCTGGGCGAGTCCTTGCTCGTCCCTGAGCCCTCGTGGGCAGCAGCCACGCTCTCACTGCGCTGCAGAAGCGGGGCCTCTGGGAAGAAACTGAGGCTCAGAGGGTCTGAGAGCCTTGCTGTTTGCCGGTAGTTCCCAACGGGGGGAAATCGTGCCCCCGCCCCCAGGGAACACGGGCCCGTTTCTGGAGACATCAGTGATCACCACAACTGGGGCTGCCGCTCATGGCATCTGGTGGGTGGGGGCCAGGGATGTTGCCAGAAACATCCTCTGAGGCCCAGAACAGCCCCCTCCCCGTGACAGAGAACCATCCAGCCCCAAAGGTCAGCAGTGCCGAGAACCCCGTCCTCCGCGGTCACCCGGCGAGAAGGAGCACGGCCGGGGTCTACACGCAGGGTCCCTCCACCCAGAGCCCACTCTGGCTTCTCCAAGTGTGTTTCAGAGCCCCCACCCCAGACCCCCGTCCGCGTACCCCAGACGACGGGCTTGAGATGTCTGCTTTCTTAACAAACACCCACAATGACTCAGACATTTGCTGAAGTTTAAGGAGAACAAAGTACCAGGCACGTAGTCACCCCCCCACCCACACCAAAATCCATTACAAGTTTAAAGTACAGCTATTATTTTTACAGCATTGCTTAGAAATGGCTTGCAATCTCTAATTTGCTAAATTGATGTGTATATTGACTAAATAAATATTCGGCACGAAGCCCGAGTCCCCCTCCACACCTATTAATCCTCAGGAAATGGAAACACAAGACACGAAATGAGCTTTTGCTCAGAGCTGCAGACAGGAATACATTATGTTGTTTTTCAAGCGTTTGGGGGCCTGGCTTGCTGCAGCAGAGATGTCCCAATCACCAGCCTCCAAGTTTTCCATGACGCACATGTCTGCCCGTGGACGTGCCTGTGTTGCTAAGGTTCTTTCTTGGACTTTGAAAGTCTAGGAAGAGAAACTTTTCCCTCGGTGGGGAGAAAGCTGGGGTGACTGCCTTTTGGGGAGCTGGTCCGAGGGCTTGGTGGATGGCACCGGGGTTCATGCATAGAAATCGGGGCTGCTGGAAGGGCCGGGGAGGGGTAACCCGGGACATTTCCCCTCCCCGGGCACTACGGTGTTAGTGCCTGCAGCCCTGGGGAGAGATTGCAGGGGCGGGGGTGGTGGGGAGAGGGTCCTCTGTCAACACGCCCACCCCAGGACAGAACAGCAGGGGGAGGGCATTGCTGCGGACAAAGTGAGTGTTGGCTTTCCCCGCCCTGGGGCGGTGGGGGGGCTCTGGCCTCTGGGATGCCGACGGGTCCTTCCAAAGTATGAACTTCATATCTGCCTGTGGTGCCAGCTGATACCAATGAAATAATAGAGCCCAGAATTAGCAGAGAAGTTCATCTTGGCAGCCGGGGAGCGGGGAAATGTTCTCCAGAAGAGGAAATGGCAAGAGCCTTCCTTTTGCCTTACTGGGAGGGTGTGAATCCCCAGAGGGAGGCATTTCAAGGAGGCTGGCCTCTGCCCGAAGCCGGCCCAGGGCTCCCTCACCAGGCAAGATGCCAGACCATTCAGGGTTTCCAGTCCTCAGAGAGGCTGGAGACTGGGAAGGGCGGGGGGGGGGGGGGAGGGGGGGTCTTTGGCATTACGGTGACCTCAGTTTCCAGGTGAGGATCACGGTGGGGGCAGCGACGGCACACGGCACCTAACCCACAGCCAGCAAGCTGACTGCTGCAGGAGGCAACGGTGACCCCTCCCAGGGCCCCCCATCCCCCCCCCCCCCCCCCCCCCCCCCCCCCGTCTACAGACAGACAGGACCGGCAGATGGCAGGGCAGCAGGGCTCTCTGAAGCCTCTACGCCCTCAGGGGTTCCCTGAAAACAAGGCTGTGGGACCCCAAAGTGGGGCAGGGGTGAAAACGCAGACCCCACCTCTACGACTCTCCAGGCAGAAGGAGCAGCCAGTGCACTTGCCCCGAGCCAGAAGGCCGCAGCCGGCTTGGCAGGAGGGACTGTGGCCTGAGTTGAGGGCAGAGGGGTGGCCAGGGTGGGATCCCCCAGGGCCTTGCAGCCAAGCACAGGAGGAGTCGGGGTTGTATCCTGGGTGCAGTGGACAGCCGGGGGACAGCTTTGTAAGGACCCGTCTGAGCTGGGCCTCAGCGGCCCCCGGGAAGAAGCTTCAGCCTCGCGTGGAAGGTGGAGCCTAGGCGTTGAGCCCCTGAACTCAGCGGGAGCCGAGCTGCGTCCCCATGGGCTGGTCAGGGGAGGGGAAAGCCTGCCTCCCGCAGGACCAGTGGAGACTCACGGAGGACGGTCCCGTGCCGATGCCCCCACACACCTGCGGCCGGGGGTCCAACAACAGACCGCCAAGCGCGGTGAGACGCTGGTCTGGGCCGGCGGGCACCAACATCTCACGCACTTGGAAATCCGTGGGGCGCTTCCCTGCACAGGTCAGCAGACATGTGCCCCTGGGCCCAGCAGCGCCACCTCCAAGAGGAGGTCCCCAGAGAGCCAAGTACGGGCATCCAGTCGCCTTGCCCCACACGGGCAGAGCTGGGAACAGGCCAGGCGGCCACGCTGGGCGAACGGTTCAACCCGCCATGGCCAAGGCTTCCAGGGGGCCACGCAGCCATGCACGAGAGGGTCCCAGTAATGCATTCCGCCCCCCCCACAAGGCTGAGCAGAACACTAACCTGGACCCGGAGAAGGAACCCAGGTGGGCAATGAGCCCACCCCTGGGCAGGGACCCCACAAGTCTGTCCGCCTTGGATAAGGCACAACCTTCCAGCAGTGACAGAAAGAAGATCAGTGGTTGCCTGGGGGCTCGGGGAGGTGGGATATGCACAGCGTCGGGCCCAAGGGAACTTTCTGGGGGGTGATGATGGAATGTTCTAGATCACACACAGGTGCCCGAACTCAGCCCACTTTCCCCTTAAGACCTGTGTATTTCACTGCATGTAAAGACCTTAGTAATTAAAAACAAACCAAAACCACATCTGTAAAAAGGGGTCTGCTTTTTGGGGTTGGGGCCCACGATCTCCTCTGTGTTTCCAGCCGCCCAAGCTCCCCAGGCAAAGCAGAAGTTCTGTGCAAGTGGAAAGAGCCTCGCGCGGGGGCTCCTGAGGCCACCGCGCCCGCCTTCCTGCGGCATATCCGTCTTGTTATTGCCAGAGCTGGAGAATTGCTCCCGAGGCGGAATCTTGAATATTCATCTGATTTACGGCTGCCGAAAGCTTTATGAATCCGCCCACCAATACCTGCAGCCGGTCATCAATCTTCCCCCGAGATTGTGCCTTTGCCAGTAACTCATGAATTAAAGAGGCCCCCGGCGGCCCCCACGCCTCCCTCCCCTCGCGGCGCGGCGGGATGGAAGGAGGGCCTGACCCGAAGTCAAAACACTGTTGTCTTGCGGCAGAGGCTCTGGGTGACCTTGGATGACTCACCCAGACTGTCTGCAGCGCGAGCAAGAGAAAACTTGGGAGCCTCGGGTCTGCCTCTTCCCAGCTCTGAGCCTCAGTTTCCCCGCCTGGAGAGACGGGGTGCAGCGCCCCGTCTGCCTGCCTGCCTGGGTGGGAGGCGGGGGGAGCGGAGGCAGGAGGGACGTGGCATCACCTGGGGATGTCTGCAGGAAGGACGGAGAAGGTGGTCCTCCCGGCCGACTCCCCTCTGTCTCTCGTGAGGACGACGGCACATTTGACTTTCCGGGGGACCCACGGGGGCGCTGAGGGGAACCAGCACAGCGCTGTGCCCCTGGCAAGCACCCGACAGGGGGCAGGTGTTAGGCTTGCTATCCAGGAAGGGACAGATGTTTCAGGCTTAGCTCTGGGCTCGGGAAGCAGTTCCAAGGCATCTTCAGAGTCCACCCCTGGGCAGGGACCCCCGATGGAAACTGCTGCCCAGAGCCCAGGGCCGCACGGCGGGCTTGCCCAGGAGCCCCGGAGCCTGCCCTGGGGCTAACACTCAGCAAGCGGTGGCCGGGCACTCAGACTGTCCCCAACCATTGGAAGCATCTGCGAAGCGCTGGGGGGACCCACGCCTGTCTCCCCCGGGGTCCGCAGACGGCTGGAAGGCAGAGAGCCCCCCTGGGCTCAGACACACCGGGGTTCAAACGCGGCCCTGCTCTTGGCATCCGGGGACCTTGGCAAGTCCCCCACCCCCCCCCCAAGCCCCATAAGCTGGACACTGATGTCACGGCTGCGGCGGAGGGGAGCCTGGGGGGCCCAGAGAGGCGGCCTGCTGTACGGGATGTGACGACGGGTGGCACTGAATGTCTACCTGACACAGGGCACCGCGCGGGTCACTGGTGGCGGGGAGCTGGCTCAGATCAGCCCTCTTCTTCAGTGGTTCCCTCAACAAATGTTCATCAGTCCCTTCAGACCACGTAGAGCTCCTAACACCTGTTCCCAAAGACACGCCGAGGGGCGTCCCCTCCCCGGGTCCCGGCTCCCACCAGTGTCTGCAACGTGGCAGTGTCCCCCGGGACTGTGGCTTGCCACGTCGGCTCAGGGTGTCCTTCCCAGATCTACACGACCGCAGGCCGACCCTCTCCTCTGCAAGGTGCCGGTGCTCAGCGGGCCCCCGGGCCGCCTACAGCGTGCAACAGCAGCCCCACAGCCGGACCCAACGGCTGGGCCCCTCTGTCCAACACGCTCTCCCCTGCAGGCCTGCAGTGAACAGAGGAGGCCATCGCCATAAAGAGCTGACATTTATTCGGCGCCTACTGTGTGCCAAGCTCATTCGGAACACCTGACGTGCGCCCCTTCTGTGAACTCCCACTAAGAGGTGTACAAAAGAGGGAGCCGAGGCACAGAGAAGTGAATGAGCATGAGAACGGTGAGCCCCCTCCCAGTGGAACGCTGGCTGGACCGACCCTCCCCACTCTGGCGTGGCCCCGGGCCCCCTGGTACTTAGGAAGTCCTCCAACAAGCAGCCCCGCTCTGGGGGAAAGGTACCTTGGAAGGCAGTGAAGGGGGAGGCAGAGGCCAAGGCTGGGGACACCAGCTCGCCTACTTGGCATTCCCTGGGAAGGGGTGGAGGGACTAGCCGGAAGCTGACTGGGGAAAAGGTCTCAGCTTCTGAGAACAACATTTCCCGGGGGCTTGGCCTCCACCATGAGGGTTTGTAATCTATGGACTTTTCACCTTGGCACCAGCTCCCTGACCACGTTGGCAGTATTTACCCTGAGGGAGGGGGAGGGGGCCGGGTGGGTGGTGTTCATATGTGTGCAGGTGCACTGGAGGGGAGGGTCAGAGCCAGCCAGCTGGATCCGGGTCTTTGAGAGCCTCTGGCTCCTGGAACCTCGGACGGAGGTCTCCCTCCTGGTCTTCCATTCTTGCTCTCCGTCCCCGCCCTCCTTCACCTCTTGCTCTGAGGGTTGTAAAGCTGGTGGATGGATGATCCCAAACCCATGCCCCCCCCCAGGGATTTGCACCCAGGGTGGAGACAAGGGCTAAAATCCAAGCTCCCACCCTTGCCAGCGCTAAGAACACCCCTACTGCCTCATCTGTAGAATGAGGATCATAATAACACCCAAGGCTGCTAACGTAGCATGCCTGGAAAGTGCCTGTCACGCTGTAAGCACTCACTGAGTGGCAGCCGTTGTCACCAGCCATATGGGTGCTCAGTATATGTTTACTAACTAGATGGAGGGAGGGAGGAAAGGGTAAATGGATGGATGGGTGGAGGACAGATGGATGAATGTATAAATGAACAGATACCTACACAAGTAAATAAAGGTAGGTGGATAGATGGATAGTGGATGTTCAGTCATTCATTAATGAGTATCTATCCATCATCCATCCATCCAACCATCCATCCATCTATCCACCCATCCGTCCATCTGTCCATCCATCCATCTGTCCATTGATCCATCCATCTGTCCATTGATCCATCCATCTGTCCATTGATCCATCCATCTAACCATCCATCCATCCATCCATCCATCCATCCATCCATCCTTCCATCTGTCTGTCCTTCCATCCATCCACTTATCCATCTATCCACCCACTCACCTGCCCACCCATCCACCCATCCACTTACCCATCCATCCACCCACCCACCCACACACCCACCCATCCTTCTACCCATCTCTCCATCCCCCATCCACTCACCCATCCATTTACCCATCCATCCATTCATCCATCCACCCACCCACCCATCTGTCCATCCATCCACCCATCTGTCCATCCATCCATCCATCCAACCATCCATCTGTCCATCAATCCATCCATCCATCTATCTATCTTCTGTTTGTCCATCCATTATCCATGCATCCATCCATCCATCCATCCATCCATTCATCTGTCCATTGATCCATGTATCCATCCATCCATCCATCCATCCTTCCATCCATCCGTCCGTCCATCTGTCCATCCATCCATCCAACCATTTATCCATCCATCCATCCATCCATCCATCCATCCATCCTTCCATCCGTCCATCCATCTGTCCATCCGTCCATCCAACCATTTATCCATCCATCCATCTATGCATCCATCCATCCATCCATCCATCCATCCTTCCATCCATCCGTCCATCTGTCCATCCATCCATCCAACCATTTATCCATCCATCCATCCATCCATCCTTCCTTCCATCCGTCCATCCTTCCTTCCATCCATTCTTCCTTCCTACCATCTCTGTTGGATGTGTGCATGTGCACATGGCTGGGTGGATGGTGAGTGGGACAGACAGGAAGACAGACACACAGACGGATGGGTAGATGAATGAATAAATGGGTGGCTGGCGGGCCTGATGAGTGGATGGATGGTGGGTGGATGGACCTTCCGACGGACGACTGGATGAATGGACAGATGGAGGGTTAGATGAATGGACAGATGGATTGCTGGATGGCTGGGACCAAAAACTAAATGCTAAATTGCCTCCCTCCCGAAGGTGGCAGATAACAATTGCTTCAGCTCCTGCCTGGTACCACATACATTAACACGGCCACAGGGGGCCGGAACACTGCGGCCTTCACAATCTGCTCATTAGCTGACTCACGGAGCTTTTCACCTATTCGAAGCCAACGGGGTAGCAGCATGACATTTAAGATTTCCTTTCAGCAATCACTTGCTTGGCCTTTCACAGAACACAGCGTGCAGCTGTTCCCTGGCTTATATTCTCCTCCAAAGGTGCCATCAAGCCCCCTGTGTGCAGTAATGAGCCCAACTTCCCCAGGGCTCAGGGGTGTGTGTGCCCTAAAAAGTTGGGGGCCCCTTTCCCCCCCCAACTGCTGTGCCACATTCTCTCTCTGCAAGCAGCGTTACCAATTACCTTAATTACCCTTCAGTTAGGGGGTTTCATTTATAACATAGTGGCAAGGAAGTATTGGAGAAAGAGTTTCCCTGGCAACCAAGTTTTTAAACACAAGATTCTCTGAGTTTTAAAAGACACTTCTCCCCTAATTTCCCCCCTGAAAATTAGCTTGGAACTTTCGGATGCTGAAATTTTTAGCATAGCAGCAGGCCAGCACTTATGTCTGAAACCATAAAAGACCTAGATTTCTCCCCTGCCAGAGGCAAGACCCTGGGAAGCTGTTCAATTTCCTGTGCCATTTTGTTCTTGGTGGATGTAGGCAGGGACTGCAATGACCATTATGGAATGACCACGGACAGCGGCATTTTGCAAGCCCACGGTCAGTCCCGCTCCCGACGCCAACCCGTGTTCTGGACTCGGGTCGTTCAAGATCCCTGTTGGCCGAGTTCTGCCACGTGGGCTTGACGGGGAGAGCCCTGGGCCAGCAGATGGGTCTGGGCCCATCTCCCCAGGCCGAGGAGGATGGCACCAGCCAGCACCCCAAAGCAAATAAGTTCAAGGTCTGCTCTGGGTCGTGGCTTCTCCCACTGCAAACTTTCTATCATCAGCTTCCCGTCTCCCCCCTGCACTAACAAAATGAACCCCAGCTCAGGTGCACGACCTGGCTTTCCATAATCTGCTCCAGCCTGGGGGCGGCCCTCTTCCCGCCATCCACACGCTTTGCTCTGACCAAGCCACACTTCCATCCGCTCAGCCCCCGACCGTCTAGACGGCACCTACCCCCTAGTCGCAGTGCACCCGTCCCCCAACATTCCACCCTCCACCCACCTTGACCCTTGTCCACACCCTCCCCCCACCGAGTCCCTCTGGAACCCCTCTATTTTGCCCTTTAGATCCCGGCTTTCCAAATTTGACTTCATGTCGTGAGCACTGCTCAAATGCTGCTTCCTCTGAACCTTTATGGCAATGTGTCCACACCTCTGGGAGCCATCCAGTGTTTCTGCTCTGTGAGGCTCAGCCTGCACCTTGGAGGTGCAGGGTAGAGTGGAAACATGAGGCAGAGCTCACTCAGATTCCGGCCCTCACAGCTTGGTGGCTGCGTTACCTTGAGAAGATGGAAGGATGGATCGAGGGTGGCTGCAGAGTTTGTGTCTAATGGACCCTACGGAGGCCAGATGAGCCCCTAAGTGGAGGGCGGGTGGTCCATTGGGTGGATGAGGACGTGTGGAGGCCTAGATGGTTGGAGGGCGTAGGAACAGATAGTTAAGCAGAAGGATAAGGGGCTGGGTTGATGGATGGAAGAAAGGAGGCGGGAGGGAGGGAGGCAAATGCAAACGTGCCCGGCTGCCCAGGCAGAATTACAAAGTCTGGGGGGTGGACCAGGAGGCTGGCCATCCAGGAATTCTGGACGGGGCGAAAAGCACGCCTGTGGATTCTTGGTCACAGGAAACAGCGCTCCTGATAACTGGAGGCTTGAAGTTTTTCAGTGACCCTGGGAAAAGGACAGAGGCTCCTGTGGGACCAATTCATTAGGAAGGACAGTCCTGATCAGCTCACCTAAGCACTTGGGCCGGCTCTAAATGTGAGGCAGTCAGAGGGCGTTCAATAACTATTCATTGGAAAGTGACGGATTGATTTTGGAAGCCTGCCATTCTAGGGAGGCCTGGCCAGCCGGGAGCTGCATAGGCATTTCGCTCATCGGGAGTACGGTCTCTCATATTCGACAGCAGGAAAAACCGACCCTCCGGTGAGCAGTGAGCAGCCCAGCCTCCGGCCTCCGGTCTCGCTCCCATGTTTGCGCCGTGACAGAACCCACACCATAGAGGGGCCCGGGGCACATGCCTCCCTACGAGAACCAGCACCCATGGCCCAGGGGAGGCTGAACTTCCTCTGACCCATCTGGGTTCGGGATGTGAAGGACCTCAGATTGGAGCAAGTCAACCCAAGGCAACTTGAGTGATAAGCCTGTCCTGGGGATCAATCCGCCCCCAAATCCAGGAAGGCCCTATAGATCAGGGACCTACCCCAAGGGGCTGTTGCGGGGGGGGGGGTGGCGGTGAGGGACAGCGCGAAGCTAGAAGGACATGCGAATACCGTCTCTTTCCAGGAAGGACCAATCCTGCGAGATGCCCGTCACAGACACACCCAGAGGCCACGGGAAGGTGCCAACATCTCCAGCTTGCCGGCTGTCTTCACCCCAGCCTGCGAGGGCTATTCTGACTTGGACAGCCATGCAGACTCTCGCGGGCAGGCGGGAGAGAGGACGGTGCAAACCCCAGGGAGGGCCCTTCACACACACCGGGGGGAGGGCAGTGGGCTTCCGGCAGCTGGCAGCTTGGTTGCCAGACGGGACTTTGGGGCCTCTCATTCCTGAGCAGTGCGTCTGAAAAACTAACAAATTTCCTAACAAAACTCAGGGAGCCTTGATTGTTAATAAAACCGTCTCTTTACTTCTTCCCTCCAGCTGCCTCCCCACGAGGGATACGGGCGGCGGCGGGGGGGGGGGGGGCGGGAGGGAATCAGGAAGCGGGGGCAAGGGGAAGACAGATTCACTCTGCCTTATCTCCAAAGCGTTCAGCTAAGTGCCAGAACATAATAAGTGCTCAATAAATAACCACTATTCGAGGAGGAAGAGACGGAGGAAACCAGACAGGTCAGAATTTAATTCTGCCACGCAGGTCTATTGTGCTTCTGTCCAGGGAAAAAGAGCGAAAGAGTATCTCCACTTTCCATCTCCCTCTGCCTCCGAGGCTGACTTTGCGGTAGTGTCCTCCTGTCCCCTTTTGCCTGCAGCCTGTTGAAAAAAAAAAGAAAGAAAAGAAAAGAAAAGAAAAACCGAAAGCCAACCTGGCATGCTTGGCTGGGCCTCTGCCTCCCCAGCCCACAGCCCCTCCGACTTGATGTTTAATTTCCCTGGGTCGAGAGGAAACGTTCTGATGATCCAAGTTAATTCAAAATGTAAATTTCATCTCCTATCGGCTAATGGCTCTGAGCTCTGCTTTACGTAACGGGACAGCAGCTGCCTGATGAGTCACCGGGGCCTCTGGTGCCCCTGGTCTCTGCTCTTGGTGGTGACGCAGCCCTCGCTGAGGCCTGAGACCGCCGCTGTGCCCGCCGAGGCCAGACTGGAGTTCATCTGGGGGGGGTGCGGGGGGAGCAGCAGGGAGTTTTACTCACTGAGGGGAGGAAGGTTTATGTTAACCCCGGGGGCCGTGCTCAGCCTGGAGGCTCAAACCTGGAGAGACCCGTCCCCCGGGGCCATTTTGGGCGGCCGGGGGGTGCGTGCCCCTCAGCCCCTGGCAGAGAGAACTCCACGGTGAGCCAGGGGCTCCCACTGGGTAGGGCGAGCTGTGTTCACCCAGACCCAAAGATTCTAGTGGCTGCGGCGGGTACTGGTTTCGTGACCCCCTTCTGCTACAGGGGATGGCGGGGGGGAGGGGGGAGGAAAGTGGACCCTCCTGCAGGGCTGGAGCCCTAGGTGTTCAGAGGAACACCTGTGCCTAGACCCTCCCTGATGTGGTGACATGAGCCAAACCCTCCCTCCCATTGCCAAGCCAGTTTGGGTGGGTTTCCTGATCCGCTCTCAGAGCTGGGATGGTCTCGGGTCTCCTGACTCCGGGGTTCTTCTCTGTGCCAAAGTTTGCGGTCAAGGCCTTGGACTCAATGCCAACGCAAGCCGGCCTGGAATCCGAGGCTCCCGGTGGTCCCAGCACTGCCACCTGCTGGCCTCATGGCTTTGTCAGGCTTCTGTCCTCTGGCCCGTGTCTCCTGGAAGTCGGTGAAAGAAACGATTCTTATGGTGCTCGTGATAACTGGGAGAGGTTCACGGGCCTGGCATTAAATGACATTGAACCCCATAATAAAAACAGTCTGTCCTTTTTTTCCCAATTTCTCGGAATCCGCCCGGGCTGCTCCTGCCACCCTGCCTCCCTCTTCCTCGTTCGTGTCCCCTTTTGACAAGGTGAGCGTGGGCCTCCGACTCAGAGCCTCTGGCAGACAACACGTTTCTAAGGTGAGTTAAGAGACACCTCTGTTTTCGTTGAGTGTATTCTTTTTTTTAAAAAAAAACCACTTTTTGAGCTGTAACTCATGTACCAGAAAATGCGTCCACTTGAAACGTACAATTCCATGGTTTTTAACATAGTCACGGGATCTGCAACCTTCGTGGAAATCTCATTTGAGAATCTTCGGCACCCCGAAAACAAAGCCCGTACCTGTTAGCGATCCCTCCTCGTTCCTCGATGCCTCCCCCTGCCTGGCCCCAGGCAAACACAAACCTAATTTCTATCCCTGTGGATTCGCCTGTGCTGGACATTTGCTATAAACAGAATCAATCACTGGCCATGTCTTTCGTGGGGGGCATCTTTCACCTAGCGTTGAATTGATGTGGTTACTTTAGCAAAGAATGCTGGGTTTTCATCAGTGGTTGGGAGGCACTATTTTCTTCTAGAACAAACTTCTTTCAGTCTGCTTATTTTTTTTCCAATTAAGTGACTCAATCATTTGCTCGAGTTACCAGCTTTCCGTGGGAGGTGGGATGCTCACTCGAACTTTTGGAAAACACAGTGCACTTCCTGTCCGGGGGGCCTGGGGGTACCTTCGCTGTTGGTTCTCTGATTTGGGGAACTTTTCCTCTCGCTCCTCTCTCCAACAGCCTCCAAGCCCCTTCCTTCATCCACCCTGACTGTTCTCAAAACCCCCATCGCATGAAGGAGTGGGGTGTGGCGGGGGGGGGGGTGTGTGCAGAGCCAAATGTTTGCAAACCGACGTTTAGTCCCTGTCTTCAACGCACTCAGAGGGACAGCTGTGGTCTCAGCTTCTCCCCAGTCGTTTTGTCCGGAAGAAGCACCTACCACGAGTTTAATTATGAAATTAAAGTCATTTTCCTGGGCTGAGCAAATATTTACAGCATATTTTGCTGCAAATTGCCTCGCCTGGAGAAAGGTTCTGCCGAGCGGGCTGACGAGCCCGGCATGCATTCACACATTTACATGCCCCATTACCAGGGGGCCGCACGGCACCGAGCAGGTGGCAGACAAGCAAGCCCCCAGGAACGAGCGTCCGTGCAGACACGGTGACAGGTGTCAGCAAAGCCAACGTGTTCGTGGCCCCGCCACGGTGCTACTGTGCCGACCGGTGACGTCCGTTGGTGATCTGCGGCAGCCCCAAATCCCGGCTCTGTGGCACCAGAGAAACCTCGGGGCTCTGTCCCACTGCTGGGGGGGGGGGGCACGGATGGCAGAGAGAACACTGTGCGGGGACGAGCCCTGTAAGGATCAGAGCCACGTCCATAGTGCACCCGTCACATCCTGTCATCCGCAGAGCCGTCCTGAAAGAACCGTGTGTGGCACCTCTCTCAAGGGGCCCCCTGTGCTCAGCTTGCTGTCCGAGTCCGGGTGGGAAAACACGAGGCGAAACTTGAGAAAAAGCAGAAAAAAGTCACGTTCTTTATTTTACTCCCTCTGGACTTCGTCTCCGTCTCAAGTTCCCTTTTCACCCCGAGGAGGAAGCTTTCTGGTAGTTCACTGGGATGGGGTCAGCTGACTCAGGGTTTTCTCAGCTCGAGGGGATCCTCTGCCCCTGCCCAGCTCCCGGCCAGCAGCAGAGCTCTGGGGGAGAGTTTGTGTAGCATTAGGGCGTCAGCACTGGGGGAGGACGGGTCCCACCGGCGGGGGCAATGACCAGAGAGAAATCCAGACCCAGGTCTGGGAGCCCCTCGGCGGGGTGGGAAGGTCTGGGGGTCGCACCATCCCAGGGTGGGTGAGCCGGAGGCAGTCAAGGGGCCGGGTGGGGTGATTTCGGCTTCTAGGCTCCAGCCCGGCTGTGTTGAAGGTCAGCCCTGAGGGCAGTGTAGGGCTAATCCTCTCTCCACCTTGGTCTGGGTGACTGCGTGTCCTTGACCTTGTGTGAGGGCTGCTCGGGTCACTGTGCGCTCCCCCATCCTGCCCCCCAGCTGCCCTGTGTTCCTCCCAGAGATAGCTCTGCCCGGAGCCAGCCCAGGGCTGGGCATCAGGGGCCAGCTGCCGTGGGGGGCAGTGAGCTCCCTGCCCACCTGTTGTGCCAACACAGCCTCACGGAAGGCCCGGGACAGAGCAAACGTGTCCCCGCTGGGTGCCAGATGCCTTGCTCACAGCATCCCGTCTGACCTTCCCAACCCCCTGAGAAGTTACGGTTATTATGCCTATTTAACAGCTGGGGAAACTGAGGCTCAGCGTTTTGTGCAATCACTTGAGAGTACGCTGCTAGGAAGGGGTGTAGTGGGGACTCACATCCAGACTCTCTGGACCCCCGAGTCCGGAGCTGGGCTATTTTGTCTTATCCTCATCGGCCCCCAGAGGGGGTGCTATTGTCCCATGACACAGGTGAGGGTCACTTTGGGTGACACTGCTGGCCAGAGGCGGAGCTGGGACGGGTCCAAGGTCATCAGTGTTTACTACCCCCGGGCGGGAAGGTGGGAGGGTGGGGCGGCCGTGGCGGAGGCAGGCCCTTTCCCATGGATGAGGGAACCTGGTGCCCTATTTACTGCAACTGCTGACCGTGACGGCCAAGGTCACTGATCCGCTGCCCTCTGCAGGGGAGCGGGCCAAGGGAGCCCTCTGGGGCCTGTGCCTGGTGGTCTTAAAGCTCTGGAAGGGACAGGCCGCGTGGCACCCCGGGGGCTCCGGGTTAGGGTGGGCCTGAGGGGAGAAAGCAAGAAGAACGAGACCTGTAACCACCGACCCCCAAATGTGCCCCTGCCTAGCACCCCAGCCCCCGCCCACCTGCCACGTGGTCCTCGGGTGCCTCCAGGGAGCTCAAAGGCAGGTCTGTTGTCCCACCTCAGTGTTTGCTGTGTACCTACCGTGTTCCGGTCTTTAACCCAGACTCCAGCACAGCCCCCGAGACGCGTGCCAGTCGGGGGACAGCCCCTGTGGTAGATTCCGGCGGAAGACATCGGCCCCAGCGGGGGTCTGGGCTCCTGCGTGCCGGGGGAGGACTGAGCAGGAATCAGCACCTCGAAACCGACTTGGCCCGGTCTGCCTGTCTTTCCGCCCCGCGGGGACTGGGGGACCGCAAGATGACATTGGCAAGTAAGGTCACAGCATCCTGACCACGACAGCCAGAGCTCCCGGCCTAGAAACCAGGACCTGGGGGTGGACGCAGCACTTGCCTGGCCGTTTGGGGAAAACAAGTCAAGGGCCAGTGGCAATTGTTGAGTCCTTGTGGTCCCCTGAAAACCTCTATTCTCTTTAAGGCATTTCCTCTAGGCTGATCCCCAGGCTTCCAGGGCCTGGCAGGAACAGGTTCACATGCCAGTCCCCGGGGCACGTGGGTGATGCCGTGCCGGAGCGTAAAAACTTCCAGGAGGGCCAGCTTGGCCACAAAACCAGAGGCCTGCTGGGGGCCTAGGACAGGACCCTGGGGCCCAGGACATACGTCTTCACAAAGACACCCCCGCTGTACGTGTCAGCCCCTCTCGGGGGTCCAGGCAACTGCCTCAGAGGCCACCAGGCGGGCAGGGAAACAGAAGCCGGGAACCTGGGTCCCAGCTTCCCCCCCCACCCCCAACCCGGGGGTGGACGCTCCCTTGCTTTGTCTCCCTCCGGCGCTCGGGGTCTGAGTCAGAGCGCGCGTCAAGCAAGGGTTCTGTAGCGAAAAGAAAAAACAAGCTTGAAAGCCACTGATTTAAATGAATACAGCAGATGACACTTAATTCCATGAAGTGGGGTTTTTTTTTCCCCATCCGTGGCTTTGGTATTGCAATATGACACTTTGTCGGGAGGGCCGGGCCAGCTCTCAGCTCTTTATTTTTTTTTTTTAATTTTTTTCAACGTTTTTTATTTTATTTTTGGGACAGAGAGAGACAGAGCATGAACGGGGGAGGGGCAGAGAGAGAGAGGGAGACACAGAATCGGAAACAGGCTCCAGGCTCCGAGCCATCAGCCCAGAGCCCGACGCGGGGCTCGAACTCACGGACCGCGAGATCGTGACCTGGCTGAAGTCGGACGCTTAACCGACTGCGCCACCCAGGCGCCCCAACTCTCAGCTCTTTAAAGGGAAAGAAAACTCTGGTTGCCATCTCCCAGCTCCGACGGGACGCTCAGAGGGGTGAAGTCACTCCAACCAGCTGCGCCCTGGGAGGGGGACGGCAGGTGCAGGGTGCTGCGTTTGCCTGCACAACGCACGTGTGCTGTGCAGGTGCCAATCCAGCTTCGGGTCTGCATCGTTCCTGACCCCCCAGGAAATGCCGCCAACCCCGAGTCTGGGGGGGGGGGGAGGGGGGGCGGGGAGGCGCTTGAGGCCAAACCACACCACCCGCTCTCCTCAGGGTGGCCCGCTGTGGGCACGCTGCTCGGTATACAGAAGGTGCTCAATTAACGCTTGTGCCACAGAGCTCCCCTCGGCTTTCTCTCTACTCTCCTCCATCGTGGATGACAGTTGAGAAAAGTGTTGGTCGACAGGAGCGTAGCGACAAAAGTGCGTGAAATTGGCCTCAGTGTAACGGGGAAGGCTGAACCCCCAGACCCAAAGTTTTGCCAGGAAGCACGTTTTAAACTCTCCCACTCAGTTACACAAGGCCTACCATTCACTCCAAGGCTTGCAGTGTCGAAACCCACTGGTCAGTGGCTCCTAGATACTGTCTGGGGGTTAATTCAGAAAGCCCCAAGCGTGATACTCTGCCACCTGTGGGTGACTTCTTCTTTGCTCATCTCTCCTAACTGGTTCCTTTCTGTCCCTCCCCCCGCCCCCAGCTCCCTCCCTCCCCAGGGATGATCCTGATGTCCCCACCTCCTTTGGAGGGGATTCGGACCCCAACGTGTTTCACCAGAGAGTCCTCGCTTCTTGGTCGTTCAGATCAGAAACACCAAGTGAATGAATCCATCTTTTCTATAAAAGTTTATTTTGTGATTTTTCCAAGAAGTGTTAGGGGAAAACATTGAAATCATGTGAAGGTACGTAACCAGGGGTATATAAAAATAATTTAACCGTGCATATTAATAACAAAGCAGCATTTCTTTCTAGCCACAACTAGTAGGTAATCTTGCCCGCGATTTTTCCAAAGGTATTATATACATCTCAGATAACAAGAAATACACACACACACACACACACACACACACACACACACAGCTCAAGTAGTTTTCTCCGTGCATTCCAGCTAACTGACACAGCTAAAGAGATAAAAACAGGAAAGACTGAATGCCTGGTGTCCTCAGGGTTGAACCAACGTGCACTGGATAGTGAATTTTGGAGACCTGCTGAGATTTCCCTTCCCGATCCCACAGTTACCAGCCCGTACTTTGTGGTCTTATCTGAAAAATTACAGTGTGTCTTTTGAATCGGCCCGTCGGCGTGGTCATGGCAGTGGTACGGGCGGTGCCCACTGAGAAAATCCCACTCTCTCTTGCTCCCGGTTGCATTGGAAAGGGGGCTGCTCTCAAAAGGAAAGCTCTCGGGTCTGATTACATCTGGCTGATCCTTTGCTTCAGGGCAAGGACCTCTCTCTCGATCTCGTAGGGCAGGTCGGTGTTAACTTGGTCCTCCAAGTACTTCTGGAGGTCCATCACCTCCTTCTCCCAGAACCCCTTGGGGATGTCGAAGAGCTCCTTCACGTTGACGTCCCCCAGGCCTTTCAGGTTCAGGGCGCCCTCCTCAGGGATGTAGCCTATGGGCGTGAGCTTGGCACCCGCTTCCCCGTTGATCCGGTTGAACATCCATTCCAGCACCCTGGAGTTCTCCCCAAAGCCCGGCCAGAGAAATTTGCCTTCGTCGTCTTTCCGGAACCAGTTGACGTGGAAGATCTTGGGCAGCTTGGCTGCTGGGCGCTGGGCCATGCTGAGCCAGTGGGCCAGGTATTTGCCAAAGTTGTAGCCAAAGAAAGGCCGCATGGCAAAGGGGTCGTGCATGATGACCTTGCCTATGAACAGAGAGGGGGATCCCGCTGGTCAATCATGCTCTTATGGGACAATACTGGCGCCATTTATCGTTGGCCTGAGCACGTGGAGACAGGGACCACACCAGTCCCTCTGGTCTGCGGTTTGAGTTGTTCACTCAGATTTACCTTTGTGTTCCGCGGCTGCTGTGGCCTCTGATCGCATCGCCGCCCCCACAAACACTCCATGCTGCCAGGTGAGAGCTTCGTAGACCAGAGGGACCCCTGTAGCAGGAGACAAGGAACACCCCGTAAAGGCTTTGACACAGACCCCTGGGCTGGCGATGGCATCTCCCGAAATGGAAAGACACAGAGGAACGGTATCTTTCTACTTGAGCTGCTTTCGTCCTCCCAAAGCCAACGTGCACAAAACCGCTGTCAAAGTTACACCACCGAGGCCACGCAGCGGGAAGCTTAATTAGATAGAGCCACACCCCGTCAAGGATGCAGCCTTGCCAATTATCCTGGATTTTTGGAAGCTGGAGATCTTTGGTGCCCTCTGGCGAGGTCACGAAAAAGGAGAGATTCCATGGACGCTTTCTGGAAGCCAACACACCCATGCTCCCGGCCTGAACGAAGGAGAGACTCACCGGCAGGTCGGCGGCCTCCGAAGATGATGCCCTCGATGGGCACCCCTTCCGGAGACTCCCAGGCAGGGTCGATGATGGGACACTGGCTGGCAGGGGTGCAGAAGCGTGAGTTGGGATGGGCGCAAGGTTCCCCTGCGACAGCAAGAGAGGAGGCGCCCCTTAGCATCTGGCCCAAACCAGTAGTGCTTAGAGGCTGGGGCCCTGGGGTCTCCAGGAGGGGGCTCACCGTCCTGGGGGGACCATTCCTTGTTCTTCCACGAGGTGAGCCTGATGCCCGGGGCCAGCGGCTGGTCGATACCTTCCCAATAAAAGCCCCCGTCGCTGGTCTCGCCCACGTTAGTGAAGATGGTGTTCTTCTGGATGGTCTTGATGGCGTTGGGGTTGGTCTTCACAGAGGTTCCAGGAGCCACCCCGAAAAAGCCATTTTCTGGGTTGATAGCCCTTAGGTTACCTGGAAGGTTGTCAACCAGAAAGGTAGACATGAACGCCAAACAAAACGTGACGGATCTTTGCACTGAATCCTCAAATCTTTTTTTTTTTTTTTCCTCCTCCCTGGAAGAGATTCCTCTTTTCTCATCCGAGCATGATTTTCCGCTTTGACACTTTTACAACCCTTCCTTCCTCGTCGGTTTTCCACCGAGAGTGTTTTAACACATTTATTGTATAAACAAGCAGCGGCATATGGGGCCCCATTTCAACCCAGATCCTATATTAAATTAAAGAATGCTCGCAGAATACATATTCCTAGGGCTTTGCGAGATCTGAAAGAACAGACTCAAAAAGCCCAATGCCGTGGACTTGGGAGAATTTGGCACGCTTTGAAAGCCAAAAGTTCACCTAGGTGCAATCATCGTCGTCAATGGTTAGGTCTAAGAGAGTCACCTTCTTGGTCAAATTTCATCCAGGCAATGTCATCTCCCACACACTCTATCTTCCACCCTGGGAGGCTGGGGTTCATCATGGCCAGGTTGGTCTTCCCACAGGCACTGGGAAAGGCTGCTGCGAAATACTTCTTCTGGCCCTTGGGGTTGGTGATGCCCAGGATCTGTTGGGGACAAGATTCCTCCTTAATCTGCTTCCTCCGGTCCCTCCCGGTGGCCAGTGGTTCAGCCTGGGAGAGGGCCCAGAAGCCCCAAAAGGGTAGGTTCCCAAGACCTATGTCTTCAGCTGTCAAAGCGAACATTTTAAATAAGAAAGTCTAGGGGCGCCTGGGTGGCTTGGTCCGTTAAGCGTCCGACTTCAGCTCAGGTCGTGATCTCACGGTCCGTGAGTTCAAGCCCTGCGTCGGGCTCTGTGCTGACCGCTCAGAGCCTGGAGCCTGTTTCAGATTCTGTGTCTCCCTCTCTCTCTGCCCCTCCCCTGTTCATGCTCTGTCTTTGTCTCAAAAATAAATAAACGTTTAAAAAATAAATAAATAAATAAATAAATAAGAAAGTCTAAGGGAGCAAAAGTCTAAGGGAGCTCTGGTTTGAAGTGATTCAAAAGAGGCATTAACAATCCTCGGTGGGGCTTCTAAACCTGTCCTCGGGGCACACTGGTCTTGCCTGATGGGAACTGCACATGCGTGGGCATTTGGACCTCCGCACGCGCCCCCGCCCCCAGGTCCCCGCCGTGCGGGTGCACGACTTCCTGCAACTTACCAGCATGTGTTCTGCCAGCCACCCCTCTTCCTTAGCCAGCCGGCTGGCTATCCTGAGGGCGAAGCACTTCTTCCCGAGGAGCGAGTTCCCGCCGTACCCACTCCCGAAGGAGATGATTTCCCTGCGGTCGGGCAGGTGGGCGATGAGGGTCATCTCTGGGTTGCAAGGCCAGTTGTTCACCAGGGGCTCTGCGCAGGAGGACACAGCCCGGGTGAGCGCGCTGCCTCCCCACCCGGGGGTCCCCGGGGCAAAGGCCCAGGGCTCGAGGCGAGGCTGATTTGCCGTCGCAACTTCGGACCCGGAAAGGGTACACTTACTTTTTAAAGGCAGAGGGCATCCCACGGAATGGAGGCACTTGACGAAGTCCCCGTCACCCAGCGCTTCCAGGACCGGGGTGCCCATCCTCGTCATGATGCGCATGCTGGCCACCACGTAGGGGGAGTCTGTCAGCTCGATGCCGATCTTCGACAGAGGGGAGCCCAGCGGCCCCATGCTGAATGGGATGATGTACATGGTACGACCTGGAGGGGCCGGTGGCGGGGGGGGGGAGGGGTGAGAAATGAGCCCGGCATCACAGACGACAGCACGGCGACATCGCCCTTCCTACCGGCACCCGCCCTCTGCTTCTGTTCGATTTTTCCCAGTCAAGCAACTGTCTCCTTCACCTTTCATGCACCCTGGGAATCGGGCATTGAATGCTTTCTCGAAGTCCTCCTCGGACATCCAGCGACCTAGTTGGCTAGGGCCGGTTTTGGGGATGGGCACGGTATCTCTTTGCTCTTGGGTAATGATGACCGTCTTGCTTTCAATTCTGGCCACATCCCTGGGGTCAGTGAGAGCCAGCCAGCTGCAAAAATTTTGAAAAAATTGGTTAGGAACGGAGGGGGCAGTGTCGCCCTCCCCCGCTGCCTCTGCGCACGGGATTCCCTTCCGCCAGGCGTCAGGGGGTTACGGACCAGTCCCGTGCAGCACCGTGCCCTTCCCGCACCTCACAGGTGCCCAGCGCACGGACGGTGCCCCACACGTGTGGACAACCGCACCAACCGGGGCGCAGCCGAGGAGGTGTTACTAGACTGAGCTTGTCTCTCAGGAGAGGGCGGGTCTGGCTGTCGTCCTCGTCAGGGATGGAGTTCGCAGGGAGTGTCCCTACGTTGCTATCTCACGGCCGACCTGAGCCGCTCTATGAATGTCATTAAACTGCAGTCTCTAGGTGGGAACGGGGCTGGGGGACGGCTTACCAGTTGTGGTATTTCCGCAGCCTCTTGATCACCCCCTGGGCCTCCATGTGGTCCAGCAGCTTCCGGTTCTCGCCGTCGGAGCCATCACAGATGTGGATATGGTCGGGCTGGCACAGCTTGGCGCTACTCTCCACGAATGCTCTCACCGCCTGGGGCAGGCTGTCTAGGGTGCCCTGGACGACCTTGGCCGAGAAATTGAGGCTGCTGGGGAGCTGAGGAGGCATTTCTGCAGGGCTTCGCTAAGGGCCACGGACGCTTCCCTGAAATAGAAAGCACAGGCCCCTTGAACAACCTAACAGACGCCCCCAGGGAAACTCAACGCGTCTCTTTGGTGGCACCTCACCAGACAGTCGAAGCGCTGGGGAGAAAAGGAAACGAGTTTGCGTCGGCTCCGCAACCTTTAGACACGCAAATTAAAAAGCTCTACCTACCTTTCTCCGTCTCGGATGATCTCGATGAGAGATCCAAGGGTTTCCCACGAGGTGCTTCCGGCCGGTGGACAACCGTTCCCAATGGGAAGGCCGTGTTGGCTGTTTGGAGGCCGGACCTCCCGGCCTTAAATCCCATTGAGGAGAAGGGCCCCGCCCCTCGGCTACACCCGGGGAGGCTCGTCTCTGACGTCAGGGGCAGGACTTTGGATCGCGGCCCCAGTCCGTTGTGCTTCTGGACGGGCTTACCACCACAACCCCCAAGGGAGATAATCATTGAACAGATAGCTGTTAATGAGTGCTGGGCGGCCTAGAGTCGCAGACCGGCCGCGACAAGTCCTTGCACAACTTGTGATTGACTAAACTTTGACCCAGTTCACTCTGCTGATGTAAAACAGTCCGTCCTTCCACTGACGGGCAGGTGGGATCCTGCAGGCCTGGCGGGAGCTCCTCCCCGACACCCAGGGCTCCGGGCAGCACATTCCGTGTACCGATGGCCTCTGGCTGGCAGAACGCCGCCACGGTGAGGTGTCACCCCACAGTCAAAACCTATGGGAAGAGAGCACCCAAGTATAAGCAAACGCGTGGCTCATTGGGAAAAGTCAGACCTAACGGGGGGCAAATAACCTTCCAGAGAGTCCCCTGTAGGCCCCCCGCCCAAAATATAAACTTGTGAGGGCAGGGATTTCCGCCTCTTTTGTTAATTTTTGTAGGTACGGTTCCTAGTATATAGTAGGCACTGAATGAGTGAATGCCAAGCGTTGTTCTAGACGCTTTGCATCAACGGACTCATTGCCACCCTCTGAGCTGGTGCCTACGAACTGACAAGGAGACCGAGGCCCAGAGAGGCCCAGCGGCGGTCCCCAGCTCCTGGCTGTAGGGCGAGAGAGGGCAGATTGGAGCCTAAGCACGCGGGGCTCTGGAGTACCACCCCGTACCGCCCCTTGTGAGGTGCCATTCCCTTTTCTGGAACTTTCCGCGTACTCTCCAAGCAGGTCCGGGCTGGATGCAGTTACTCGTGGAGATGACTACATGCTTCTCATTGCCCTTGCCATTCTGAGCGCCTGGGGAGTGAAGGGGGCTTGGTGGTTTCGCTAGATTACCCTTGAGCAATGAGACCTTTATAACAGCTGTAAAGAATGTGCTTTGCAAGCTGCAGGAGCTTCGGCCCAACTTAATGAACTCTGAAGCCGCTTGCTGGCATTTCGAGATCACTGGGTGAGAAGTCGGGAGCACGGAGCCAGGCCCCGACTCTCCACAGGGGACCCACCGGCACGGTCAGGGGGTGCCCTGTCCCTCGCATGAGGGTGGGTAGGGATTTACCTGCCTCCACCATGGGGGGTACAGAGATAATTCCGTGACTGTCTGAAAGGAACTGTAGAAATACAAGACTTTGAGATGGGCCGCCGGGGTGGCTCAGTCGGTTGGGATTCGACTTCGGCTCAGGTCACGATCTCACGGTTCGTGAGTTCGAGCCCCGCGTCGGGCTCCGTGCTGACAGCTCGGAGCCTGGAGCCTGCTTCGGATTCTGTGTCTCCCCCTCCCTCTGCCCCTCCCCCGCTCGTGTTCTGTCTCTCCCTGTCTCTTAATAATAAATAAACATTTAGGAAAAAAAAGGTTTTCATTTATTTAAAATTATTTCCTGTTTGGGTCACTGGAATTCGTTCCTAGAGGTGCGGTCAGCCGTCTAAGTTTGTGTCATATCTAAATTCAAGCACGAGTAGTGCTCAGCGACCAAGGGACACTTTCTGAGCATGTGACACCGGTGAGATTGGCCATTCAAATGCCCAACCATAAACACGCAACACGCACATTTATGCCAGTGCGGTTCCTCTCACCAAACGGGTAGAGATTCCCATTTTGCTGGTAAAACCGGAACAGGTTTGATTCCCTCAAAGAGCACGTAGGTTGAACACAAACTTGAGAAACCAGAACTTACCCGCATTTCTAAATGCTCCCCGTAAATTCAAGGTGTTTATGCTCTGAGTCTTCCTGGAGGGAAGTAGCTAGCTCAATTAAAATGTAGGAGCAGCGGTCACCGCCGCCCTCCAGCCCGTTGTCGAATTACCCACATTTGCCTCAGGGAAGGCTGGCATTATCCCTTTGCAACCGTCTGTCATCAAGATGTGAAAAGGCAAACTGGGTTGCGGGTTTCCCTGAAAGCACTGGGTTTGTTAGGAGACAGTGTTGCGGACAGAAGCTGGGGTGTTGAGGACACAGCAGAAGTAAGGACAAACTTCATTTACCCCTCTGTTGATGGGGCCCCGCCTTGTCTCTCTCCCTGGAGGATGCCTGCCCCGTAGGGGACTCATTAAGCAATAATCTCAAGGGGCTGGGCCAGAGACATCTGGATTTCTCCCCATTTCCCCTTAGGCTAAGTTGTAAGGAAGACCACTGGCTGGTCCACCCCCTGCAAGGAGTTTTCATGCTCCCGGTGTGGCTGGGGACGGTGGACGGCGCCCTCTGCTGGGCTCACGATGCGAATTGCATCTGTCATCTCTGGAGTAAACGCCATAGGGATCCCTGACTTTTCGGGGGTGGCTTGGCCCCCTGTGTCCTAAGATACAAGACTGGTCCTCTTTTTAACAACAAATAAAACGTTGATCCCAGACAGAACTGGTTTTTGTTGCAAGAAGGAGAAGGAACCAGGAGGCACTGGGGAAAACAAAGCTTCAGACCCCAGAGTGACTTCTCCACTTCTCCTCGTGGGGTTCCACACCCACTTGGTGGTGGCGGTTAAGCGGCAGGCTGGGTCTGAGGGTCTGAGGAGGGAGGGCGCAGGCCTTTGGAATGCCCCAGCAGAGCAGAGGGGCGAAGACAGCACGGAGACAGGGGCAGGGCCTGCCAGAACTCAAAAGGTGTGGGCAGGTGAGCGTGGGGGCGGGGAACGGCCGACTTCCGGGTCAACAGTGGGAGAGGAAGCCCTGAACTTGGGTAGGATCTCACAAAGGATGCTGGGAACAGTCTGAGGGAGACAGGCATGGGTGGTTTCTTGGTTACCTGAGGTCTGATAAAAAACAAACAAACAAACAAACAAAAAAAACCAAAAACCCAGAGACTCCAAAGACCGTCCCCACCAGTGCTTGGATTTCCTGCGAGTCTAGATGGGTGATGTCCACACTGTGCTCTGAGGGACGTGGAAGGATTCCACTGAGCCTCCTCACAGCGCAGGGGAGGAGGGCCCCGTGGGACGCGCTCAGGCCCTCCTCACAGGCAGCCCTTCTGACTTCATCGGTGGCACCTACTGGGCGTCCAGATTGGATCTTTGTTTGAACCAGAAACTCAGCCAGAGCACATTCAAAATCCACCAATCACAAGCAACTCTCTTCTTGGCGACGTAAAACAGGGGAGGCTCCGAGGCTGCAAACAGGACATCCTCCCAAGCTGAGGCTCTTAACGGCACGATCGTGGCCTCCCCTCACCACCCCGCCCCCTCCCCCACCGATCGGGGGGACCGCAAAAATGCCCCTCGGTTCAGGAATCTGAACTCGGAGGAAACCATGACCCTTCCTGGGTAAAGATGAAAAGGGACAACCGTTTTCCAGAAGGTGATGTGAAACTAGCAGTGTGAATCCCACGCCTCGTCCTGGACCCAAAGGTATGTGTGCAAGTCAATTCGGGCCTCTGTGGCCTCCAAGGGCGCTGACTGGCCCAGCCATGGAGGCTTCCAAACAGCAGGAAAACATGTTCAGCTGTGCAACGATCTCCCACGAAATCATCTGCCAGGGCAGTCCCAGCGGTCCACCCCAGTTGTGTTTGTTCAGGACAAATATTTACCTGTTTTACCTTTATGGAGTAATCGTAATGCCTTCGCAGTCTGGAGGGTATTTTTACAGAGCTGAATGAGTTGAGTTTCTATTTTGGAGCCATAGGATCACGTAGTTGAAAAAGCCCTGAAAATAGTATGTTAATCCCGCTTAACGGGGAGAGGGGGTCTCCTTCGGGGAGGGGATTCAAGGTGTCGGAAACCAGACAGAGACTGCCACCGAACTGTACGCTTTAAGATGGGTTGGGTTGTTTTTTTTTTTATTTTTAATGTTTATTCATTTTAGAGAGAGACAGACAGACAGACAGACAGAGTGAGTGAATAGGGGAGGGGCAGAGAGAGAGGGAGACACCGAATCCGAAGCAGGCTCCAGGCTCCGAGCTGTCAGCGCCGAGCCCGACGCGGGGCTCGAACTCACGAACCTCGAGATCGTGACCTGAGCCGAAGTCGGACGCTTAACCGACTGGGCCACCCAGGCGCCCCGTAAGACGGGTTGGTCTTATGTGTATTTTCCCTCAGTTAAGAAACAAAGACGATTCTGAGGTCCAGTCTTCTATTTTGAAGGTGTGCGAACAATGGCTGGGTGTAGGGAGCAGATATACAGCAGAGGCTTCTCAGAAGCCCTCCCTAGGATGTGGGCAGGTGTCCGACACCCTCCACCCACCCACCACCCTGTGACCTAACCCTTTTCGCTTCTCTCCACAGCCTGGCAACGTCCGAAGACCGTAATCTTGGCCTGAATGTGCACTCACCCAGCAGAGACAGCAAATTATATCCTTAGGGAATCTTCCCTCAGGAGGGCCACGGTTTTGTGGGCATATTCTTTCCACGGTGAAGAAATAAAGGTGAATCTAGGGGTAAACCACTTTGCTTGGTGCACATTCACAAAGCCTGATTTCTGCCTCGAATATGGGCACGTAAGGCTTGTTAAGTGAATGTTAATAACCAGGTGTTCAGACCTTCGTAGAAGGCTGGTTATCTCCCGTTTCAGTCATTAGTGGCCCGTGGAAATAGTGGCTCCATAAAACCTTGTGTATTTTCTTTCGAGATTTCTCTGTCATGCTTATGGCGAGGCATACGAGGGGCTCTCGCCACCCAGAAATGATGCACGTGGGGGACTTCGACATCACAGGCCACATCCATCCCGGGAATGGCCTCGCCCTTCAGAGAGCAGTGTCACCTCCGCAGGATGCCGGCTGCTTATGCAGAGGCTGTGGCACAAGGAGATGGCAGGAGACTCACCCTCAACGTCGGGACAAGCAGATTCTAGAACCGCTCCCACTCCGTGCCCAGCGTTGCTCTACTCTGGGCAGCGTGAGACAGCAACACCACTTTGCCTGAGCCATTTGGATCGGGCGGCCTGTGGCTTGCGGCCAAATACGTCCTCAGGGAGACAAGGATCACGTGCCCAGGCGACCCAGAACCCAGACTCAGGAGACCTGGGTTGATTCCAGTCCCAGCTCCCCCGGAAATTTAACCCGATGTCACTCTCTTCGCCTGCACAGCGGGGAGGTGGGTAAGATACATACCAAGGCCATTTCCATCCATAAAGTCCCGCTGGGGTATCTCTGTCCACATTCACTGGCACGGAGCCTGAGGTCCGTGGTGGCTTTGGTTTTGCCTTCTCTCCCTCTCTCCTCCTTTGGAAAACTGGCCACACTGTGCCCGCTGAGTCTCTCTTCTTGTTGGAAGCCGGGGCGGTCTTTGTTTCCGTGAGGCATGGACGTATCCACGTGGGAAGTCGAAGCCACAGGCCAGGTAGCATATGTGCACAACTACATTGGGTGGAAAGCGACAGCTCATCGGGAGAAGACAAAACTAGGGTCTGTCCTGGTATCCTACAACCCCCGCCTTAGTTCTCTGCCTCAAGCTGTATGTTATAGACGGAGCAGACCCGGGTTGTGGCCCGAATCACTCGTGTCTCAACATTCCCTCGGTTCCAAAGTTTTGTTTGCGTGGGACTTTTAGTGTTGATGGGGGGCTGGGGGCTGGCGGTGCGCAGGGCCCCGTGTGTGTGTGTGTGTGTGTGTGTGTGGACTCTCGTACATCCCCCAGGATGTCCCACGTAGGAGCTCATTCTAGACGACCGGAGAAACAGATGTCCCCAGGGCTGGCATGGAACGTCCCTGGACGGGTCACTTATCCTCTCCGATCTCGGCTTCCTCACCTCTACACTGACTCACGGGGGCCCTTGAGTTCAGGTACCACAGAGTCAGCCAGCATATCCTCTGACTTTGCAACAGAGAGCAGATTTGCCGTGAAATGCTGTTGTAAACGCACTCGCAGAGAAAAGACGGCAGCACCCGGCAAAGCACGGGGCGAAAAGAACTAATTGCACGGTTACCGCAAAGACAATCCAACGCCCTTATTTTGCAGCAAGAAAATGGATCCGCTTTGCGGCGCGGTTAACTCTATGGGAAGCAACGATAATTGCTCTGGAACCGAACACCAGCCTCCCCTTGCGCTCACTGATAACTATGCAAATTCTCCCGCTTGCCTATAATGTGGCTCAGAACAAAAATGCCTTTTCTGGTCCGTGCTGGGAATAATTCCTGAAACTCAGTAAGTCTTAACACGCCCCCAGCTCCTCTCGCCAGGGGGGAGAATTCATCCCACGGAGACTCGGTGACGACAGCCCCCCCCGGGGTGGGGGTCCGGCCAGCAGGTCTCATCGGGGGCTGGGGCTTCTAACTTAGCTGCGGAACCCTGAAATGTTTCCAAGTTGAATTATATAGAAATCGAGGCCCCTCAGGACTGTTGTTCTCCTAGTCTGGTACAGAAGCAAAGGCCGCTTCCTGGGTAGACGGGTCTCCTTTGGGGGTGAATCAACGTCCTCAAAACACGCAGAAAACCCCGTTTGTCTGAACAAGGACCACAGAGTCTGGTGAAAAAAGATGCCTGCCCACAAGCCCCCCTCCCCAAACTGGCCTTCGTTGCCTTGAAGAGATAACCAAGTAAGATAAGTGCTAAAGGGGAAAAGAAGTCTTGGTCTCGTGTTTCGGGTATTCGGAGACAAAGTGCAATTGTCAGAGGCATGAGACACCGGCCGTGGGTGCGGGGAGTCACAAGCCAAACGGGGGTGGGGACGATTTATCTTGTCAGGAAGTCGGCATGTGAAGCAGGAGCAGGGCAAGGGGCGGGCGGGGGTCCCTCTGGACCCTCATACGTAGCAGACCCCGGGATTCTTTCATTCCCAACCAGGTTGACTTCGGTCCTGCCATTCTGCAGAAAGCTGGCCAGATCAGGTCCAGTTTCTTTCCCTGGCTCGCACAAGGAAGCTGTGAGGTAAGAGTCCTCTCTCCGAGCCCCTCTCTGCCTCGTCCAGAGCGGGCACGGCCAGGACCGGCAGGGTCTAGGGCAAGGGCACGTCTCCGGGGCTGGCCTCAGCTCCCGAGCCCCGTGGGCTCACTCTCCAGCTAGCAGGCCAACTGTTCCAGGCTGGGGAGCAGTGGGCAGGTCTGGGCTTCCAGAGACCGACTTCTCGAGAGGCGGGACAACCTCGCCGAGCGATTGATCCTATCTGGCTGTGAAGGTCATCAGAAACAGGGACTGGCTCCGCGCTTTGACCTGCAGGTTGGGCCCGTGGTGTCCTTTGGGGAGGCAGTAAGAACGTAGCCAACGGCACGCAGGAGGCAGAGACCTGCCTTCTCTCTTGACCGTGTGGCCTCAGTCAACTTCTGATAGGGCAAAGATAGGATAAATTTGGCAGAGAGGGAAAGGTTAGGACCTGAGGTCCCCGGGTGGGGAAAAACACATATTTTGGAACAATGCTGGGAGTGTCCGACCACAGCAAGCCCCCTTAGGCCTTGCGCTTCCTCTTGAGAATGTAACAGGCACGACCCACCCCCCCTCGGGTTTCCCTCAGGAATCCGACCATCAAAATACCTGACTAAAATAGGTAAACCATAAAACTCACATTACAGGAGGGACAGTATGACCACCGGCCGGTTTCTCACACAATGGAGCCGAGCCAATCAGGAGTGGATGACCCAGCACCGAGAGCGATCCAGCCAAGAAGGTTGGACCTGAGAAGGAACGAGGCGAAGGCAAGCGGGGGTGACCAGAACCCTAGAAAACAAAGACCCTTGCCTACAGTCGGGGGCGTTCACCTTTGAACGCCCCCTCTCTGCAAAGAGAGAGCTTTCCCACTATTCTTACTTTCGTATTTTCTGATTAACCTCTGCCTGCTGCTCATTTAATTCTGTCCTCTTCTTCACTCTTCGACGCGGAGAGACAACGAACCCAGGGTATTGAGGTAAAAAAAAAAAAATCCTTCAACAAACTCCTACCCTCTCTTCGCTCCCTCAGTTTCCTCTTCTGTTCGTCGAGGATAATCCCAGTACTCGCTTCATGGGGTAGTTCCAAGGATCGGGTCTGGTAAGTCGACAGCAGGATCGGCGCGGTTGAGCAAAACGCTCCTAAGTAGCTGGAAAGAACAGAGCAGCGATGCCACGGACGCGAATTCTTTTATTCGTGGACCAGGAGAACCCTCTGGGGTGCTGGGCGTGGCGGGGAGGGGACAAAAAGGCCAAGGCCAAGTCCCCAACTTCTGGGTCCGTGTTCTCCCTTCTTTCGACAACCTCCACACCGCAAACCCCGCCTGGCGCATAGTAGGTGCACAGCAAACGCCCACTCGGTAAGCCCAGCTGGGGAGCCCAGTTCGACCCGCAGATGACTAAGCACCAAGTGCTCTGTGCAGGCGGTAAATACACCCAATAAATGTACCCACTCGCTAATAAATCCCCGCCCATAGAGTAATGGTGCTATCACCTCGGGTTTCTATTTAACTTCTTCCATCTGCTTTCCTGTCTCCCCTTCTTCTCGCTCATTTCCCTGAGTCAGATTTACGTTATTACACGTGCAGAATAACCTGCTCACTTCTCGCTGCTCACGCTGCCGCTCCCCTGCTCATCAGCTCCCCGGAGCACGTAGCGCTCGGACTTATTCGAAGCCGCCCCGAGCAGACATTTTTCTGAGCTGTGTTGTTTACTTTTCTGGAAGTCCCACGGCACGCTCTCATAATGGCAAAGCATCAAGAGCCGCGAGACGGACGCGCGTTCAATGAAACAGGTGCACTAAACAGCCCGAGCCGTTTTCCAGGTCCTGAGTTACGGCCGAACTGGCTCCGATTAGCAGAACGTGGGAGCTCCCGGGGCATGGTGGCACAACTTCTGGTGGGGGACGGGTCTCGACAGCCTTGACGAATGGCTGGAATCATTTTCCACCTGCCCGACTCATTCCAACCACAAGCTGCCGAAAATACCCTCTCTCCGCTTGCCCTTTGCTAAGTGCTGAGGCACGAACCAAAGTCCGTTCCCGAGCTGGGCACCTAATTTTTGTTAATAATATCTTCACTCTATCAATCATTGTTAACTAACGGGAACATCTGAAGAAATTAATTTGAGCCCGGCGAGAGGAACCATCGCAGCTCATTATAAGTCTCCTCCCCAATGAACTCAGCAGCACTGACTGCATCACAAAGACGCACGGTGACTCAGCCTCGCCCGACTTGAGTTCCTCCCACAGAGGACACTTTGTCCTTCAGAGAGCCGCTTCCTATCCCGGGGCTGTGCTAAAGGCTTCTTAATTAAGGTTTAATGAGGGTTTCTCGATAGTCCACCTCATTCTCCAGAAGCATCGCGGTGGCCACAGACCCCTGATGATGTGGGTGCCGGTGGGGGGGGGGGGGGGGGGGGAGGGGCGTCTAAAATTCACCTGACACCGAGGTCGGCCTTTTGCAAGGTGGCCTCTACATTTCTGCCCAAGGGTAGGGAGCAAAGAAAGAGGCAGATGCTGTAGAAGGAAAGGCCATGGAGCCCCTCGTGCCCCCCGTACCCTGCCCATAGGCCCGTTACCCCAAGCCAACCTGAACGTTGCCAACTGAAAAGCCCGCCGTTAGTCTCCCCGGGCCTGTAGCATCTTGGGAACGAGATGGCTGGCCGTGGGGCAGCCCTTGCGGAAGATCACGTTAACTTCCGCTCAGCAAACCACAACCTCGGGATGCAAGTTCAAAGAGCGGCAGAAGCATTCTGAGCATTGAGCATTTTTCAACAGAAATCGTAAGGAGCCAGGAGCAAGCGAGATTGGGTTTGTAGTGAACTGTCCTGTGGTGGTCCGTGAGAGACTCGGGTGCTTTGGGTCAAAACCTATTTTTAAAATGTGTGCGTCTGATGATTTTTTTTTTAAGTTTATTTTATTTATTTTGAGAGAGAGCATGCGCACGCGTGCAAGGAAGCACGGGAGGGGCAGAGAGAGACCGTAGAGAGAGCATCCCAAGCAGGCTCCACACTGTCAGCGCAGAGCTCGACGCGGGGCTCGAACCCACGAACCGCGAGATCATGACCTGAGCCGAAATCAAGAGGCGGACGCTTAACCGACAGAGCCACCCAGGCGCCCCGTAAAATATGTGTGTTTGATGATTCATCTCAAATACGTCTCTGTTTAGACACGGCTGCGTACGTTTTGAATGTGTGAAGCCTGTTCCAGCAGCCTTAATGCTTTGTTTTTTCCTTTCAGGTGAAAATCCCAGGCGCCCTTTGTGTTAAAACGAGTTTTCGCAGCTTCCACTTGCAGAGAGAGCCGGATTACATAATTGCATTCAGGAGGCCACCACTAGAAAGTAGCTCATGTGCACGATCAACGCTAAATTCTTTGGGGAGCGGGGGAAAGAACCACACCTTCTTGGACTTTCTTTGTTGTACTTTTCACAATCGAGCGCAATGGCCATCGGGGGTCTTCTTCTGAGCCGTCACATTGCTTAAATGAGTGCATGTCGGACATTTCCAGAGGGGCGAGCTCGGTAAGCACCGAAAAGGGAAGGGTCTCCTCGAGGCTTTGACGGGCCCCGTCGGTTTGGGTTTTTCGGAACGAAGGTGTAGAGCCCTTTAACTTCGGAGCAAGTTGCCCTCGTTCAACACGGACGTTCAGCTCGAACGAAGGTGTAGAGCCCTTTAACTTCGGAGCAAGTTGCCCTCGTTCAACTCGTTCAAAGACTCTCAGACACTTGGAGGAAGAGGAGGGGAGAAGTTCTAGGCTTTGCTCCGCACAGGCGAACACTCCACGGTGACATTTGAAAGGCACTGTGGAGGTAATGACTGCTCCAAATATACTCAGAAACGCTTCGCTCTTCATTGTTCTTTATGTGTCTCATTATTGTCATGTCAAAAAAAAAAGTTGCAAGTGACACATGTTGTTCCTCTGAAAAAGAAAGTCCAAGTCCGCAGGTGAAACCTAAGCGTATACGCGGGAAGCGGAGGCCTGAACGTCACCTCCAGGAGCACAGAGACCGCGTCGCCTCCGGCTGCGGCCGTTGTAACAGAAAGGCATTTCATTTACTGCGGGTTCGCCCATCACTGCTCCATTCCGCCTTCTGCGGTGCCTGGGATGCTTATCAGTACAGATCTGAGCACAATCCCCGAGGAGCGAGCAGAAGAATCCTGAACATTCCAGTCCATTGTTTCAGTAACACGGCCCGGCCCGTCTGCTAACTCCACTGTCCGTATCAGATTGCGGTTCGGTCCTCGGGGGCTGCAAGGGCCATCGCCGCCAAGTCAGCTTCCCTTCTGGGGCTTATAACTTGAGCCACCTTTGTTCTGACCTCAGGACCTTTGCTCCTGCTCTGCCTTCTGCCCCGAGGAGCACTGCCCCCTGGTGTGCGTGGCCGGGCCTTTTTGCCATTCAGGGGTCAGCACCTGGCGGCACCCACCAACACCCGGTCCCTTATTGTGTTTCCTTCCTGCCACTTATTACGTACGTGACATTTGAGCCTTCATTTGTCTACCTGTTCCATTTCAGAATCCCTGACTCAAACATCAGGCACGCAAACTTGTTCTGAGCTCATCTCTCTGAAAACACGGTACCGGGCCATGAGTCACCTTAGATGTGAAAGCAAAAGCTCACTTTATGTTAGTGATTCATTTGTGTTTTTGAAATTAAACAATAATTTCCTTTATGCTCTGTTCGCTTATATAACCGTGCCGGTAAAAACTCCTATGAGTCAGGAAGGAGAGAGGTGGGGGAGGGAAGGGGGGGGGGTCTTAAGTTCATCTTTTGTCATAAGACGATCAGTCACCGCTCGCCAGATGTCAGCTGAGCACCTCAAACACGCGCTGTTTTAATGGGACCTTCTTCTGGTCGTTATTAATTAATTTACTCATTTATTCACTAAAACTTTCAGAGTAATTTACCATCTGAAAAGAGAGATGACAGCAGAAATAGGGGTGTGTGGTAGAAAGTCCGCAGTAAAAGGCCTGAACGAGCCACTTTAGAAAATACTTAAAATTTTTTCAATAGTGAAGGTATAAAAATTAAGGGGAGACGAAAAGCAAAGTTTTGGTGGTAAATTAGAATATGATAATACATATGAAATTCAGGGACTTTATCATTTGCAGTAAAATGGTTATTATAATAGCACGGTATTATAAAAACAAGAGGGCAAGTACAAAATCAGAGGAAATCTATCTTACCTTGTTGGCATTAAGATAGAATAAAATTACACTCAGAAAACAAATTACGCCTTCTATTATTCTCGTGAAACCTGTGCTTGGCCTGGGCAGTCCGCTGGAAACTTCCTTCTTTCTGCTGTGTGTCTCCTTTAGTGAGGACCTGTCACCGACCTGCT
This sequence comes from Panthera leo, assembly GCF_018350215.1. NCBI lineage: Eukaryota > Metazoa > Chordata > Mammalia > Carnivora > Felidae > Panthera > Panthera leo. Next base: position 5,594,641 of record NC_056681.1, read on the forward strand.
CAGAGGTCTTGCCTCGGGGCAGAGAGAGACACGGGACGGGGTCTGAACTGGGTCCTGCCCCGGGAAGCTCACAGGCCCCCCCTCTGAGTGTGCTGGCTTAGATGCTGGCAATAATTTTGAAGTCGGTATTCCTCTCTTCGTTTGGTCATAACCTTTGAGAACTGCAGAGAACCTTCTAGAAGGAGTTTGAGTCTCTCCTCAACCTGCAGAGGTCACTGCGGCCGCGGACGGCGCGCGACTCGGCGTGGGCTCGAGGGCACGCGGAGGAGCCCCCGTCTCTCCAGACCCTACTCTTGCCGGGACACCATGACCGAACCACTCTGTGCACCTGAAACTAGCCTGAACCACAGGTCTTGGCCAGATCCTCCGGGCTGGCTGGGCGGACTGGCGGCGTTGGAGGGCGGCGGGGTCCTTTGTGCAATTTGTCCCAAGAGTTGAGAGCGACCCACCCGTTTCTTTTCTGGTGACGTGCCAAGCGACACGAATGCCGTCCAAGTCTAGGCGGTCCGTGAAAACCCCTCCCTGTGCCTGGAAACTCCACTCCGGCCCTCGCGAGGAAAGGCACATTTAACCACGTGGGCGGTGGCTTCAGAAGGGGGCCCAGGGAGGTTGGAAGCACAGAGCCCTTGCTGTGTGGTCCAGCAAGCTGCCTCAGCGTCCTCATCTGAAATTCGGGGAGAGGAGCGGCAGGTACTGCGTGGGGCCGTGGCGAGAGATCACCCACGGGAGACTAGTGCTGGATGTGCAATCATGGCCGACAATCATGGCCGCGGCCTTGATCTCTCTCGGCTATTCTCTCTCCCGGTGGAGAACCGAGGAGATCCAGCGCAACCTCAGACGTCACGCTGGCCCTGAGCTTCACTGACACCTGCGAGCTGTGACACTGCCCCCCGGCCGCGTCGAAGAGCGCAACCCACAGGACCCCCCCCCCCCCCAGCACCACTTAGCCACCGCCGCCCCCACCCCCCACCCCCGGGAGCGCCAAATCTCAGGCTCTCCGATCATGTTTCCAAAATGAAAGTACACTTATAATTTGTCTGGCTTCTTAATTTCTCCTAAAACAACGTGGCAGCCTCCTCTGCTCTCCCCCTCCGTGTCGGCCTGCTTGCTCTGTCGTCACGTCTTGCTCTGGCTTTCCATCTTGCCTGCTCGTCTCTGTCGCTCAGCCCCCGCTGTATTCAATTGTCACTTCAGTATTAGCCCACTGTCTACCTGGCAACCCGCTATTATGCACTTAATTTATTACTTGGTTTCCTACCCCGATCTTGTGATTCATTTCTAACCTTCACTGACTGTAACGTAACTCCTTCGCCGTCGTTCTTTCCTCCTCGCCAGCCCCCTCAACCTTCAACTTTCAGATGACAGCTTCAGTTAAGGCCTGGAAAACAGTCTGATCTGCAGCCCCCAGGTGACGGTCTTGTTTTTCACTGAGCAATCAGTTTAATCAAATGAAGTTCGGTACTTAATGCTTTCAAGTCCTTTTGAAGAAGATCGGAAGAGATAAACAGGAACCAAGGAGGAAAAGAAGGGAATCGATGGGTCCCTCAGGCAGGTATTAGACCCAAGACTCAAGTCAAGACACTGCTGTTTTCAGCCTGACCTTGCTGGACCGTGCAGCCTAGAAGGTTACGCAAGTCCAGGTCAACGGTCACCATACCAACGGTCCCTTCGAGCGTGGGTTTCTATTTTTAGAATCGTGTGCGACAGTTTAAGAATGAGGAATCTTGTTGTTTTAAGGATGCCGCCCCCCGCCCCACAAAGGAAACCCAAAATATAAAACATCACAGTTCCCTAACAAAGTGCGTTCTCTTTCTGTTGCTACAGCAACAAGGTGTTGGGGTGGGATTTTCTGGGGAGAGGGGCTGCTAGGGAAGGAAGAGTTTGGCAACAGAACCTTGGACGTCGATGGGTAGGAAGGGCTGGAAAGGAGCACAGGACTCGACTCCCCAATATTTGGATGAGGAAACTGAGGTCCAGGGAGGGTGAGAAGCTTGCATGAGGCGTGGAGCCTGCTGTCTTGGCTCTAAAACCCAAACTCTTTCAGCATCTCAGCACCTGGAGGCAGAATTTTTTTTTTAATGTTTATTATTTATTTTTGAGACAGAGAGAGAGAGAGGGAGGGAGCATGCACACACATGAATGAGTGGGGAAGGGGCAGAGAGAGAGCGTGAGAGAATCCCAAGCAGGCTCCGCATGGTCAGGGCAGAACCCGATGCAGGGCTCGAACTCTTAGCCGTGAGATCACGACCTGAGCCGAAACCCAGAGTCAGATGTGGAAGAACTTCTACTGATTTTCTAAAATCCTGTCTCAAGTGTTTCTGGTCATAACGTCCTATGACGCTCGCTCCCTTTGCTTTCTCTCGTTTATTCGTCCCTGGGGTGTCTGTCCTCTCCTTCCCTCTCTCTCCGTAATGCCTTTGTTGAGATACAACCCACACACCCTAAAACACATTAAAACTATACATTTTGGGGCGGTACCTGCACGGCTCAGTCACTTAAGCGTCCGACTCTCGGTTTTGGCTCAGGTCATAACCTCACAGGTCGTGGATCGAGCCCCGAGTCGGGCTCCACACTGACAGCACAGAGTCTGCTCGGGATTCTCTCTCCCCCTCTCTCTGCCCCTTCCCTACTCGCACGCTCTCTCTCAAAAACTAAATAAATAAACGTTTCAAAAGGCATACATACAATCCGGTGGTTTTTACTACATTCACAGAACTGCACAACCAGCACCCCGATCACTTTTAGGACATTTTGTCCCCCAAGAAGAAACCGCCTCCTCCGGGAGTGGTCACCCTCCCTTCCTACTTCCCCCTACGTCCCCGGCAACCACCAATCCACTCTCCATTTCTATGGATTTGCCTGTTCTGGAGATTTCATGTAAATGGAATCATACGGTGTGTGGTCTTTTGTGATTGGCTTCTTTTCACTCAGCATAATATTTTCCAGGTTCATCCATGTTGTAACATTATTAGTCCCTCCCTTTTTTTTATGACTGGATGGTATTCCGCTGCATGGATGTGCCACATTTTGTTTATCCATTCCTCCGCAGAGTGGCCCTGGGGTGGCTTCGACTCGGGGGCTAGAACGGTTCATGCTACAGACCGTTCTCTTTGTATCTTGTGACGATGCTCCGTTGACTTAGCCAACTGCAGCTGGCCCAGCCTTCTCTTGCCTGTCTGGCCCTAAGTCCTGACCTGACCAGAGACTGAGTATCTCTGGGTTGACCACCCCCTCTCCAATCCTCTTTAGCAGGCACTCTTCTGCCTTAAACTTGACATTATCTCTAAATGGCAACATGTTTTGTGAAATGTCCTCCGTGACATTTCTGTTTTTCCTCTACAGCTCCCTTTCTGTACACCCGCTTAAAGATCTTTTTAAAATTCTGATATGCCAACCCATCCATTCTCATTTTGCAGATCCACGAGGCTCTGTTGACAGGGTTTCGGACGGAACGTTTCTGCCTTCCGTCTTTGGACACCCCCCGCCCCCTCGCTTCCCAAATTCAATCTTTGCCACTGGGAGAAGTAGGAAAATCAAAGGCTGTTCAAAAATAATGAGGCTGAATATCCAAGAAATTAATATAGCTTGTTAGAAACACAACCTGCATCTGGCCCGGGTCTGTTGATGTCCAGCCCTGCGAGCTTTCCGGTGGACCTCACAGCAATGATCAACTCACTGGGGACAGATAGAGCGCTGGTGTGTGTGGACGGGAATTACAATTTCCTTTTAAATCACTTATCTTCCAATGAAAAATCAGTAGGTAACACGGGACCGAATTAACACTGGGTACAAAAATGGTGTCATGATACGAACGTTGCACAGCTCAGAAATGTGGAACGACTGCCCTAGAGAATAGGACGAAACAGCGGTGGGCTGGCAAATCACATCAGCTCCATATCCACTGCTAGTAATTCTGACAGAGGCTGGGTTAAAGTTTACTTCTTAAGATCTTTTAAGAAAGGCTTTGCTAAGCAAATTAACAGTGTGAACAAAATTTCTGGTGACTGTTGAAACTACTTAAGAGCACAGGCTGTCTCCACAAACACATTAGGCAGACCAGGGACGACGTACGCACTTCTCTCTCCGCGGGTATTGTAGACGGACATAAAATCAGCAATCAACACGGAGCTCACAAAATGAAGTTCTGAGTCACTCTTGTCTGTTTCCTTAATATCTCCCTAAAGGATTTATTTTATGAAGTCATAGTTTGCCAGGCCACTTTTTGCTTGGTTTGAAAGTAATAAAATATCTTTTTTTAATTGGCAAATAATTTAAAATTTTGCCCATTGAGCCAGGCCTTCTCAGACGTGAATCCAAATTACAATGGGACAAACGATTCCAGTCGTGATAGAGAGATTTACAAACCACTGCGTTCCGCTGGTAAGGAACATTCTAAATTGGACAGTAATGCAGACAAATAAACGCGTTGGGATAATAGAGCAAAAACCCAGAGCTTAGACACATTAAGTTAAGCTCTGTCCTTAAAGCCATTTTGCGGTAAATATCGAGAGGCCAGACAAGGCGCCTCTGCAATTTAGAATAAGATTATCACTGGCAGGGAGAGGGAAGAGGGGGGAGACTATGGCATCTCAGTTAATCTGCTTGCAAACACCCAACTTGGGGGTAAATCAGGGCCCCCATTTTACACAGGAATCTGCGGTCTGGCATGCTTCCTTCCTGTCCCTGAGGCTGTAATGTTACCACCCATTGTGGGCATCCACACACGGAAAAGAATGCACCCTCTAAAGAAGTTACTCCAGGGGTGCCCGACTTCGGCTCGGGTCACGATCTCACGGTTCGTGGGTTGGAGCCCTGTGTCGGGCTCTGCGCTGACAGCTCGGAGCCTGGAGCCCGCCTCGGATTCTGTGTCTCCCTTTCTCTCTGCCCTTCCACTCACGCTCTGTCTCTCTGTCTGTCTCTCAAAAATAAATAAACATTAAAAAAAATTTTTTTTAATGGACAAAGGAGAGCACAGGTTAAGTCTAGAGCAAAACACTGGGCAGGTAAGAGTGTATACAGGTGTGGGCAATGCAGTGGGACCACAGGCTTCTCTGGGGTTGGGGTGAAGTGGTTGCCGAGCCCGGTGCTTTGCAAGCGGGGCGACGTCTGGCAGTGCCCAGAGACATCTCTGGCGGTCACAACCGGGTGCTGCCGCTGGCATCGCGTGGGCCGAGGCCAGGGACGCTGCTAAACCGTCTGTTTTGCACAGGACGTCCCCCTCCCCCAGAATCATCCAGCCCAAATGTCAGTGGTGCCAGCGTCGGGAAGCTCTGTCCTAGACAGTCCACCTCTCTGCTCGATTCTGTTCTCACTGAGCGACCTTCGTCTCGAGGCTGTTTTGCTTTTGGTGCTGGTGGTGCCACGAAGCTGCTCCAATTTCTACCACCACGGCCGGAAGTATTATGATAATGATGGCGGCCTCCATTCAGCTGAGCCCTTCCTTACCGGGTCCGGCCGCCACGGTCACTGTGCCACCTGCTTTCCGCACCGTGTCGAGTTCAAGGCAGCAGCAAGTCTGTGAGGTAGACAACATCCCGATCCCCACGTTTATTTTATTTCTATTTTTTACATTTGTGTATTTTGAGAGACAGCGTGAGCGGGGGAGGGGCAGAGAGAGAAGGACAGAATCGGAAGCAGGCTCCAGGCTCCGAGCTGTCAGCACAGAGCCCGACGCGGGGCTCGAACCCACGGACTGTGAGCTCGTGACCTGAGCCGAAGTTGGATGCTCGACCGACTGAGCCCCCTAGGCGCCCCTTGATCCCAATGTTTAGATGAGGAAACCAAATCTCAGAAATACAAAACAGCTTATCCCAGGGGACTGCGGCTGGGATAGGAATCCACACATGGGCTCCGAAGTCACCCCTGCGTCTGGCTGTCGCATTAAAACCATTCAGTGCTTCTTCCTGGACCCAACAGTTGAACACATCTTCTTGTTTAATCTTCTCAGCTGCCCTGAGAGTAGGAACCATGGTAGCCGTCGTGCAACTGAGGAAACAGGCTCGGAAAGGTTTTGGTGTCACCAGGGTCATTACTGGAGCTGGGATTCTGCACCAGGTCTGTCCTTCCATCCCATCATGGCTGTCCCTACTCATGGTAGCTGTGAAGAATGGGGCACCCGGATGGCAGAGAGGGGTCTGGCCCTCTAGGAAGGGAGCATTTATTGGAAATAAAGACATCGGCACCCTGGTTGATACACCAATATCTTCTGAGTCTGGGATGTTCCACCATGGGGTCCTGACCATCATATTTCTAGACATTCAAGGCTGGAAGTCAGACCCGGAGCCTGCACAACAGCTCCGGGGTGATCCCCAGCCCCACCACCCTGTGCCATCAGTCATCCCCTGACGAAACGCAGCAATTAACAAAGCAAAATGTCACACAAACAACGGCAAAAAAAAAAAAAAAAAATGCAAACCCACAAATGCCACCTTATAAATATTAGCGCGTGTAAGTTTGACATTTTTGCAGATAGTGACCGTACCGAGAAACTTCCACTCGCAGATTAGAGCCCCTATGAAAAATGCCCCGTGGTATCTCCAGGCGTGATTACCTAGAATAGATGTCAATAGCCATTACAGCCTTAACGTCTGTACTGACAATGCAGACTCAGAAGCGTTCCATCACACGAGATGAACATCGCGATGCCGCTAAGAGCACAGATGTCCTTGAAGCCTGCCCCTTCCGTTGCTTCTGCTCAGCTTAACTTCCACGCCTGGCCCCGTTCGGACTCCACCCTCAAGCAGCCAGACCTCGCCCCGCACTCCCCCGTGTCAGCAAAAGCAGCGGGAAGCGAACCGGTTTCTAAGCCGCCGATTCCCAGGATTCATCGCTAAGACCCGGCACCCAGCTCCCACTGGCGCGAGGGCCCGTCGGTGCCCAGGCAAGGAGTCAGTAGTCTTCTGTCTCCGCTTATGTGACGGCTGCTGGTGCTTGGAAAATTGCCTCTAAATTCATCTTTCGAAAGCAACCCAAGTCCAGCCGAATTGCTGAAGGGCACTCGGTCCATAACTTCCTGACAGATTGCTGGAGACAGGCCAGAGACAAGGCTCAGGAAGCAAGCACTCCTAAGGCTCTAAGTTAGGCCGTAGGACAAAAGGCGTACGGGTTCACTTGAACGCCGAGCCCTCCACTCCGGTTCTCCGGAACGCTGCGTGTCCGGGAGGGGGAGAGGGCGCGTTTGTTCGTTTGCACAGGGAGCACCAGGGGGAAGGGTGAGCTGGGTGAGGTCTGCTGTCGTCAAGGCCAAGAGCATCAGCTGTGCCTCACTCTGGTTCACGGCAGGAACTCAGGACTTAAACGCACATTGCTATTTGGATTCTTCCAGGTCATTCCGCAGATGGAGGCCAGGCACTGTTCAAGGCTCTGTGCGACGGGGCTGAACAAGACAGCCCTGGCCTCCTGGGGCTACGTCCCGAAGGCGAGCCAACAATAAACAGAATTCAGATAAAGGAGATTTTCAACTGCGGGATGTGTTCGAAATCATACGTTGGGGAGGGAGCGTTCTAATTCGCAGTCAGACAGGGGAGAGGGCAGTTGTGATAAGAAGGAGCCATCACGCTGACCTCTGAGGGAGGAGGCCTCCCACGTGGGCACGGGTTTGGCATTTCCGAGGAAGTACGGGGCTGGAGCGTGGCACCAGTGGGGACACAGCTGGTGTGAGGTCTGAGCTGAGGCGGGAGCTGGGTGGGGTAGACGCTGGGAGCCAGGGTGGATGGAGCCTGCAGCCTGAAACGAAGGAGCCAGCACCTTGGCCTCCTTCTGGATCAAATGTTCAAGGTCAACAAACCAAAGACTGATTTCCTTACGCCTCAGCCCGGGCTGTTTGAAATAGTCAAGACTAGGGGCGCCTGGGTGGCTCAGTCGGTTAAGTGGCCGACTTCGGCTCAGGTCACGATCTCGCGGTCCGTGAGTTCGAGCCCCGCGTCGGGCCCTGGGCTGATGGCTCAGAGCCTGGAGCCTACTTCCGATTCTGTGTCTCCCTCTCTCTGCCCCTCCCCTGTTCATGCTCTGTCTCTCTCTGTCTCAAAAATAAATAAACGTTAAAAAAAAAATAAAAAAATAAAAATAAAAGAGTCAAGACTAAATACGTGCCCAGGGAGCATCTCCGTAAATGATAACCGGATAAGAAAGTAATCCCAGCTCCCTGAGACCTGCAGAGGCAGACGGTCGCTTGCCCCGCCTCCACCTGGCCAGTCCTGTGACACCCCCTCCGCAGAGCGACACCTTTGCCGTCAGCAGATGGCAGGGCGACAGACCTCCGGATCAGCGGCGATCGCAATTACAATTATGAAGTCTAAAGCACTGCCCTAGGCTCTCTGCGGGGGACAAAAAGCCACGAGACAAGAATTAAAGGCAGAAAAGGACTTTTTTTTTCCCTTAAGTAAGCCGCACGCCCAGCATGGAGCCCGACGCAGGGGCCTGAACTCAGGACCCTGAGATCGAGACCTGAGCTGAGATCAAGAGTCGGACGCTTAACTGACTGAGCCACCCAGGCGCTCCAAGAAAAGGAGCTTCTAACATGTAAATTGTGGGGCCCCTGGGTGGCCGACGGGAAATGAGGGGCTTGGGCTCTGAACACAGTTGAAACGGTACGTAGTCTAAATTCCACGTGAAAGTCCCTCAAGACGCTTCACTAGGCTCTCAGTCTCAAGTCCATAGGTCTGGCATCGCCCAAGTGGGAAAAGCTCACTGTGTCTTTGGTCTGACCCGCTGACACAGCCGCCATGCAGCGGGGTGGGGGGCCTGGCAGGAGCCCTTGGGTGCCCCTCGCCACCCTGATTCCGTGCACACCTCCCAGCCCTGCGCCCTCAGCCAAGCTATCCACACCCCGCCCCCCAGGAGGTGACTGGAAGAAGCAAATGCCAACGCGGCTTTGGTGAGCCGAGGTGCGCTATACAAACATTCGTTATTGTCGTTTCCAAGCCCTCGTTTGAGAAAAACAACGACTTAATGAATTAATCGAGTGCTTCCAAGTGCTACCGAGGCGCCAACCGTCCAACTCCTCTCTCTGTGTTTTCTCATCCTGTGACTGCATAATGAGCGCCCATGGGAAAAGGTCCCAGAGTCGAGGTCACCAGCTGGCTTGGGCCAAATCTGGTTCCAGCGTCTATTTTGTTTGGTTCACAAGAGGGCGTCACATTTCTGTTAATTAGCTGCCGCTGCTTAAAAATCAGGAGAGTTTGCTTACGCCAGGTCCTGGCTTCTCTAGAAAAACAAGACACGTGTGCACCTTTCTGTGGCTGCGGACGAGCCGGGAGCACTAATTCCCTTGGGGGAGGACACCCATCCCGCCTCTAGCGGCCGAGGGTCAGAGACTCGCCTGGTCCCTAAAGGCAAACGGCTTTGTCTCCCGCTCTCTGCATTTAAAAATGTGTGATTAATCCAGAACATATCCGTAACCTTGGGGTGCCTCGTGTAAGCGGTCACCGCCACGGGGCACCGGGTAGGGTTCTGGGGTGCAGAGAAGTGGATCTGCCCACGTGGCACCTCCGTGGGGCTCGGCAACGTGAGGCCTTGTTTCCCGGTCCCCGGGAACACCCGACCTCGGTCCCCGGCCCCGGTGCGCCCCGTTGTCAGAGGCTGCCTCCTGCGCAGGGAGGGCTGGGCACCCCCTGATTCTGCGAGCTGAGAGTCTTCTAGAACATGAGCTACTTAGGATCCAGTCGGTGTTATTTCAGTGACATCGGGCCTAGTGCAGGAGCCCAGACGGCCTTCCGATCTCGATGAGTCGGCGGGAGGCTTCGCACAGGTCGCTGTGTCCCGGGGAGGCCGGCACGGCTGCGAGGGGGCACGAGGGGTCCCCGGGGCGAGGGGGTGACCGGATGGCGCTGCCGGCTACACGGATCTACACGTGCCGCAGAACCACACACGCGTGCGCACGAAGGAGTGTGTGTAAGGGTGCAACTCTACGTAAAGTGAGCTGCCCCTACGTCAGCGTGCTGGGTGTGATGCTGCACAGTAAATACGTAAGATGTCGCCGTCCGGGGACAGTGGGCAAAGGGGACTTTTTTTTGCAACGTTCTGTGAACCTATAACTATTTTCACAACCAAAAAATTGAGAAACAGAGCCAGAATCCTTATGGTGGTCTCTGTGCCCAAGCTCCCAGTTCGGGCTAATTCCGTGCAACCTCACAGACGTGGGGCCCGGCCTGCACGCGTGCACACACACACACACACACACCCCAAACCATGGCCCAAGGCCTTTGTGTGTGCAGAGCTCGTTGGCGGTTAGGAGATACCCACCCCCTGTCGTTTACCAACATAGCCCTGTAAGCGATGTTCGAGCCATCTCCCAGGATCACTGGGCCCTCCCTGTGCCCCCTTCCCCTCTGCTCTTTCCCCCCCACGCCCCACCCCTTCAAACAACAAACCAACAACAAACGCAAGACCAAAACAGGTGAATTCTTCCCTTCTGACCAGAGCGGCTCCGTTACCGCGTAGACGGGTCCCCTTTCCACCCGCAGTACGCGGCCGGCTCCGCCTCAGGAGTGCGGACCCGGGTCGCTCTAAACAGAGTCCTCTCCCCTCGGGTCAGAGGCAGCCTCTGGGACCCCCGTTTATCGGCCAGCACCGCCACACTCATCCAGAGCTTCCATCTGCTTCTCTTCTCTTTATTTTTTGAGAGACAGAGACAGAGCATGAGAGGGGGAAGGGCAGAGAGAGAAGGAGACACAGAATCCGAAACAGGCTCCAGGCCCCGAGCCATCAGCACAGAGCCCAACACGGGGCTCGAACCCCCAAATGTGAGATCGTGACCTGAGCCGAAGTCGGCCGCTTAACCGACTGAGCCACCAGGTGCCCCTCCAGCTGCTTTCCGAAGTGTTCACTCCTCCCTCCCTCCCTCCCTTCCCCCCTTCCCCCCTTCCTCCCTCCCTCCCTTCCCCCCTTCCTCCCTCCCTCCCTTCCCCCTTCCTCCCTCCCTTCCCCCCTCCCTCCCTCCGTTCCCCCTTCCTCCCTCCCTTCCCCCCTTCCTCCCTCCCTCTCTTCCTTCCCTCCTCCCACAAATATTTGGCTGGGAGCACAGCCCTGAGGACCCCCGAGTGAAAAGCAGACTGTTCACAGTAGAAGAGCAGCATCTCAGCAGGCGGTCCACAGCCACGGATAGGGGCACCTGGGGGCTCAGTCGGTTAAGCATCTAGCTTCCACTCAGGTCACGATCTCATGGTTCGTGAGTTCGAGCCTCACGTCAGGCTCTGTGCATCAGGCTCTGTGCTGACAGCTCAGAGACTGGAGCCTGCTTCAGAATCTGTGTCTCCCTCTCTCTCTGACCTTCCCCTACTCTGTCTCTATCTCTCAAAAATAAACATTAAAAAAAAAAAAAAAGAGCAGTGTCTCAGCAGGCAGCCCACAACCAAGGAGGGCAAAGCCGCCTCTCCCGAGTCCTCTGTCACCCTAAACGTAGACCCTTGCCCCGAGCGAATACCGTCCCTTCGCCTTTCCAGAGTAACGATCCTGACTTTTCATTCTGTAGAAATGAATTTTGGGACGTGGGTCAGTCAAAAGCCAGAGCTACCCCCTGGGCAGACCAGGTAAACTCTGAACATAGTCTCAGCTCAGTCGGGGGGAGTCCACATTATACTGTTTTACTGTGACACGCGGCCTTTGCCCCTTCTACAAACGGAGATCTTGAAGGAACGTCAGACGCCTCTGACGTCAAACAATATCGACAGCGAAACGGAACGGTAAACCGAACCCACCGCTCGTTTGTTTTGGACACTCAGCTCCCAGGACCAGGTAAAACTATTGTGTAAAATGATTGCTCAACTCTCCGTTCGTGTTCATTCATTCGGCGGACAGCGGGCGAGCGCCTCACAGGTGGCGGGCGTCGATCCAGTCCCGGGGAGGGAGCAAACAGCAGAAGGTGACACGGAAAGGCCCCTGGCCCCGGGCGGAGCTGGCATTTTGGCAACATTTGTCATTAGCAGACCATGAGCATTCAGTCTGGGGGGAAGGTGCCAGCAACATTCAAAAGCTGAAGAAAACGGGGCTGCCAAAGGACTATGGGGGTTTGGTGTTAAACAGAGAGATCAGGGGCGCCTGGGGGGCTCAGTCGGTTGATCACTCGATGTCGGCTCAGGTCATGACCTCCTGGTCCACGAGTTCGAGCCCCACGTCGGGCTCTGGGCCGACGGCTCGGAGCCCGGAGCCTGCTTCGGATTCTGTGTCTCCCTCTCTCTCTGCCCGTCCCCCGTTCGCGGTCTGTCTCCCTCTCTCAAAAGTAAATAAGTATTTTTTAAAAAAATTTTTAAACAACACAACAAAAAAGCCACAGGGAGGTCAGGAAGGCCACGGGGAGGGGAAGGTTGAACACCGTCCCACAGGGGGTAGAGGAACAGCCACCCCGTTGAGGGAGCCGGGGACCAGAGGGATGGGGTCTCCGGGTGCAAGGGTACTAGTTTCGTGCTGCTGATGTAACACAGAGCCGCCCGCCAAGTGGCCTGAAGGGACACGCGTTTGTTCTCTCGCATTCTGGAGGCCGGGAGTCTAAAGTGAGTCAGCAGAACCACACGCCTCCTGGAGGCTCTACAGCAGAATCCGTTCCCCGGTCTTTTCCAGCCTCCCGAGGTGTCCACACGCTTTAGCTCCTGGCCCCTTCCTCCTCCTTTGAAGCCAGCAGTGCCCCCCCCCCCATCTCTCTCTGCTTCCATGACCACGTGTCCTTTTCTCTGGCTCTGTCCCTCCTGCCTCGTTCTTACAAGGCTCCTTATGATGATACCGCACCCCCCCCCCCACCCAGCTAGAGATGAGGAAATCTCCCTGCATCAACATCCCTAACTTCGTCACGTCTGCAAAGTCCCCTTCGCCATGTAAGCTCACATAGTCACACACTCGAGGGAAGAGCCGCGTAGGAAAGAGGAGCGAGAGGCCCACGGTATTAAATGGCCCCGGAAGGTCGAGTAAGGCGAGTCCTGGGAACTGAGCATAAAGCCGTGACTTCGGGCTCACCTCTGACCTTGGCAGGAGCAACTTCCATGGAAAGGAGGACATCCCCGAAGCGTCCTCGGCGCCAACGGGTGTCGAGCGTCACCGCCTTCCAGTTCTCGGCGTATCAGCCTCTGGTTAGCACACAGCCGGGCACGATCGAACCCTGCCACCAAATCTAGACCTTTCTCTAGTGCTAAACCTCTTTGAGAAATGCACAAATGTAAAAAGGAGCTCTCCATCTGCCCTGTGCCAGAAGATTTAGGGATGGCGTTCTTTGGGTTGTGTCGGTTTGTTTTTAAAGTTTATTTATTCATTTTGAGAGAGAGAAAAAGCACGAACGGGGGAGGGGCAGAGAGAGAGGGGAGAGCGAGAATCCCAAGCGGCGTCCGCACAGGCGGTGTGGAGCCAGACGCAGGGCTTGAACTCACGCACTGTGAGACCGTGACCTGAGCTGAAGTCGGACGCTTAACCGACTGAGCCACCCAGGCGCCCCAGGAGATCACCTCTTCTTCTGCACCAGCTACAGGTACTACTTAAAGAAATTATGCAGAGAAAAAAAGTCCTTCATATTGGCTCCTTCAGCCCCCCAGCCCCCAAATTAACCACCGTTAATGGGCTGGAGTACGCGTATCCAGATTTCTCCCCCAAGATGTTTGTTGTCAGACTCCCTTTAACCAGACTAAATGTAATAAAGCTTTTAATTATGATCTATTTATTTCCCAAATGCTGCTTCTCGTACAAGCAGGACAAGGCAGAAATTTTAAGGATAAAGTTCTAGAGAGTTCCGGAACACCTGGAACACGTTTGCACGATAGTCACATTCCCCTGCTTGGACCCTGCCTCTTCCCTTCTCAGGAACATTCTACACAATTTTAAGAATTCTTTTCTGTGCCTCCTGTGTCCCCAAACGCCTCACCCCTGTGGCCAAGTCCATGAGTGATTCCGAGCTGCTCATTAAATAAAAGTACATACGCTCTGTGTTCACACCGAAGTTCAAAGTGTAACGATCCGTATAAAAAACAACGTTTGCCCAACAGGTTGGCTGGCGTGTTCGAAAACGGACACTCCTTTGCCACCCATTGGCTGAAATCAGTGATAGCAAAAACACTTTAGGCAGAGGAGCTAGGCTGTTTATGTACTTTTTGGGTACAAGTTATCTTTATGACTTGGGGGAAGCCCAACGCATCATTAAGAGTTTAAATCGCAGTTCACATACCAGTTGTTATCAGGCTTCAGAGTAACATAAATAAATAGAATAGCCAGCCGCGCGGAAAGAAGAAAAAGTTGGGGCCTCCTCTCCGATCCTAGCATTGGACAAAGTAGTAATTAACTCTCCTCCTCTTCCTGAGAATTGAGCACGTTTCTTAGCCTTTCTGTTCTTTTCACTGGAAAAAAAGGGGGTTGTGACATCGCCCCCTCCTAGGTTACCCGGATGATTCGAGAGCTAACTCAGGCCAAGTGCTTAGCTCCCTCGGCTCACGGCCCCTTCCCGGTGTAGACCTGATGACAATTCCAGCCTTTCTCACACCATGTCATCATTGAGGTCTTTTTCCCCTTGGGAACTTCAGATACCGAAGCGCTTACCACGTGCCTCGGGAAGATTCTGCGCTCAGGTCAGGGGCCTAGGGAGCTGTTGAGCGGCAAGGCTGGTGACACTAAACTTGAGAAGCACAGAGCAGACAGAAGAATCTCGAAAGACGGCGGTAGCACCCGCTGGCCTCCCTCGTTCCCTGCTGCCCTACAGGACCCTGACTTATTTCTAACTTCCAAGGTAGTTTTATAGCGGCCGTTTCCCTATCTCTGTTTAAATCTATGACATTTCTGAGTAGCATTATGGATCATATCCGTCCCACACGTGGGACATGCCTGCTTGGTCGCAAGCATGCCCTGGAGGTAATGCTGGTAAGCCAAGAGAGCCTCTGAACAGAAGGTACTCGAACATCTGCTTCCCGCAGCCAAGCCCTAGCGTGGCCTTCCCCACCTGCTGTATTTTGTGTGCTATGCACCATATACTCGGCCAGGACCCTTCTCTGCTTGGAGCCACGCTGGCTGACCGAGGGCTGATGACACAGACCCCCCCCCCCCCCAGGGAACAACACCGCCCCAAACGCTAAAACGACAATGTTACAGAGGGCTGCGAGAACCTTCAAGGAACCCGCCGGGCGGGCAGGGGACCCAGGACAAAAGGCATCGTAAGCATCACTATCAGGGGGAGGCAAGTGACCGGCAATTGTACGACAGGCACTGGGTGAACCCGGGCTGGCCCATCACCACCCTGGGCACCGTGAGGAGACAAAGGAGCACTTGCCTCCGGGAGAGGATATGCCATAGCCACGGGCGCACCGGGGCCCACCTACGACGCGCAAAGCAAAGCTCCGGGTTCGAGGCCCAGCAGACACACAGCCCAGTTTACGTCTGTCGAGGCCACTTGAGGGGTAAGTAGGAGGCGGGTCAGAATGGAGCGGGGACCGGGAATCGCTGGAAAAAGGTTTGCAAAGAGGGACAGGGGAGGGCAGATCAAGGAAGGAACGGAGGTGAATCTGAGGAGCGTGGGTTTGACGGGAAGGTCGTGGGCCCAGGAGTTAATTGTTTATTTCATTCTAGACTAAATGCAGGCAACCTGCCTCGTGCTCTATCTCGATGCCCTAAGCAGCAGGGATCGTGAGTCCACCTGGCAGAAAGCGCTGCACACGCTCAGGGACAAATGGGATCCCACCTCTTACATTTCTAGTCTCCTGGGCTCCCCGGGCCTTTTGGCAGAAAGCCAGCATCTCCCTCCTGGGGTGTCTCCCTCCAAATGTTATCCGCCAACACAGGGAGGTCTGTGGAGTCCGAAGGGAAGAGTCAGTTCAGATTCCACAGGGAACGGGGATCGGAGCAGCGCGTACTTACAGCCAGTTGTGGCCCAAAGATGCCGACACTGCTAAAATGTGACCTTGACTTTCCAGATTCTTCCAGAGACTGCCAGACGTGCCCACTGCCTTGGGATCGAGTCCGGGCTACACGGCGGCTCCAAACACCGTTGCCCAGATCTTTTAACCCCATCCACAGGCACAGTCAGGCTGGCAGCCTGGCCCGGGAACGCTGTTTCAACGTCGGCCACCTCACGGCCCCGACGGTGGTTTTCCTTCGTCGTGATCCACTCGCCAAGGCTCCTCTCCTTTCCCTGGTCAGTGGGGCTGCCTGGACCCTCCTGAAGGAAGGCGACCTTCTGAGGTGTCCCCTCAGAGGCCCCTCAAACAGGGCCCCTCAGAGGCTCCAAAGGGGTTTTCCTTGGCCAGCCCCCTAATGGGTTCCAAGATGGCTTCCCCTGGTGGCTCCCAAGAACGTCTGCCAAGAGGAAAGAAAACAAATACAATCTTTGGGGCAACTTCCCACTTCAGGAGCAAAGTTTAGAAAACCGTAGGTTTGTCTCTTCTGCTTTACCTCCTGCCTCCCTTCCATCCATGTCACCCTCCCCGCCCCACCCAGGCAGCTCTCTTCCTGCCGTATCTCCTTGCCACCCCCCTACCCCCTGCTCATCTCTCCCTGTCTCTCCTTAAGCCCCTACATTTCTCCTCCAAGTCTACCTTGGTTTCCCCTCTCCATGGCCATCTTCCCACTTGGCCTTATATCTCCTTTAAAATTTTCATTTTTAATTGGTAGTTGAAATTTCTTTTCTTTTTTAATATTTTTTTTAGTGTTTATTCACTTTTGAGAGAGAGCGACAGAACACGAGCAGGGGAGGGGCAGAGAGAGGAGACACAGAACCCGAAGCAGGCTCTAGGCCGGTCTAGGCTCTAGCTGTCAGCCCAGAGCCTGACGCGGGGCTCGAACCCACGAACCATGAGATCGTGACCTGAGCCGAAGTCGGACGCCCAACCGACAGAGCCCCCCAGGGGCCCCAGTAGTTGAAATTTCTAATCACAAATTTGTGGCCTAAACACTGGCAAAACTTTCTAGCCGCATGAGTGTTGGAGCGATAATGCAAAATTACCAGAGAAGGCACTAAGTAGGTGGGGGTTGTTCAAGCAGAAAAACTCATTTAAATGATCTAAAAGCGGTTGTTAGAACACGCTATTTTCCCACGACCTTCAAAGAACTATCTCCCCCGTGGAGTACACTTATCGTAACAGAAACCCCAGACACAGTATTTAAAACCGGCGATCCGAGAATCTAAGTCACAAAGGCATTACTGCCGAGTTCGAGCCCTGCATCAGGCTCTGTGCTGACAGCATGGAGCCTGCTTGGGATTCTCTCTCTCCCTCTCTGCCCCTCCCCCATTTGCACTCTCTCTCAATCTCTAATTAAACAATAAACTTAAAAAAAAAAAGAAAGAAACTATTTCTCCTCTGAGGCTTTGGAAACCCATCAGAGCCTTCTCCTCAAGACTGTCGTCTCCTGCGTTGTCTGTACAGAACCCCTTCCCCCCATCATCCAAATAAGTTTATGCGCAATCAGCAAACAAGAAAATTCCATTAAAATTGAATTCAAATCTTGAAAAAAGTGAAAACAAAATGGGATGATTTCCTGGAATGTTGTAAAACCATACCTTAAAAAAAAAAAAAACCCATCAACGTACGGCAGACTATCTTAATCACCCTTCGCTCCAAACTTGCATCGATTTTGGACCTAGCTGAAGACACCAACCAACTCCTTCTGGAGACCATCAAAATTATTAATTTCCATTAAAAAGAATTTATTGAGGTGAAATTCGCACACCAGGCAAGCCGCCCTTTTAAGCGAAAAGCCCGGCGGCGCACGGCGCGCTCCTGCCTGGTCCCTTTGTCCTTCGCTTTCCCCCGCCTTCTCCCGCCCGCCCTGAGATGTTGGGGAAAGAACTTGGTAAGGTCTGGAAGGTCTGGAGATCGGGAGAAGACGCCAGCTGACCTGCAGCTCTCACTCCCGCCCGAGCCCAGCCCTCCCTCCCCTCCACGCTCCCACCAACCCCACCGGCTCCACCCTGCTTCCTTCTTGCCCCCTGTGTCTCCTCCCCGGTGCCCCTTCCTACCTCTCCCCTTCTGTTCCATGGACTTCCACGCCCCACTCTTGTCTGGGCTCCCTGCCATTCTCTGTCGCGCTCACCAGAGCCTCCGGAGCCCCCACCCCGCCACGGGCTCCCCCACTACCCATCCACCGCCCCTGCCCATCTACCCACTCCGTGCTTCCCAACTCCTCAGAGTTCTCCCTCCCTGGCACGCCCCCACCTTATCCACGCTCCTACCCCAAGTCTCTGCTCTGCTCCCCCCCCAGGTGGTCCCTCTACTCCCCCTTCCCATCCACCTGCCCCCGGGATCTCTCGGCGCCCCCTGCAGGTCCCGCCGGACGTTCCCTCCTCGTGCATCCCCCCCCCCAGGTGCCCCCACCACTCCCCTTTCCCATCCACCTGCCCCCGGGGTCTCTCGGCGCCCTTTGCAGGTCCCATTTCCCTCCCTCGTGCATTCCCCTCCCCCCATCTTAGTCCCTCTCCCACCCAGGTGCCCCCACTACTCTGCCCCTAGGGTTTCTCCGCGCCCCCTGCAGGTGCCCATATGCTTTCCCCCCATCCGTCCCCCGTGTGCCCCTTGCAGGTGGCCCCCATTTCCGCTCCATATCTATCCGGGTCTCAGCTCCCCCTGAGGGTGCCCCTCCCCTTCCAACTCCCCCATCGTCCCTTGCATCATCCCTCTCCCCTGGCTCCGCCCCTTGCACGCTGAGCCCCTCTTTCCCGCCCAGCCCAGCGCCTGCGCGCCGCTGCATCGACCCTCGCATCCAAGCGGCCTGCGAGCTGCAGGCGGTAGCTGGCGGCACAAGGCTCGCGGCTGGCTCGAGGTGGAGGCCACCCCGCGTCTAGACGGGGTGGGCTTGGCGCCCAGGCCACGCCTCCCGGGTGAGGGGCCGCCCCTGGGGCTGGACGCCAGGCCCCTCCGGGACACAGGCTGGTGCCACGTGGGTGTGGGCGGGCGGGGCTGGGGAGGGGGGCCCCGGGCTAGGCGTGGAGGGCCGGCGTCGGGTGGGACCGGGAGTGGGGGCGCCGCGAATGCCCAGGGTGTGCGTGCCCGGGGCTGAAGCTTGCTCTGCCGAGATTGCATGGGCTCCAGGCCCAAAGTCCAGGCGGCACAGACGGCGCTCGATCTGGACGTGCCACGTGGTGGAAAGTTTGCTCGGGCCCCCCCTTTGCACGTGCATTTGCTGAAAGCCCACTCAGACCCGAGCTTTCTAGGCCTAGTGGCGTGCACGGCCCCGGACCCTGCTAAGCGCCCCCCACCCCCCTTTGCCAGGCCTGGAACGTGCATTTGCCAAAAGCCGACTTCAGGCCCAACCCCGTGGGTTCTAGAATCTTCTGGACTAATGCCGGCTTTAGCTTAAACCCTGTGTAGGCTCAGCCTCTTCCAGGCCTAGGCTGAATCAACTTAGCCCTGACTCGCAGGAGGCCAGGACCTTGGCATGCCTTGATCGAACCGCCCTGTGCCCTACCAAGACGGCTCGCTTCTTTCTTACACAGGCCACGTCACGATGGCAGGGACTGAGCTCTCCGTCCCTTCTGAGCAGTTTACCAAAATCAAAGAATGGGAGTTGATGCCGGCAAAAGCCCTGGAAGTGGTGCAGGAAGAGGGAGCGTGCAGAGGGAGGGAACACCTGGGCCCCGGAAATGTGGAGGCCCAGGGCACCTATGGGCTCCTGCAGGCCAAGATGCTGGAGGGGGAGCGGGAGCTGGTGCTCACCACGGAGGAGAGCCAGAAGCACATCGTGACCCTGCAGACAGTGCACTTTTCCTCCGAAGACGTGCAGCTACAGGACGTCGGCTGGCTGACACCGCAGGGCCGGGAAGGGGTGCAGGGGGCGGTCCGGCAGGCCAGCGGCGGGGAGCAGTCTCTGCTGTGGCTGGACGAGGGGTCCCAGCAGTGCGTGGCCATTAGCATCCAGGAAGACGCGTACACTTTGCAAGAGCTGGAGGTGATGCAGCTTCACGTTCTGGAGGGCAGTGTGGCCGCGGCCAGCGAAGACACCAAGTTTGTGGTGAGCTTGGCCGAAAGCACCGGGTCGGTCAAGGTACGGCCGGTTTTAATAAACAGACCCTGTACATAGAGGGAAAACTCCCAGCGGCTTTTCTTTTTTTGTGGTTGTTTTTTTAAAAGTGGCTCTTGGTGCGGTATTGGGTATGGACAAGCAGTTTAAAAATTGCACTTTAAAATTAAGCACGGTAAAAATAATGCCCTGGGAAGATCTCGGGAGACCTTATGTCCTTATGTTCTTTTCCTTCTTTTTCTTTTTTTGCTTTAATGTTTATTTTTGAGAGCGAGAGAGAGAATGTGGGGAGGGGCAGAGAGAGAGGGAGACACAGAATCCGAAGCAGGCTTCAGGCCCCCGAGCCGTCAGCACAGAACCCGATGCGGGGCTCGAACCCACGAACCGTGAGACGTGAGATCGTGACCTGAGCCGAAGTTGGGTCGGTCGCTCAATCGACGGAGCCACCCAGGTGCCCCCTTCATGTTCTTTTCTAAGGGGTTAAAAAATTAGATTAGAATATTACAGGGTGCTGTGCGTGTGTTTTGTTTTGTTTTAAAATTGTGTGACATTTTCTTACCAAAACCCTTGGTGCTTAGTAGTTATGGCTTAAGCATTTTGGTTGCACTGAATAATCTGTGCTTCTTTAGTTTTTTGTTCTTTACATATTCTGTGGTTTCATCCCGGCAAAGAGTTTTATCGATTGTCATCGAGAGTATAGTATTTGTGTGAATACTCATTTTTGTTTATCAGCTTGAGAAAGGTCAGGGGGAGGACCAGCCGTCTGCTGAAGGAGGGTTCCGCGCCCAGACCCAGGAGCAGTTCTTTCTCGTGGAAGCCAAGCCTGGAGACGAAGGAAGTGACGAAATTGTTCTGACAATTTCAAACTTAAACGTGGGAGAACAGGAAGACAGACCTGCCTCCGGTCAAGGCCGTGTTGAAAAAGCCAACTCTACAAACAATCAGAAAAAGGCAAAGGGTAGGCCGGTTCGCTTAGCGTAAGAGACCCTGCGTCCCAGGGGGGCTGTGCTTTTCCTTCAGGGGAACGGGATGGGGGTTGAAATTTTATGGGGTCGCCTTTCGGTTGGCTTCCGAAATGTCAGGAAACGGCAGAAAGTTGAAGCTAATGGTCTGTATGGGGAATCGAACCCCAAAGAGCTTTGTGTCTCGGACAGAAATGCTCTAAAGGCACTGTAAAAATAATTCTGCCAAGTGCTGCGTGAGAACAGAGAAGGTGGGCCCTGATCTGCCCCTAGTTTGCAGCCGGCGGGTGGAAGCAGGGGAAGGCGGGGGCAGGGGAATGCAGGGCTGATGAAGGTGAGGGCGAGGGCCTGGGGGCCGGGAGAAGGGGTGATGTCCACAAGGCAGCAGAGCATCTGATGTTAGGCAAGGCTCAGGGAGAGGACTCAGAAACCATTAAGACAGGATCGCCATTCCAGGCGGCAGGAGATGGCCCGTGGGGGTAGCTCCAGAAGTATGTGCCTTCGTAAAGTGGACGGCTCCCAGAGAGCCCCACGGTGGGTGCCCAAAGAGGGTGATGAGACCAGGTTAAGAAGGACCTTGAAGCTCTCTTAGAGTCACATTAAAACCCAGGTTGCCTGGCGGCCGCCCACAAAATAAATTGACCCTCAAAAATTGTTGAGCTTTTTAGAAAATACCAGGGTCTCACTTACTTAATCAAGAGAGTTGGTCCCTCAAATCTCAGTTTCTAGCTCATTTCTGCAAAGTCAAATCTGGCAACGCTCGGCTGTTTCCTCTCAGCCGCAGGTGGCCGGGGTGGGGAGGTGACTCAGTTTCAAAAGTCACTTAACCTGATCTTAACCTGTGGGTAGAAGCATTCATTTGGGTTTATCGCCTCTGGCCCCAGCAGGGGGTTGAGTCTGCAACCTTTGCTATGATGTGTGTCCCCGTATATAGCGTTTCTCCTGTATTTAAAGCAGGAGATTGTACCCCCAAATTCCCAATTCCTAGCTCGCTTTATTTTTAATATGTTCACAATTTTGTGCAACCCTCACCACTAATTCCAGGCTATTTTCATCCCCCGAAGTATTCCCACGTAGCATCGGGACGTTCTGGACATTTCCCTTACATGGACTCATGCACCTAAAACACGTGCCCCTTTGTGTCTGGGTGTCTTCCCTTGGCCTGATGTTTGCAAGCTTCGCCCACGTTGCAGCATTTGTCAGGGCTTTGTTCCTTCGTTCCTGAGTCGCACTGCGTCGCGGGTACAGCCTATTTTGTTCCCATCCGTCCACCCATCGCCAGAGTGCCGCCGTGAACGTTCGCGCGCAGGCTTTTGTTGGAATGCTTCCTCTCTGTTCTTCCGGTTGCAACTCGCGGTTGCAGCTGCCCCGATTTACAATCCCACCAGTGGTGTCAGGGGGTTCCAGTGTCTCCCCGTCCTTGCTGACACTTAACTTCCCGTCTTGAAACCACGATAGCCATCCTAGTGGATGTAAAGAGTTATCTCATCGTGGTTTTGATTTGCATTTTCCTGGCGCCTGATGATGTCGCATATATTTTGATGTGCTTATTGGCCACTCGTAGGTCTTCTTTGGAGGAACGTCTGTTGAAATCTTTTATTTTTTAATTGGCGCCTGTATTCGTTGCCCGGTGCCTGCCGTAACAAAATACCGCAAGCTGGGTGCCGTAAACGACAAAAAATGGATTCTCTCGTGGTCCCAAAGGCTGGAAACCTGAGATCGAGATCATGCTGTTGGAAGGTTCTAGGAAAGAACATGTTCTGTGCCTTTTTCTTAGCGTCTGGCCGTTGTCACAATCACGACATTTTTTGGCTTACGGATATATCACTGGTGTCTGCCCATGTTGTCACGTAAAACTCTCCTTCCCTGTGTGTGTCTCTCTCTCTGTTTCTTCTGTTCTCACTCGGGTACCAATCATGCTGGATTAGGACCCACCCTCATCCGGCATGATCATCTAAACGTGATGACATCTACAAAGGTCCTATTTGCAGGTAAGGTCACAGTTACAGACATTTGCCGTTAGGATTTCAGTGTATCTTTTTGGGGAACGCAGGTCAACCCATGAACCTTCTATTCCAAGTTTATTGGGTGTTGTTGGAATTCGTAAAGTGCTTTTTTCTGAAGCTGTTGAGATGACCGCGTTTTCCTTCCCCTTCCTTTTGTGAATATGGCGTGTTGCACTGCTTGGTTTCCATACGTCCCACCACCCTTCCATTCCTGGGATAAATTCCACTTGGTCCTGGTGCACAATCCTTTTAATAAGCTACTACTGGGTTTGGTTTATTGGAATTCTACTGAAGATTTGAAGATTGGTGTCTTTGGTGTCTGAGTAATGCTGGCCTCATGGTCGGGTCCTACTTTTTTGTGCCTGAACTTTGAAAAAGGATTGATGTTAATTCCTTTTTTTTTTTTTTTTTTACATTTTATTTATTTTTGATAGAGACAGAGCACGAGTGGGGGAGGGGCAGAGAGA
Source organism: Panthera leo (assembly GCF_018350215.1). NCBI lineage: Eukaryota > Metazoa > Chordata > Mammalia > Carnivora > Felidae > Panthera > Panthera leo. The sequence continues at coordinate 5,617,987 of NC_056681.1, forward strand.
GACGAAGACAGAGAATCGGAAGCAGGCTCCGGGCTCCGAGCCGTCGGCACAGAGCCCGACGCGGGGCTCGAACTCACGAACCGCGAGATCGTGACCTGAGCCGAAGTCGGACGCTTAAGCGACTGAGCCACCCAGGCGCCCCAGGATTGATGTTAATTCTTTAAGCACCTGGTAGAATTCTCCAGTAAATCCCTCTGGTCCTAGGGATTTCTTTGTGGGTAGTTTTTTTGATGAATGACTCAATCTCTTTGTTTGCTATAGCGCTATTCCGATTTTCTGTTTCTTCTGGAGCCAGTTATGGTGGCTTGTGTGTTTCTAAGAATATTCCATTTTCTCTGGGTTATCTGGTTTGCTGGCAGACAGTGGCTCGCAGTATTCTCTTATAAGCTCTGTCCCTCTGTGCGGTTGGTAGTAATGTCCCCACTTTCCCTTCCTGCTTTTGCTTATTTGACTTGTCTCGTTTGTTTCCCAGTTGCAAGTCCGGGTAAAGGTTTGTCAGTGGTGATCTTTTCAAAGAACCTATTTTTGCTTTCATCAGTTCTGTTGTTTTTCTGTCTTCGATCTCATTTATCTCCACTCCAGTCTTCATGATTTCCTTCCTTCTGCTAGCTTTGGGTTTAGATTTCTCTTACTTTTCTAGTTCCTCAGGATGTAAAGTTAGGTTATTGACCCGAAATGCTTTTTCTTTTTTCACGTAGGTGTCTACAGGTAAAACTTCTCCTCCGAGCACTGCTTTCGCTACATGCTATAAGCTTTGGTGTGCTGTGTGTCACTTCCATTCAGCTCAGAGCATTTCGCAGTGGCTTTGTGATGTCTTCTTTGACCCATCGGTCACCTGTGAGCGTGCTGTTTAATTTCCACACATGTGTGAATTTTCCAAGCTTCCTCCTGTTACCGATTGCCACTTTAGTGCCATCACGGTCAGAGAGCATATGATTTCTATATTTTTAAATTTGTTGACGCTCGTTTTGTGGCCTGACACGTGGCTTTTCCTGAGGAAGTTTCCGTTTGCACGTGAGGAGAATAATGTCCACCGTGCTGGTGTTGAGTGGTGTTCTGTAGATGTCTGTTACGTCTGTTTGGTTGATGGCGGGGGGTCTTCTGTTTCCTTGCTGATCCTCTCCATTGTTGAAAGTAGGGTGTTGGAATCTCCAAGCGCCTCTCTCCACCTTCACTTCTGTCAATTTTTGCTTCAAGTATTTTGGGACTGTGTCATGGGGCGCGTATATGTTTATAACTGTCCTACCTTTGTGATAGATCCAGTCTGTTATCGTTATATAACGTCCTTAATTGTCTCTTGGAACACTATTTGCCTTAAGTCTGTTTTGTCTATTGCTAGAGTTGCCTCAGCTCTTCCGGTCACCGTTTGCATGGAACGTCTCCTGTTGGGTTACCGTATTACGCGTAAAAAAAAAAACCAAAAAAAGGATGTACCAAGTGACTTTGATGTGTTTCAGTGGAATTTCAACATCGAAACGAAAGATTTTTCCAAATACACAGACTCTGTATCTTCTTCCTGCAGAAGCAAAACGACCCTTCTGCTGTGATAGCTGCGTGTTCACCTCTTCTAGAATTTCGAGTTTTAATCGTCATATGAAAACTCACAGCACTGAAAAGCCCCACATGTGCCACCTGTGCCTGAAAGCTTTCCGCACGGTCACTCTTCTGCGGAATCACATCAACACTCACACAGGTAAACCAGGGGAGAAGAATTATTTCCCATGAAGGATGCGTGTTTAAGGTTTACGTACGAATGCGAATCCACCTATCTGCACTTGAGAGTAACGTGTCTGTTTCGACCCCTTTGGTTTTGTCTTCTTCGATTGTGCTTAAAAACCTCGAGTGTTACGAAGATTTTCTTCTCACACGTGTCTGGGGGTAGTTAGGGTTTGCAGGACCTCTTCTTCATTGTTAGAGCGTTTTGAAACGGAGTCTAATTGATAGGTTATAAATCCCTAGGGATATTTGTGGCGAAGTCTTATCTGAAAAGGCTGAACTTGTGATTTTACAGGAACCAGGCCCTACAAGTGTGGTGACTGTGTCATGGCATTTGTCACCAGTGGAGAACTTGTCCGACACAGACGTTATAAACACACTCACGAGAAACCCTTTAAATGTTCCATCTGCAAGTATGCCAGTGTGGAAGTAAGTCCGTCCTTGTCCGTAGGGCTTTGTGGCATTCTTTCTAACTTGACACGGGGCGCCTGAGTGGCTCAGTTGGTTAAGTGTCCGACTTCAGCTCAGCTCACGATCTCATGGTTTGTGAGTTCAAGCCCCACGTCGGGCTCTCTGCTGACAGAGTTTGGAGCCTGCTTCAAAGCCTCTGTCTCCCTTTCTCTCTCTCTGCCCCTCCCCTGCTCACACTCTGTGTCTCTCTCAAAAATAAACATCAGACAAGAAATTTAAAAAGTTGACGCAAAAGTTAAGTCACACTAACAGAATCTCTTACAAAATAGGTTTCGCTAAAGATATTATTCGTAGAAAATCTATGTGGGAAATGATACTCGTTTTTATTTTATACGTTTAAAATAGAAAATTGGATTTTTTTTTTTTGATTACCAACTCGTGAAAGCAACATGAAAGGTGTACGAATTACAAATACAATCACTTCTACTTGGGAAATAATTCTCAAGTGTGTTAAGTTCTGTCCGGTGTTCTGTGGAGTGTAGTCAGTTCTACAAAATCAAAATGTATTTGCTCTGACATAGAACACAGATTCAGTGTGGGTTTTTGCTGCAATTTTGGACCTTACCTCCGGGGCCCCTGGTCAGATAAAAAGCGACTTGTGTGAGCATTCAGACACGGCCCGTTTCCTGTCTTAATTACAGACAGACCACCTTTCTCAGATTTCCAATTATGTGTCGTGTTCCTTTGAATTCTCTCGTATTTATACCTTCTGGCAGGCCTAGCTGCACCCTAAATGAAATGACAGAAGAATGTGACACTTCCTTTCCAGCGTCAGGTCTCTGCGGTCACCGTTTAAGGACTCGGCCCTCTGTCCTGAGTCTGAGCCCAGTTGGGAAGGGATCACACACACGAAAGGAACGGAGTTAAAGGGGAGGCCTCAAGTTTAAATACAGTCATGGCGCAACCGTGTTTCATCAACTAGGAAAGTTGGCGCTCGGGGTCAGGATTTGGTTCAGGAATTCTTTTCCCCCCACTGTTACTATTTTTAAAAATGATTTGCCATCGGAGTTAAAGGTGGTGGCTGCGTGTGGAAACCCCGAGAGGAGGTTTCAGAACTCAAAGCCGCCTGAGGACCCGAGGCCCGGAGTGGCCCCGTCGTTGGTGTCCTTCTGGCTCTCCGAGCAAGCTCGTGTGTTGGCAGAGGCCCTTCTCGGGGGTGGGCAGTCCGCGTGCAGCCCGAGGGCTGGTCGGCCTCGACAGAGGGACCCCCCAGCCGCTGCCATCACCCCTTTTGTATGGTTTCCAAGCCTTTCCCTGCTGCTCGGTTCTGAGCGGGGAGCCGCCTGGGCCCCCCTCACCATCCCTTGACGCTTGGGCCACCAGGAAGGTACCGGAGCCGTAGGCAGATCACAGCGCTCCTGACACCTTGTCAACGCGCCTTGTCCCCTCCTCCCTGCAGCCACGGGGGACATCTGTCACAGCGCCTTCGCTCCCTCTCACCGCTCCCCAAACTTTTTGTGCTGTTGTTGCTAAAACTTCTCGCTTTGCCTCCTAATATACCCAAAGACGTCCACTTTTCTTCTAAAAATCGAAGCTGCATTTTTCGGTTTGGGCCTTGTTTTCCGTCCCAAGTCTTCTGTTGTTCTTGAATGTTCTCCAGGCTTCCGTGTGCTTATCCTGTACTGGGGAGCCAGACCCGAGCACAGCCTTCCTGGGATGGTGCTCAGGGCTGACGCGGGCTTTCTGACCTCCGTCGCCCGAGTGTGGCTGATGGGGCCGTGTCCGCTAAAGGCAGATACGGGCCTGCCGTGAGCACACGCAGAAAAAGAGCAGTTCTAGAAGGCGCTCAATCAGGCCAAAAATGATCAGATGGGAGGGAGTGTGTGGTTTGCCTTTTAACTGATTGCCTGGGATATGTAGTTAATCAAATTAGAATTTGTTTCCTTTTACTTCCAAGTTTCATCTTATAAACAAATCACTGACACACAGAACCTGCCCTTGATAGAAAGCAAGGCCTCCCTTGGTCCACGTGCCATGGGGGTCCACAGAACTGTGAACTTGAAGGGCCCGTAGGGAAACGTCCCATCAAAGACCTGATGCCTCGAGCTTCCTGCTTTATTCACGCAGACAGATGTTTTCTGCCCTGTGTGCACCGCAGCCTGAGCTAAACTTTACAGCGATCGGATGCATGTTGCCTTGGAAATGCAAATAAAATCCTGTATGGCTCTGAGCCGCTAGAGTTCAGTTTGTAAAAGTGAAGTTGAACCTGAGAGTCTCTCGAAATGACTGCTCGTTATCCACAAAGGATCACACACACACACACACACACACACACACACAATCAAATGAGAAACTTCGTCCACGACAGAAAATAAAAATAATGACCGATTCATGTTTTTCAGTGTGTGAAATACGCTCTGAGGTTAAACTCGGGCCGATTTCTGCATCTTTTATAATTCTGATTAGTTGAAGACTCTACTGCTTTTTATTATTTCTTTTTGTTCTTTTTAATGTTTATTGTTGAGAGAGAGAGAGAGAGACAGAGTGTGAGCAGGGGAGGGGCAGAGAGAGGGAGACACAGAACCCGAAGCGGGCTCCAGGCTCCGAGCCATCCGCACAGAGCCCGACGCGGGGCTCGAACCCACGAACCCGCGAGATCGCGGGCTGAGCCGCAGTCGAACGCTTGGCCGACTGGGCCACCGCCCTGAGGTTTCGGGGGCACCAGCGGCCTTTCCTCTGTTCGCCAGGCGAGCAAGCTAAAGCGACACACCCGCTCGCACACGGGGGAGCGTCCCTTCCAGTGCAGCCTGTGCAGCTACGCCAGCAAAGACACCTACAAGCTGAAGCGACACATGAGGACACACTCAGGTGAGGACGGGCCCCGCGGGCGGCCCAGGAGGCTCGGCCGGTGCCCTGTCTCCCCGCCACCCAGTCGGAGCTCGGGCGGCAGAGTGAATTTCTTTGTGCTTTTCCCACACGGGGATCTGGATCCGCACGTCTGCGCCTGTTTGGCGCGGAGGGAGGCCACGTGAGTACCGTGCTGGGACCCCGAGGGGCCAAGTAGGACGCCGTCCAGTGCCTGCTGGCGAGGTTTGTCGGGGAGCTCAAAGTCACATGCTTAACTGACCCTTCAGGGTTTTTTTTAAAGTTCATTTTATTTTGAGGGAGAGATGGAGAGTGAGAGAGTAAGCAGGGGAGGGGCAGAGAGAGAGGGAGACACAGAATCCGCAGCAGGTTCCAGGCTCCGAGCTGTCAGCACCGAGCCCGACACGGGGCTTGAACGCGCGGACCGCGGTATCGTGACCTGAGCCGAAGTCGGACGCTTAACCGTCTGAGCCACCCGAGGCGCCCCGGGAACCCTTCAGTTTTAAGGCAAAACGTAAAGTGTGCTGGTTTCGTGCTTCGTAATGCCCTTCACCTTCGTGCCTCATAATGCCCTTCACCTGTTGGCCCGTCCCCCGGCTGCTACCCCCCCCCCCCCGCCCCGTCCTACGGAAACTACCAGTTCTCTGTATTTATGAGTCTGTTTCTGTCTGTTTTGTTCCAAAGATCCCGCATATAAGTGACAACATAGGTATTTGTCGTTCTCCATCTGCCTCTTTCACGGAGGCCGATGCCCCCTAAGTCCGTCCATGTTGTTGGAAATGGCAAGATTTCATTCTTGTTTTGCGGCTGAACGATACTCCGTTGTGTATTTACCACATCTTCTGTAGCCATCCGTCTGTCGGACCCTGGGGCTGCTTCCGTATCTCGGTGTTTGTAAATAATGCTGCAGTAAGCGTAGGGGGGCACATGTCTTTGCGAATTACTGTTTTCCCTTTCTTCGCATAAGTCCCCAGAAGTGGCATTCGTGGATTGTGTGGTATTTCTAGTACTCGCTTTGTGGGGTTTTTTTTTTGTCTGTTTGCTTGTTTGTCTTTTTGGTACGAAGAATACGTTTCCGTGGACATCTCGGTTCTTGATGCCACGGCAGGAACCGGATAGCTAAGTGACGAGTCAGCCGCCAGATGTTAGGAGAGCCGCCCGTCTGGGCCACTGTCCACACAGCCCTACTCGACCCAACGCTGTCTGTCCGAGCTTGATTTAGGAACCCGGCACAAACTGTGGGGCTGAACGGTTGAGGGAAGGGTGGAGAAAGGAGCCCCGGGGACAGCAGAAAAGCTTTCGGCTCCCAAGACCTTTGGGGAGGTTCAGGGCCTGCTGGGCGAAGCCGCCGTGCAGAGGGTCACTTTTGTCATCCGTGTCACAGGTGAGAAGCCCTACGAATGCCACGTGTGCCACACACGCTTCACGCAGAGCGGCACCATGAAAATACACGTTCTGCAGAAGCACAGCAAGAATGTCCCCAAGTACCAGTGTCCGCACTGTGCCACCGTCATCGCAAGGAAGAGCGACCTGCGTGAGTGTCTGGCTTAATGAGCTTCCTTTAACTACGGTATTTGCGGGCTCCTTGGAGGCGCGTCCTGGACCCTGGAGCCCTGGGCCTGGTTACAGGGAGGCAGCTGGGCTGCAGGACCTACTCCGGAAGAGGGAGTTTTTTTCCCCCAGCGGTCCTGTGGCGCCATCTAGTGGCGAGACTGAAGAGGTGCGGTTTCATGGCTCGGCTCGGAGCGCTGGCGAGGGCCCGTTCCGTTGCAGGTACACCCGATGACAGTCACAGGTATTTCAGGTCCTGCAGCACTGTCACAGGTCTTGTTTCATCCCACCCTAGGCCTCCTTCTACAGATGAAGCAGATGATGAAGGAGCCTAGAGACATAGAGTGATCTGTCCCCAAGTCCCCCGAGTCCGGAGGTGCAGGGACTCGTTATAGGTTCTGACTCGTTATAGGTTCTGACTCTGTTAATGTCCCCACCAGTGACGCTCCGCAGACTTTTCTTAGGCTCTTGCTGTAATCCTCTAAAGTTCTGGCGGCCGAAGTGGCAAAAGTGAGGACCAAAACCAGTCTTCCCCTTAAGGAACTCCCTTCAGCAAAGGAGGCCAGCCAGGGCCTGAAATCCTTTATTGTGACATGGTTATGTCCCCTTCGTGGCACAAAACACCACAGAGCAAGAACAGAACCCGCCGTGAGCGACTCCGAATGCCAGGGTTAGGACTCGGGGTTTTACCCTGCCCGCAGGGAAAACCAGGCGTATTCAGCAGTGGGGTCGTGGTGGGCACAGCCGTCAGCGAATGAGCATCCCTGCTTTTTCTCGGGGTCCATGGGCTTCCCATTTTCCGTGAACTTACTTCTCTTTCCAAAGTACGTAACGCTGTGATGCTCAAAACATGTTAGCAGACGTACAAGTCGCCGGTTTGCCCGGAGAAAACCCTGGAGACGAGGTGCATCATTTGGAAAACATTTCTGAAAGGGTGAGGGTGTGTAATGAAGCTTTAAAATTTTTTTTTGAAGTTTTTTTTACATTTTATTAATTTTTGAGATAGAGAAAGCATGGGGGGGACAGAGAGAGAGACAGAATCCGAAGCAGGTTCCAGGCTCTGAGCTGTCAGCACAGAGCCCGATGCGGGGCTTGAACCCACGAACCGCGAGATCATGACCTGAGCTGAAGTCGGACGCTCAACCGACTGAGCCACCCAGGTGCCCCATGAAGCTTTAACTTTTAAAAATCTAGAACATTCTGTCAACGTTACTGGGGTTACCGGCATGCCACAAAACACAGCCCAGTGGAACTTTGTAGGACACGAGGGTCACAAGCCTATTGCCGAGAAAGGAAACAAGTCTCTGACAGCTCGACGGGGTGATGTAGGTTACATCTCCTTTCAGCAGGTGGCCCTCCCCATGTACCCCTGTAAGATGCTTTGTGAGCGAGTGAAGTCTCCCTTCCTGCCGCCGTGGGAGAAATCAGACTCTTACATGCCTGAGACAGCACGACTAGGGTGTACCCCGACCAGCTGTCCCTTTTTGCTTGGCCTCTTACACAAAGGATCACAAACCACCGTGCTTCAGACTCCATTCAGCAGAAATTATTCCAGAGCGTGTCCAATCAGACCTTACCACGAGTCCTGCATGCGTTAGGACAGAGGAAAAAACAGGGCATTGACTCTTAACACGACACTTGGACCTTTTTTTTGTTTTTCAGTTAAAATCCAGAGGTCGTGTCTTTGTCATGTAAAACCACCGTAAGGTTATCCTAAAAACCTGCCCACGCCTCGCTGATAAGGTTCTCAAGGCGCTTTGTTAAATGAACACAATAGGTGGGACGTGCCGTGCCTTAAGTGACATTGAAATCCACGTCAAAAGAGTAATTCCTGGGCTTGGCAGCCTGTGGTTCCTTCTGAGCAGTGCTGCACAGCACCCAGCAGGGAATGACTTCGTTCCCTGAGAGACACTTGGCAGTATCTGGAGGCATTTTGGTTGTCACAGCTGGGGAGGAAAGGAATCTTACTGGAATCTAAATATTCTCAGTGCCCAGGACACGCCCGCCCTCCCCCCCCCCCGCCCCGCCCACCCCACCAGGAAGAAACCAGCTCCATAGCGCTGAGGTCTAGAAGCCCTGACTCAGAGGGGAGGGGAGAGTAGCTGACCGAACACCGTTCTGCCGTGTGACGTTCTGTGACTGTTCTAGGTGTCCATTTGCGCAACCTGCATACCTACAAAGCCATGGAAATGAAGTGCCGTTACTGTACCGCGGTCTTCCACGAACGCTATGCCCTCGTTCAGCACCAGAAAACCCATAAAAACGAGAAAAGGTTCAAGTGTCAATACTGCTCTTATGCCTGCAAGCAGGTACTCGGTTTCAGCCAGTTTGGGGAGGCGGTGGGAGGCAGTGGCGTATGGAGGGAGGGAGGGTTGGGGTTCCCCATCGCTTTGAAAATCGTGAAAAAAAAAAAAAAGATCATGCTTTGGTGAAAGAGACGGTTCAGAATAACCCGAAAGCAGCCGTGAGCCAATACTTGAAAGCAGCACTTCGTCAAAGTGTGGTTTACAGGCCCCTGGAGGTCCCTGCGGCCAGTCGGGGCCGTAAGATCAAAGTTCTTGTCATTAGATGACTGATTCACGCCGATACATTATTTGCCCTTTTCACCGTGTTGACATCGGCCGTGAAGGCGCCACAGCAGCAGAGGTGACTGAGAACAAGCAGAGCAGTCACCCCAGGCTGGTCTGGCGTCTGCTGTGTTCTTCACCTTCATGCACAGCCGCAAAAGTGAAGGGTGGTTTTACTTAAGAATGTCCTTGATAGAGAGTAACAGTTCTCAACTTCATTCAGGCTTGACCCAGGATACTCATCTTTTTTTTTCTTTTTTTGATGTTTATTTATTTTTGAGGGAGAGAGAGAGAGTGTGAGTGGGTGGGGGCAGAGAGAGAGGGAGACACAGAATCCAAAGCAGGCTCCAGGCTCCCAGCTGTCAGCACAGAGCCCAACACGGGGCTCGAACTCATGAACCTGAGATCATGACCTGAGCCGAAGTTGTATGCTTAACTGACTGAGCCACCCAGGTGCCCCTAGTTACTCATCTTTGAATAACAGAGCCCCTGTGCTGTCTTCCAAAGCACAGCACCTGTCTGCAGGGAATCACCTGTGGCATTGTGTGAGTTGCCAGCCCAACTAGCCACTTTTTTCGTGAACTGCTGTTTTCACTTGGGAGAACAAGGGATAGGCAAACTCTCCTGCTTCAGTCATTGGACATTTGGCAACATGCAGTGCCTTTTTCTTGAAAGTAAATGAAGTGAGGGGTGCCTGGGTGGCTCAGTCGGTGGAGCGTCCGACTTCGGCTCAGGTCATGATCTCACGGTCTGTGAGTTCGAGCCCCACGTCAGGCTCTGTGCTGACAGCTCGGAGCCTGGAGCCTGCTTCGGATTCTGTTGTCTCCCTCTCTCCCTGCCCCTCCCCCGCTCATACGCACACGCTCTGTCTCTGTCTCTGTCTCTCTGTCAAAAATAAATAAACATTAAAAAAAAAAAAAAGTAAATGAAGTGAGTCCGTCACTTCAAGGAAAATGTGGTTGCCAGAGATACAATCTCATCTGTCGGGAGGAAATTACAATTAGAAATCTGTACATCCACCACCATGAGCTTGACAAGCTTTCTGACACTTGAAGACTTCTCTAATGAGATGGGAGTGATTTTAAGAAAGCATTTTTTTATGTAGTGGAGTGAAGTGTGACAACGTTTAGAAGCCCTCCATAACTCGGTAAACTGATACTTTTCCAAATGACCAGTCTGTTATTTTAGAAAATCATGCATAGATAGAAGGTTCACTCAAAGTATAAGATCAATGGATTTTCATGTAATGGACCCTCTTCCCCACACATCTTTCCTCTCACCCTCCCTCCCAGGACAGCAGCGCTCAAGTCCCATGTTGAAAGTCAAGGTCCCACCAGGGCCACTCTGTCCTGGAAGGGGGGTGGAGGCAAGACGGGTGGGAAGAGAGCACCCCCAAGAGAAAACCTTGTAGAAATATAGTTTGGTTATGAACAGGAACATAGAAGTGGGTGTGTGTTTCCTCTGCATGGTCATAGCATTTTAAATAAAACAAATAAAATGGGTACTTTCGCTTGACTTTATATATATTTTTGTCATGCTTCTCCAAAATTTTTTAAAGCTCATTTATTTGAGAGAGAGAGAGAGAAAGAGAGAGAACAGTGGAGGGGCAGAGAGAGAGGGAGAGAGAGAATCCCAAGCAGGCTCCACACTAAGTGCAGAGCCTGACACGGGGCTTGAACTCACGAACGGTGTCATCATGACCTGAGCGGAAACCAAGAGTCAGATGCTTAACCGACTGAGCCATCCAGGTTCCCTGGCTTCTCCAGGTTATTTACTTGTGTCAATCTTAGTTAAAATTCCTAATTATTTCTTTGCTAAGAGCAGTTATTATCAGCTTTATGCTTTTAAATGGATATTAAGGTTTGTCCTAATATTTATCAGGAAGTTAAGAGGCGTAATGTACTTCCAACACCAAATAGCCATGGAAATGAAACTCTGATGTTAGATTTTAAGCTTGCAGGTTCTTTCTGCCCTTTGTAAACTCGGGTCATTGCAGATAGTTCTAGAAGAAGGGCTGCTAGTCCATGAGGCCTCTTGGAGGGACAAATGATTATCATTTCCCTCCTGAAGGAATGTTCTACCACATTCCCTGAGGGGCTGTGGGACCCACGAGGCCCTCATCAGTGGCCTGATGGTGGACAAGTTTGTTTCCTAGATAGCCAGACCGTGCTGCCCGCATCACTAACCGCATTGACATTGTGTGTGCCATCATTTTTTGTAATCACGCGTTCATCCTTAGGGAGGGAAAAAGGTGTATAAGAAATAACGTCAAGGACTAAAAACAAAATCCCTGTAAATATTAAACCTCTCATTTCCCTCCCCTTCTCTCCTAGGAACGCCATATGACCGTTCACATACGTACCCACACCGGAGAGAAACCATTTACCTGCGTCTCGTGCAATAAATGTTTCCGACAGAAGCAACTTCTAAATGTGCACTTCAGGAAATACCATGATGCAGACTTCATCCCGACTGTTTACCAATGCCCCAAGTGTAGCAAAAGCTTCTCCCGCTGGGTAAGCTCACTTAACTCACAGTAAACCTTACTTCTTGCAAAGATTCCTCTGTTTCACAGGCTCTGACACACTCAGGGAGTTTAAACCCAATTATAGAAACTTGCCAGGGCTTAAGACGGCATCTGCCTGGCCTTGGGGAAGTGGTTATTCGTTTTTTTGGAGTCACAAAGCTCTTGCAAATCGTATGAAAGTGTGGTCTCCCCTTTCCATGAAAAAAGATGGCTCTACAAACAAAACCTTGCAAATGGTTTTAGAGAATTCTCATACTCCCTGGAGTCCGCAAGAACCACTGCTCTTAAATGTAACATTTTAACATTGTTCCTGTGAATTAGATTTAGGCTGTTTCCCAGAGAGAATGCAATTTTCGAAATGTCTCAGAGATGTTCTTCAAATAGTATTGTTGGTACTCTGCTAAGAAATGCGTTTACTCTTCGACGTTATTCTCTTTAGGTGCTGTGTTAGTGATCTGTTGCCATATGACAAATCGTTTCGAAACTTAGTGGCTTAAAACAACATTTATTTCCTCACACTTTCAGTGGGTCAGGAATTTGGGAGGGGCTCGGCTGGGTGGGTCTGCTTCATCGTCTCTCAGGAGGTTACGGTCAGGATGTCATCAGGAGGTCCACTCCCAAGATGGCGCCCTCCCGTGGCTGTGGGCAAGGGTCTTCAGTTCCTCACCACGTGGACCATTCCGTTGGGCTGCTCAAGGGGTCTCATGACCCAGAGTAAGCGAGAGAGAGCAAGGGGGAGGCCACTGTGACTCTTGTCACCTACTTTTTAAAGTGACCCATTACCTCTGTTCATAAGAGACGGATCACTAGGGGTGCCCTGCTGTCTCAATCGGTTGAGCGACCGACTGGCTCGGGTCACGATCTCGTGGTTTGCGGTTGGGGAGTTCGAGCCCCGCAGCGGGCTCTGCGCTGACGGTGTGGAGTCTGGTTGGGATTTTCTCTGTCTCTCTCTTTTCTGCCCCTCCCCAGCTTGTGCACGCTCTCAATCTCTCTCTTTCTCTCAAAATAAAGAAATAAACATTAAAAACTTTAAAAAAGAAGCAAATCACTAGGTCCAGCCCACACCCGAGAGGTGGGGGATGAAGTTCCCTTTGAAAGAAAGAGTGTCAGAGAATTCGTGGACGTTGAAAAAAATACCACAGATGATGAGCCAGATCTCTAGACAGTGTATATGCTCCAGGCTCCCTTCATAAAAGTTCTGAATTATCTGAAGTTGACTGTTTTTATGGGGAAAGCTTTATATCTTTTCTCTTTGTGTTTTTCTGGGTAGTGTAGTGGGGTAATTCCAGAGTGTTAATACTCGTAGTTCAAAATTTCAAATACAAGTTGTGACAATAGTCCGAAAACAGCATTCATACAGACTTAGCATTGTCAAGAGTCAACATTGGAAAGATCCTACCTTTTGGTGGGAAGAATAAGAAAACAGAGAAGGGGTTGAGTCGGCCTCATAGAATTCCTCAGAGCAAACAGTCAGAAGTCTTGAAAGCTTTTCTTGCATTCAAGAGAGGGCACGGGGAGTTGGATCTAGAATACAGACATCCCTCGGAGATACTGCAGATTGAGATATTGAGATATTGCAGTAAAGCAAACGTCACAATAAAATGAGTCAAAAGAACGGTTTGGTTTCCCGGGGCATACGAAAGCTACGATTATGCTGTGCTGTAGTCCATTAAGTGTCCAATAACAACATGCCTTTAAAAAAGCATATATTGTAATTTAAAAATACTTGACTGCTAACAAATGCTAACCACCAGAGCTTTCGGCAAATTGTGATAGCTGATCACTGATCACCGTAACAAATATAATAATAACAAAAAAAGCTTGAAATATGGTAAGAATTGCAGCCCTCCTCCGTTGCTGGTGGGATTTGAAGTAGGTGAGGCCGTTGGGGCCCCTGGGGGCCTCAGTCGGTGGAGCGTCCGACTTCGGCTCAGGTCACGATCTCGAGGTCCGTGAGTTCGAGCCCCGTGTCGGGCTCCATGGTGACCGCTCAGAGCCTGGAGCCTGCTTTGGATTCTGTGTCCCTCTCTTGCTCTGCCCCTCCCCCACTCATGCTCTGTCTCTCTGTCTCTCTGTCTCTCTCTGTCAAAAAGAAATAAATGTTAAGAAAAGAAAATGGTGAAGCCACCTTGGAAGGTAGTCTGGCAGTGTTCCAAACAGTTAAAACATACTTCACCCAAGGCATATACTCAAAAGAACTGAAAACACAGGACCGCACAAAAACTCGTACACAAATATTCATGGCAGCCCCCGAAAGCGGAAACTACCCGAATGGACATCAAGTGGTGAACAGATAAAATGTTTTATAACCATACGATGGAATATTCCTCAGCCATTAAAAGGAGTGATGTACAGATATATCGTGCTGCAACATGGGTGAGCCTTGAAAAAAGCCAGACCCAGAAGATCACGTATTAGAGGATTCCATGTCTATGAAATGTCCAGAATAGGCAAATTCATGGAGACAGAAAGTAGCTGAGTGGTGGCCAGAGATCTCAGGGGGTGGGGAGCACAGAGAGTGACTCCTGAGAGTACAGGGTTTCTTTTTGAAATGTTCTAAAATTGATTGTGGGGATGGCTTTACAACTCTAAGAATAAACTAAAAACTGCTGAACTATACCATTTATTATTTTTTGTTTTGTTTCTATATTTTGAAAAAGAGAGCATGCATGAGCAGGGGAGGGGCAGAGAGAGAGAGAGAGAGAGTCCCAAGCAGGCTCCGTGCTGTCAGCGCAGAGCCCGACATGGGGCTCAGTCCCATGAACCGTGAGGTCATGACCCGAGCCAAACCCAAGAGTTGAACGCTCAACCGACTGAGCCACCCAGGCTCCTCTGCATTACACAATTCAAATGGATGAATTGATATATGAATTATATCTCAGGAAAGATGTTTAAAAAATAAAAATTTCCCATTGATGGTTCCACTTGGAAGTTGCCGCTTTGTCCCAAGAAGTAAAAACCCGAATAGTTTGAAAAATCAACTCTTCCGGGATCTGCAGGGGAGGGGAGGGCACAGGACAAATCTCTGCCTCAGGGTTGGAGACGGGTGAACACAGACCAGAGACTCCCCAGCAGCAGCCTCCATGGGAACCAGCACCGGGGGCAGGGGCGGGGGGTGGTGGGGAACTGGAACGGTGACTGGGGACTTGCTCTGGGGACTCAGGTGGATGCGTAGGAGATTAAAAGCTACAGATCCAGTCCTAGAGGCCCCCGCGACGCTGTGCATTTTACCACCACGAGTTCGACCAGGTTCCCACACTGAATGTCTGAAAAGGAATCCCCTTCTGCTTCCTTCCAGCAGGGGAGCGGGGAGCAACCGTTCCGAAATACCCCAGACCACTCTGTTCTCCTTCACAAGGTCTCCCTCCAGGGAAACCAGTTAACTGCAGTCTAACCTGCTGGGGTATCATCAGAGCCTAACAGACCTGGCGGAAGGGAAACCCCCAACTCCAGCCCCAAGAGCCATCCTGTCCCACCTGAGGTGGAGAATAAAACTGAGAAACACTTGTGAGGGTCACAGCCCAGAGGCATGGCTCCCTGAAATACTGAGACCCTGTCACAGGCTACAGACACCTGCCTCACCCCCACACTACTGAAGCGCAATTTAAGGCAGTTCCTTCCACCCGGGACATCACGTCCAGATATCAGGAAAATGTTACAAGGCATACCGAAAGGCAAAAACCACAATTTGGAGAGACAGAACAGCAAAACCAGGCACGGCAGGGATGTTAGCATCACCAGACCAGGAATTGAAAACAACCCTGATTAACATGCTGAGGGTGATGACAGAAAAAGTAGACAGTTTGCAAGAACAGACGAACAACGTGAGCAGAGATGGAAATCCCACGAAAGAACCAAGAAGAAATGCTCTAAGGGAAATGAAAAGCGCTCTGATGAATGAAATCGAGGAAAATCTGAATAAAGGGAGAAGTAGTCCATGTTCATGGATAAGAAAACAATAATGTCAAGATGTCATTTCTTCACAACTTGATCTATAGATTCAATGCAATTCCTATCCGGATCTCAGCACATTATTTTATCAGTAATGACGACGATTTTAGAGCTGAGGTGGAGAGGCAGAAAACCCAGAACAGCCAACATGATATTGAAGCTAGAGAACGAAGTTGAAGGACTCTGCCCGCCTTCAAGACTCGCTATAAAGCTAGAGTAATGGGGCACCTGGGTGGCTCAGTCGGTTGAGCATCCAACTTCGGCTCAGGTCATGATCTCGTGGTTCGTGAGTTCGAGCCCCGCATCGGGCTCTGTACTGACAGCTCCGAGCTTGGAGCCTGCTTTGCATTCTGTGTCTCCCTCTCTCTGCCCCTTCCCTGCTCATGCTCTGTCTCTATCTCTCAAAGATGAACAACGTTAAAAAAATAAAAAATAATAATAATAAAGCTAGAGTAATCACAGCAGAGTGTGTTAGTGAAAGAACAGACACATGGATGGAGCAGAGAGCCCAGACAGACCCCGTGAACACAGTCTGCCGATCTCTGACAAAGGAGCAAAGGTGATGCGATGTAGAAAATACCACCTTTTCAGCCAACGTACTAGAGGAACTTGAATCCACATGGAAAAAAGAAAAAAACCTAGACCGAAACCTTATGCCTTTCACAAAAATTAATTCAAAATGGTTACAGACCAGGGCGCCAGGGCGGCTCAGTCAGTTAAGCATGATTCTTGGCTTCAGCTCAAGTCATGATCTCACGGTTTGTGAGTTCGAGCCCTGTGTCGTGCTCTGTACCATCACCATGGAGCCCGCTTGGGAATCTGTCTCTCCTCCACCTCAAAATAAATAAACATTTAAAAAAATGGGTCACAGACCTAAATGTAAAATGCAAGACTATAAAACTCCTGAGGGTAACATAAGAGAAAATCTAGATGACCCTGGATGTGGTAGCGACTTTTCACAGACAATACCAAAGGCACCCTCCATGACAGAAATCATGGATGATCTGGCCTTCACTAAAATGAACAATTTCTGGGGCACCTGGGTGGCTCAGTCGGTTGGGCGTCCGAGTTCACCTTGGGTCATGATCTTGTGGTTTGTGAGTTCGAGCCCCGCGTCGGGCTCTGTGCTGACAGCTCGGAACCTGGAGCCTACTTCGGATTCTGTGTCTCCTCCTCTCTCTGCTCCACTCATGCTCTGTCTCTCTCTGTCTCTCAGTAATAAAAAAAGTTAAAAAAATTAAAAATAAAATAAACTGAACAATTTCTGATTGGAGAAGACACGCCACAGACAGGGAGAAGATATATGCCAAAGTCACCTCTGATGAAGGACTGTCGTCCAGAATACACAAAGAGCTCTTAAAACTTAAAATCCTAAGGAAACAGACACCCCGGTTAACAAATGGGCCGAGGACGTTGTTACATACAGACCCCTCACCCGAGAAGACGCACCGGTGGCAGATAAGCCCGTGAAAACATGCTCTGCGTCGTACGTCATCAGGGAAATGTAGTTAGAACGAGACCCCACCACGTACCTATCAAAATGGCCCAAATCAGGAACCCTGACGACCCCAGATGTCGGCGAGGATGTGAACACCACAAGCTCTCATTCGTTGCTGGTGGGAATGCGACGTGGCACGGCCTCTTGGGAAGAGTTTGATGGTTTCTTACAAAACCAAACGTAGTCTTACCATACGGTCCAGCACTCACACTCCTGTTCACCCGAAGGAGTAGAAAACGTAAATCCACGCAAAAACCCACACATGGGTGTTCGTAGCAGCCTTATTCCTAACTGGCAAAAGTCGGAAGCAGCCAAGACACCTTCCGGTAGGTGATGGATACGTGGACTGTGGTCCATCCAGACGATGGAGTGTTATCCAGGGCTGAGAAGAAATGAGCCATCAAGCCATGCAGCCATGAAGACAGGGAGGAACCTTAAGCGCGTATCACTAAGTGAACGAAGCCAATCTGGAAAGGGTATGCGCTATGATTCCAATGATGCGACGTTCTGGAAAAAGCACAACTGTGGAGACCGTAAAAAGATCGTGGTTTCCAGGGGTTGGGGAGCAGGGATGAACAGATGGAGCACGGAGGGTTTTTTAGGGCAGTGAAACCAACCTGTGTGATACCAGAACAGTAGGTACTTGCCATTGTACGCTTGTCCAAATGCACAGAATGAACAACACCAAGAAGGAACCCTCGTGTAAACCGTGGACTTTGGGCGATTATGACGTGTCCAAGGAAGTTCATCGGTTGTAACAAATGTACCCCCGGTTCTGGTGGGGGTGCTGATAATGGGGGGGAGGCTGTGCCGGTGGGGGCAGGGGTATAAGGGAAATCTCTGACCTCCCTCCCAGACGCGCCATGAACCTAAATCTGCTTTAAAATACGAAGTCTTTAAAAGTAAATAAGTGCCTCTCGGGATATTTGAATCCAATTTAATTTCTAGAAAGTAAATCACTCGCAAACTTCCATTCTTTAACACGCAACAGTCAAGTGTATCTCCGTGCCTGAATGCCATAGGGCAAGGCCCCCTGCCTCCCCAGTAAAGGACCCGTGCCCTGGATTCCGAATGCTGGCTCCCTCCTCTCTTGAGAAACATTCCTCTGACCCATGTCTGTCCTATCGCTCTGCCCTCTGAGTCGCAACTGATCTAAATGTCATATCGGTCTACTTAAAATCTTAGCCCATTTACTGTTTAAAGGCTAGACGTGTTTTTGCTTATTAATCCAAAACCGACGCCCGGAGTCGTTAGCCAGGAGCCTCGTGAATTTGGAGGAAGATGGTGTGTGTGTGTACCTATATGTGTGTGCACGTGTATGTGTGTGCTTGGCTGGGGAAGGGGCCATTGTTGTCGTCATAGTCTCGAATCTGTGGCCCCCGAAGGCTTAGTTTGTGCACAGTCATCATATAAACCCAGGGACTGGACAGCGTTCTTCTGTATGGAGCCGGGAGTAATATTTTCAGCTTCGCAGACCATTTTCTGGCCCAACTGCTCAAGTCTGTTGGAGCCCCCAAAACAGCTATAGACAGACGATTCATGAATGAATAGACACGGCAGTCTTCCAGAAAACTTGCTTTACAAAATCCAGTTGGCCAGCTGGATTGAACCCTTGGGTCATTGTTTTCCCACCTGCAATGGAACCAGTTTAAATGACCTGTAACATCCCCCTTCTCCTTACACGTGAATCCTTCCCCTTCTGCCCATAAACCAGCACGGTCCAGTAGGGCACCCACTGAAGCTGCAGTGGAAATTAGGGGGGAGGTTTTATATAATCAGCAAATTGAATGGCACATCAGCAGTCTCTTACTTTAGCATATGAACTTTGCAAATGAAAAATTTCTAGCTTATTTAAACCATCCTGAGTGTTCGCATGTAAGAATACATTGGTGAATAGTCTTGACCGAGAAATCTCTGACTTCCCTTTTAGTTCTGAGTGTTATATACACATTCAGTTACCCCTTGTGGGGGCAAGTGACCATGTGACTCTGTCGGTTAAGTGTTCGACTCTCGATTTCGGCTCAGGTCGTGACCTCACAGTTTGTGAGATCGAACCCCAAGTCAGGCTGTGTGCTCAGAGCACACATTGGGATTCTCTCTCTCTCTCTCTCTCTCTCTGCTCCTCCCCTACTTGGGCACTCCCTCCTCTTTCAAAATAAACAAACATTAAAAAAATAACCCCATGCATGGTAGATCAGGAGAGGAGCTGGCAGGCCAGTAAAATATACATGGAATGTTACATATTTTCTGAAAATTGACAATCTATTGAATTTCTGGCTCCACATCAAACCTCACTTTGGACAGGGGACACATTCTAGAAGAACAGATTTTGTCTTCTCATTGGCCTCTATGATAAAAAAAAATTTGGCTAGACCTAAACACAACAGAGGGGTCCCCTTTTATTTTATTTAAAAAAAATTTTTTTAATGCTTATTTATTTTTGAGAGAGAGATAGAGCGTGAGCAGGGGAGGGGCAGAGAGAGAGGGAGACACAGACTCCGAAGCGGGCTCCAGGCTCCGAGCTGTCAGCCCAGAGCCCGACGCGGGGCTCGAACTCAGGAACTGTGAGATCCTGACCTGAGACGAAGTCGGACGCTCAACTGACTGAGCCGCCCAGGGGCCCCTAAAAGCCACCTTTTATTGTGCAAGAATATACCAGGTACATGTTGCCCCATTTTCCCGTACCCGGGTCTCTAACCGTGGAATTTGAAATGACATTCCGTCGGTGATGCTGACTCCCATGTGCTCTGTGTCGTCTCGCCGACAGAATAATATGCAGAGACATTCCGCGAAGTGTGATGCAGGCCAGGGAAAGCCGGCCGCCTCGGGCAAAGTGAGAAGAGTGAAGAGGAGAAAGCTGGCCGTCCCGAAAGAGGCAGGAAAGGAAGACGGTAACTCATTTTAAACAAACTGGGTTTTAATTTGAGAATGATCTCCTTGTTATCGCTTCCCAGGTGCTGAGTGGTCCCGTGCAGGGGATTCACCCAGAAGCCCTAAGTGCCTGTCCCCGAAGGGTCCTGGGCCCAGCCCTGTTGCCGCTCCCTGCCACCTCGGGCAGGTGTTGAACTTCAGTTTGCCCCCTCTGGGTCATTGGCAAAGTGGAAGCGATTACTCGTGCAGGTGCAGAGAGCCCCAGGAGGCGTCCACGGCTCTCATCACCGGGGTTCCTGGCAGATAGTCTAGCGAAGCTGAAGGCCGTCCTCCTCTGGAAGCCCGTGGCCTGTCACCTCTGCCTGGCGGAACTTCTGGGGCGCCATGTGGGTGTCCTGGGGCTGCTACAGCAAATGGCCACGCGCTGAGTGTCTCAGAGCATCACAGGCTCACTGTCTCCTAGCTCTGGGGCCCAGAAGTCCCAACTCAAGGTGTGGGAAAAGGTTGTCTTCCTCCTGAAGGTTCTGGAGCGATGCCCTCCTGCCTCTCCCAGCTTCTGGTGGCTCCCGGGGTCTCTTGGCCCATGGCCACATCCCTCCAGTCTCTGCCTGTGTCTTTGCACGGCTTTCCTCCCTCTTCTGTCTCTCGTCGTCTTTCTAAGGACACTTGTCACCGGATGTAGAGCCTGTCTGAAAGCCAGGATGATCTGTTCTTGAGACCCTTAACTTCATCGTATCTTCAAAGACATAAGGTTACATTCACAGCTTTCAGGGGTTAGGATGTGGACGTATCTCTTTGGGGGGTCACTCTGGGCATCACGGTCTTTATCGTCTGGCCTCCGGGAGCCGACGTGGGTTCCCAGGTTAGAGCAAAATGGGCCTGAGTCCAGCCTGCCCTCTAAGATGTTCTGCTCCACGAGGGGACAGACCTAGCTCTCTGTGCAGGCGTTCCGTTTACGTCCTCTATTCCTTTCATGAGGATCCTAGAACTGGAGAGATCCTAGACTGAGACCACACGACCTTCCCGCAAAAACAAACGGAAAATGTTTGCGTGGCCTCCTTCTTCTAAAATCCCCTATATTTTGATCCCAGCCCCAATCCTCGAGCAGCGAATGTTCCCGCGGATGGCAGTCAGCCCTTTCCCTACCTCAGAGTCACCTGGTACAATAAGGGAATGGCCCGGCCGAATTTGAATTTCGGGTAAACGGTGAATACGTGTTTAGCGTGAGTATATCCCATGCGCTGTTTGAGATATACTTGTACTAAACAGTTACGCATCGTGCTTGGAACGTGGACAGCCGGGCTGGAGTTCTCCTGACCTGGGCTCTACAGCCTGCTCAGGCCTTCCTCAGTGTTCCTGAGTCTTCCTAACGGGGGCCGGAGCTCCAGCCCTCCTCCACCAGCCCCCGGCTTCTCCAGCAGCAGGGGCAGGTCAGCCCGCGGTGCTTGGGGGGTGACCCAGAAGGGAAGTGACGGTCACAGCATGGATATAAAACTGACGGTGTCATGAATACCACCTTCCGTGGTTTCCCCGAGGAGCGCCACCGCCCCTCCTGTCCCAGGTGTGAGGCCCCACGGTGACCCTGTCCCCGCTCCCGACTCCACACTTCCCCTCCCTCTCCTGCTGGAGAAGCTCCTCCTGCCTGCCTGCCAGCCTGGAACACACGCGAGAGGCCTAAGGAGAAACGAACCCCCGCACGACGCCCACCCCTCCTGGTCCACAGAACTCCCATCACGTTCACCACGGACTCGCCCCCGCCCCTCCTGGGTCCCTCCATCTGGCTCTGGCCCCAGCACGCCACTGGGGTCACCAGGGGCTCCCTGTGACCACGTCCCGCTGGCCTCTCCCTGCTGCAGCCATAGGGCCACCGACTGGTCCCCCTCTTGACCCTCTCCCCTCTTGCTTGCTCAACAGGCATCCATCCTTCTGGAATTTTCTCTGGCTTCTCCAGCCACCTCGCCTTCTCCTCTTCTCCTCCCCACGGTTTTTCTCGCCTTCGGTCCACCTCCGTATCACGTCCGCACCTGCATACATGACTCTCACCCTCTCCCGTGGCAGGTCACTCACTGGTGGTCTGGGACTGCAGCCCCCACGTAGCCTCCGGAGGCTGGGAGCGAATGTCCCGCTGCCTCGTGAGCGTCTCCCCTCTGCTGTCTCAAACCCAGTTCGTCTAAAACTGAAGTCTTGACACCCCACCGCTGCCCCCACCCCCACCCTCAGCCTTGTTCTCTCCTGCAGCCCTGATCCACGCTAGTGTTGGAAGCCAGGGCACGCAGGCAGCCGCCTCCCCCGCTGCCGTGGACCGGGTCCACCTGTCTCCCCAGGTCCGGGACCCCGTCTCAGCACCTGTCCCCCGGCCTCGCTGCCCACCACCTGAACCCCTTCTCTGTGCACCAGCGCTCTGAAGACAGGGCCTTGGGTGTGGGCAGCCGCTCCCCACCCTCCCAGGCTGCCAGCCATACAGGTCCCCCCACTCCAGCCAGGCCAGACTCACCCTCTCCTTTGCCCAGCATTCCTGGTAACTTGTCCACGGACCCCCAAGATCTCAGCTCTGACCCTTGACCAGGTCGCCCCGCCTCACATACACCCCGGGCCCGGGTCTCTGCCTTGCACACCCCCACCTGGTGCTCAGTGTCACATTTATCTGCTTCTTTAGTGCCCACTCCCACCCGCACTGAGCTCCCCTCCAAGGCGGGCCTGGCATGAGCAGGGTTCATTCATTCCCACTTACGATCGAAAAATGAGCACAGCCCTTTACTGGACAAGACAAGTAGGTGAAACCCAGCTCAGATCTTCCAACCACCGTATAGAGATGCAGAGGCCAGGCTGCTGGGATCCTTGCTCCCACTGGGACAGACCCTAAAGCGTCCATACACATGTATGACTTCCCGGTTAATTAGGCACCCACTGGCTCCCGCTTCATACCTAAATGCAGTATTTTCTTTTCATTATCTAGTAAACCAAGTCCTTAAAAAACCTTTGACCAAATTTCATCCGAATAAGCCTTCCCTAGAAGATCAAATGATTGGGGACGGACTAAAGGTTTTTGAAAATGTCGCCCGTGGTCCGTGACCCGTTTGCAGTGGGGCAGAGTTAGAGCGTCACAGCCTCCGTGCTGGCCACAGACCCCCGTGGTTGGGTGACTGCCCCTGCCAGCGCTGACCCCGAGCCTCCTGGACACTGGCCGGGAAATAAACGAAGAGTGAAGTCACAGGGGTGAAAAGCAGGTCCACATCTCTGCCCCCTCCCGCTGGGGCTCGGGCTGGTGTTTGAACAGGAACACCAGTTGGAGCAGGTCACCTGGGCACCAGGGGCACCTGGGAATGCTGCCTGCCTGGCACGCTCACCTTCCAGAAGGACGGAAACAGGAAGGCCCTCCCGGGTTTACTTTGACGCGTGGCGCGTATGAAAACATTTTTCGTACTTTTTTTAATGTTTATTTTTGAGAGAGAGAAAGAGAGAAAGAGAGCACGAGCAGGGGGAGGGGCAGAGAGAGAGGGAGACCCAGAATCCGAAGCAGGTTCCAGGCTCCGAGCCGTCAGCACAGAGCCCGACGCGGGGCTCGAACTCACGAGCCGTGAGATCAGGACCTGAGCCAAAGTCGGAGGCTTAACCGACGGAGCCCCCCAGGCGCCCCTCATATTGTGGATGGTCAGCTGTTGGACCCCCAGCAAAGCGTGAATTGAAACAAGTAACCCAGCTGAATGTTAGCAAAAACTACGACTTTGTTTGCACATCAAAGGTTTCACACCTGTATTATCCAGATAACGGTCTGGCGTCTACTCCGCTGGGCCGGTGGGTCAGCTGTCGGCCACCTGGCTCTTCAGGGTAGGTCTTTGCAAGTGGCAGTTCCTTTGTGTTTGTAAGAACTCCGTCTTCTTGCTCTCCCCACACTCCCCACCCCACCCCCAAAAAAACCACAAGCAAACACATCTTCAAATGACCTTGAACCGACAGGAGGTAAAGCTTCGGTAGGCGTGGGCTCTTTGCTGCTCCGTGGGTGTTCTTGGGAAGTAATTTGGGAAATAGGGAGAGGGATGAAAATCCTCGGATTTACAGCGATTTCTATTTTTAAGCGCCCAGGGTTGGGCTGGCTATAAGCCGCGGGAGGGTGGGCGGGCTGGTTGTGGATCTGGGCGCGGCTCACAGGGTGCACCCAGCCGACTCTGCCCGAGTTCCCTGGCAGTAAGGACGAGTGCCCTGAGAGCTGCTGGCTGTCTTCCTTTCGGTGGTGTCGTTCCACGGGCACTGAGGCGAGACAGGTGAGGGGCTCAGCCACCATCTGGGTCTGTAGGATCTGCCCTCAACCTACAGCAGTGGCTGTCAGCGGGGCCTCTTCTGCTTCCCAGCAGACGTATGGCAGTGCCCGGAAACGTGTCCGGTTGTCCCAAGTGAGGAGGAGCGTTCTTCTGGCCTCCAGAGGGTAGAGGCCAGGTGTGCCCCCAAACACCACAACGCACAGGACAGGCCCCCAGTGGAGAATTGGTCCAGCCCTAAAAGCATAGAGGGCTGAGGTTCAGAAACCCCTGACTTCACGCCCATAGGTCCCATCAGATTACGTGTTCTGTCTTATAAATGGAAAGAATCATTTTCTAAAACGTTTGCTGCTATGTTACAAATCAAAGGACTGTTTCCAAAATGTAGATGCACTGATTTTTTGGACTTTATTTTAAATTTGCCAAAACTCTGCCTCCCCCCCCCCCCCCCAGCCCCAAAAGACGCCACTAAGGAGGTCTCTGCTGTGAGCGTGAAGCAGTACCCGGGAGAGACGGTTCCAGTCTGTTACGGAGGCGTCGCGGTCGGAAACAAGGGCCTGGACGAAGACAGGAGCTGTGAAATGATCCTCCAAATGATGGACAAGTGACAGAGCTTCCCAGTTCGCGTTCGGAGCAGTCCGTTCTCCGACAAGTTCGAATTTTGCGGCACGTTCTTTGAAACAAGCTCATGACGATGGACGGTCTCGGTTTTTCCCAAGTGTGAGGTTAGTGCCCAGAATTATTTGCCTGTTTTTTTGGACTGGATATTTAAACACAAAAAGCACTGCAAGTGTTTTATAAAAGGCCCAAATCTTGAATTGGAGGATAAAACCTCAAACCGATGAATTCATTCGCTTGATCCTGCCGAGGTGGCCTGCAATGAAGGGGCCGTGATTTGGGGCTGTAATAGTTACTGTATTTGCAGCACTTAGACTATTTCGTGCTTCAGCAAACAGCCAAAGCTGGGTACTTTCACCATTACATTTCTTTTTTTTAAGTTTTAATTAATTTTTGAGAGAGAGAGAGAGAGAGAGGGAGACACAGAATCCAAAGCTACAGAGCTCGAACCCACGAACCGTAAGATCATGACCTGGGCTGAAGTCGGACGCTTAACTGACTGAGCCACCCAGGCTCCCCTCACCGTTATAGTCCTAACATGAGTTTTTAAACCTAAACAACTCGTTTGATATCGTTTTTTAAAATACAAATGAATTTTCCATAAAATTCAAAGGCACCATAATACCTTCAATTCGTTCTCAATTCCACAAGAGAGATCTTAATGTTTTAAAAATAACCGAGTGGAAAATGGCAACCTCTGGATTAGAGAGTGATGCCTAATTATTTTAGTTTGGTGACCGAGCAAGGTGCAGTTTTAGAGCTTGTATTCTTCCTAAATTATGTTTTTTGGCGGGTGTGAAATTTTCCCTTTGGACATTCACTGTCACTGCCCAGCATGTCAGTTCGTCTCTCTTTTGACGAACAGTTTCGCTGAAACTACTTCGTTTATACTTTTTAAGTAATTAGCAGAGAGAGAAGAAAACGTGATGAAATGTGTACCTGTAAAGAATTTATACTCTGTGAGGCCCCGTGACGGGCGGGGGAGCGTTTCTCTTTCGCCAGTTGATGAGGCTTTTCCCAACGCCAAGCATTAAGCGAAATGCCTCGTTAGTACCTAAAAGTAACTAATACCCACCTTCAGAGTGATATATTTTTCATACTTTTCTTCTTAGCTCAGCAGCTGCTTTTGCTCTGAACTTCCCCCCTTAGTTTAACATCATTGATACGGGTCCCAAATTCCAGTGTCTTGGCTTGATTGAGATAGAATGGACAGATAAAATTGGGAGATACTAAAAATGTACATCATGATGATTTGATACATGGGTACGTTGTGGAAGCAACGCCTCCCATCGGTGACCTGAATCCAAATTCTTAAGATGCTGGTCTGCTCTCCGAAGCCCAGAGCCCGGTATCCCGGGAACGTGGAAGCACTTTCCGGCGGGAAGGGCATTCTTTTCATGGCAGCACAATAGTTGAGTTCGCATAGTAAGACTTGAACCCTATGGTCTCTTGCATGCCGTCATTGTGACTATTTGACCTCTTGTAACACTTCCTTCCTCTCTGTTGTTTCAAGATGTTTTGCATAACTCAATAAAATGAAATGACTCAAGATGGCTCTCTTTGTTTTACGTGAATGGCGGTTCTTAAAAACGTGGATGTGGAGAAGCCGGAACCTTGGGCGCTGTTTGGTGGGAACGTAAACTGGTGCAGCCACTATGGAAAATAGCGTGGAGGTTCCTCGACAAATGAAAAATAGAATTCGCAGGGGCCCCCCGGGGGGCTCGGTCGGTTGAGCGTCCGGCTCTTGGTTTTGGCTCAGGTCACGATCTCACGGGTCCACGGGATCAAGCCCCGTCTCAGGCTCTGCGCTAAGAGCATGGAGGCTGCTCGGGATTCTCTCTCTCCCCGCCTCTCTCTCTGCCCTTCCCATGCACGCTCTCTCTCTCAAAATAAGTGGTGAAAAAATGGTTACGAGAGTGAATTCTTATTGTCTGTATTTTACTACAATTAAGTTTTTTGTTCTTTAAGAAGAACACAAGAAACGTGCTTGAAAGTACAAGACCGGTACGTAGCTAAACCCCACCAACGACTCTTCAGCCGTCCTTTGTAGGTAATTTGCAGGATATCGCATGCATCACACCTCTCTCAGGATAAAAATAAATAAACACTAAAAAAAATAGAATCACCTTATGAGCCAGTACCTTGGTTATATACCCGCAAAGAATTGAAAGCAGGGTCTCAAAGAGATACTTGTATGCCCACGTTCGCAGCGCCGTCATTCACGATAGCCCAAAGGTGGAAACAAGCTAAATGTCCATCAGTGGATGAATGGATCAATAAAATGTGCTCCATCCATACGGTGGAATATCATTCTGCCTTAAAAAGGAAGGAAATTCTAACACAGGCTACAACACGGACGAACCTCGAAGCTACTATGCTCGGTGAGGTCAGCCAGGCACGAGCAAATACCCTTGTGTGTGGGACTGAGAGTCGCCCAGTTCATAGAGACAGAAAGCGGAACCAGGGGTTGGGGGTAGGGAATGGGGAGTTAGTGTTTAGTGGGATAGGGTTTCACTTTTGCAAGACGATAATCAGAGCTCTGGAGGTTGGTTGCACCACAGCGTGAACGTTCTCACACTACTGAGCTGTACCCTTAAAAATGGTGTGCAGGAGGGTTTGGTGTTGATCTGGCTGCATTTCAAGGATGAGAGACGCAAAAAAACTTCCATGCTGTCCCGCCTTCTTGGCCCACTCTGTACACTTAGGGTGCCTGGGCGGCTCAGTCGGTTAAGCATCCGACTCTTGATTTCGGCTCAGGTCTTGATCTCCCGGTTTGTGGGTTCGAGCCCCGCGTCGGGCTCTGCGCTGCCGGTGTGGAGCCTGCTTGGGATTCTCTCTCTCTCCCTGCCCCCCACCCCGCCCCTCCCACGCGTGCCCTCTCTCTCAAAATAAATAAATAAATGCTTCTAAAAAACGGTTAAGAGAGTAAATGTCTTCTTATGTATTTTACTACAATTAAATGTTTTTGCTTTAAAAAGAGCACAAGAGGGGCGCCTGGGTGGCTCAGTCAGTTAAGCGGCCGACTTCGGCTCAGGTCACAATCTCGCGGTCCGTGAGTTCGAGCCCGGCATCGGGCTCTGTGCTGACAGCTCAGAGCCTGGAGCCTGTTTCAGATTCTGTGTCTCCCTCTCTCTGACCCTCCCCCGTTCATGCTCTGTCTCTCTCTGTCTCAAAAATAAATAAACGTTAAAAAAATAAAAATAAAAATAAATAATAAAAAAATAAAAAGAGCACAAGAGGGGCACCTGGGTGGCTCAGTCGGTTGGACGACCAACCTCGGCTCAGGTCAGGATCTCACAGTCCGTGAGTTCAAGCCCCACATCGGGTTCTTGCTGACAGCTCAGAGCCTGGAGTCGGCTTCGGATTCTGTGTGTCCCTCTCTCTCTGCCCCTCCCCCACTCACACTCTGTCTCTCTCTCAAATATAAAAAAAACGAAAAAAAAAGCATTAAAAACATTTTTGTAAAAAAGTTAAAAAAAAAAAAAAAGGAACACAAGAAACATGTTTGAAAGTACAAGACCAGTATTATCTAAGCCCCAACAACAACTCTTCAGCCGTCTTTTGTAGGTAATTTGCAGTATGTTGCATGCATCACACGTGGATGAGATATTACGTGGAATTAAATTCAGATGCTCGGCTTTGGTTCAGTTATGTGCCCAGACTCCCACCAAGACACCCGGATAAAAGGAGAAACTCATGAGCTCCTCAAGTGCATGATTGGGTCTCTGTGACGGGAGCAAGGACAATAGTCCCCACAAGAGGGCAGGCATGGCTTTCTTTTCCAGCATCGGGACAGGCTCCTTGAGCTGCCGGAGACTGATTAGACTCTCCAGGTACAACAAAGTCCTGGAGATTAGTTTGCTGGGTTTTGTACTGCACCGAAGAATGAAGAAAAAGTGCTCTGCCTTCAAGAGAAGCAGGAGGATTCTTGCACTTGACGTTGCTAAGAGAGGGGCCTTTGCAAAACCTTCGTGTGAGGACACTTTCCTCGGCTCTGCATTTTCGAATGCTTTTAAAATGGTTTTGGGGGCACCTGGGTGGCTCAGTGGGTTAAGCCTCCGACTTCGGCTCAGGTCACGATCTCACAGTCCGTGGGTTCGAGCCCCACATCGGGCTCTGTGCTGACAGCTCGGAGCCTGGAGCCTGCTTCGTATCCTCTGTCTCCCTCTCTCTCTTTCTGCCCCTCCCCCACTTGTGCGTGCATGCGCGCTCTCTCTCTCTCTCTTAATAAGTAAATAAACTTTAAAAAATAAAAATAAAATAAAATGGTTGTGAGATCCAGCAGGAAACCACCCTGGAATGTACACCACTTGCACAATTTAACGTCTCCGTTTGCGGGGAAGGGTGTTTAGGTTGCAACATTGACAACAGCTCTACGGTATGAAGGATGCTTTTTCAACAAACCGAAGGCCTGACAGATGCCTCTATTGTTCGAGGTCGGTCACTGAAAGAGTTGGGGAGGGAGGGGTCAGTCCTGATGAAATAGAAGCAGTTTGTGTTATAAAGTTCCTACCTTTTGAAAATGGCGAGAAATTCTTTTCCAGATGTTCTTTCCGCTAGAAACACTGACACATTTCGATAACCACTGAGAACCTCACTGAGCAGCCCCTGCGAATGTATTCTTCAGGACAAATCCATCCTTGAGGGGCCGGGCTATTAAACACGTCCAGTGAAAGCATTAGGACCCTAGGCTGAAATCCTCGGCTGTTTCCACATTTCCCTATCTTTTGATGGCTGTTGATTTTTAATTGAGTGTATCAAACAAAACAGAGATTTTTTTTTTAATTTTTTTTTAATGTTTATTTTTGACAGAGCATGAGTGGGGGAAGGGCAGAGAGAGAGAGGGAGACACAGAATCCGAAACAGGCTCCAGGCTCCGAGCTGTCAGCGCAGAGGCCCACACGGGGCTCAAACCCATGAACCGTGAGATCGTGACCTGAGCCGAAGTCGGATGCTTAACAGACGGAGCCACCCAGGGGCCCCACTGAAAAAATAATTTTTAAAGAGATTCTAGGATTCTTCTATTAGATAAAAACAGCCATTTTGTCCGTTAAATAATTTGTCGTAAGCAGGGAAAAAAGTTTCATTACACCGGCACGCCCAGGTTTGCTGCTGGGAGAGGAGGTTTTAAATACAGCTGCCCCCAGGAGTTCAAAGATTGATTTTAAATGAAATCCGGGAACGCACATGCGTGTTCTGTCCCAGCCACGGAGCCTCATGAGACCAGCTTACAGTTCGGATACCAGCTCCTTTAAAAAGCTAGCACGTGGGGGGCATCTGGGTGGCTCAGTCTATTAAGTATCTGACTTCGGCTCAGATCATCATCTCACGGTTTGTGAGTTCAAGCCTCGTGTTTTGGATCCTCTGTCCCCCTCCCCTGCTGGTTCTTGCATTTCCTCAAAATAAGTAAACTTAAGAAAACAAAAAAAGCTAGTATTTGAAAGCAGGACGCTTTTGGAGGCGGTGGAGAAAACTAGACTTCACTGGTAGACGTGTCCCCCTGAGCAGGGAGACCCAGGATGAACGCTGGCGACCGCAGGGTCAGCCCCCCGTGACTTCCCCCCGAAGTGGCCGCGACGGCTGACCTCGCTCTTTGTTGACTTTGCGAGCCTGGATTTGAGAACGTGATCCCAAGAAATGTCGATATCCAACACCCTGTGGATGAACGAAGCCGAGTTGTATCGGAATACCGAGCGTCCAGTCCCTCAGAAGCGCCAACTCTGAACGCAAGTAAGTTTTTAAGGAACCGAGAAGGGCCAGATTACGCACAAGTTGCCAGGTTGCCATCTGGTGCGTCGGCTGGAGGAGGCGGGGGTGGGGGGCAGAGGTCTGCAGGGAGAGGAAGGAGGTGCAGGGCACGCTGCTGGGCAGCACAGAGAGGGAGACCCAGTCGGCGACAGGAGCCAGCGGGCGGCACCTCCACATGTGTGTGCCTACAGGGGCTCCCCGTCCTCTGGGGGTGCTTCCTGCTCCCGCGGCAGCCTGTGCTGGGCGCCCAGGTCGGCACTTGGATATGTACTTGTCGCCGTGCCGCCCACCTGCTCACTCCATCTGCCTTGGCCAGCGGGGAGTCCTCCTGAAGTGTGGCTCTGCGTTTGTCTTGCCCCACAATACACCTGACCTCCATCTGATCCCGTCACCTGGGCAGGGGGGCAGTTCCGGCTCCTTCGAGGCCCTCAACAGCAGTGGCTCAGAAATCTCTGGGCATTGGGATCACCTAGGGAGCTTGTGAAAAATACAGACTCCTGGACCGGAGCCCTGCAGGCCCACGGAGTTGGAATCTTGGGGAACAGCACCCGAGAATCAGCATTTTCTATAGCCAGTTTGGGGCCCTGGAGGGGGGGCGGGGGACCTGTCCTCCAGGCCGGGGTTCTTCCCTGTTTCCACAGATGTTGGAAAAACTGAAGATGCTTTCGGTAGCCAGGCCCCGAGCGTCTCATTCTGGGTGGTTCTGCCCCCAAAGAGGGGGCTCGGCCTCTCTCTGGTGGCCTACCAACTGGTTTTCGTTCCAGAAGGAATGCAAGAAGGCAGAGCTCGGGAAGTGACACGTGGCCCGTGCTGTGGAATTTGCTGGGCTTCCTCCG
Source organism: Panthera leo (assembly GCF_018350215.1). Taxonomy (NCBI): domain Eukaryota; kingdom Metazoa; phylum Chordata; class Mammalia; order Carnivora; family Felidae; genus Panthera; species Panthera leo. The sequence goes on from NC_056681.1 coordinate 5,649,402, forward strand.
TGGTTTGGCCCTGAGATCACGCGCTCAGGTGACCTGGCAGCAAATGTGACAACAGTTTGGCAGTGACAAAGCATAACCCGTGGGCGGGGGAGGGGGACGGCCACAAGATTCGGGATCTGTCGCCGGCACAGGCTTTGCTCTTCTAGGCTGACGGGACCCACGTCATGCAAAGCACGAACGAGTCTAATTGACCCCTGGAAAGCGCGTTCGTCTGACCCGGCCAGGTTTTTGTCCCATGTCGGAGCGATGTGCCGCTTTGAGTAATGCAGACCCGTTTCAGAATAAGATCAGCTGTCTCTTCTTAAATTTTTTTTAACGTTTTATTTATTTTTAAGATAGAGAGAGACAGAGCATGAGTGGGGGAGGGGCAGAGAGAGAGGGAGACACAGAATCGGAAGCAGGCTCCAGGCTCCGAGCCATCAGCACAGAGCCCGACGCAGGGCTCAAACCCACAAATCGCAAGATCGTGACCCGACCTGAAGTCAGATGCTCAACCGACTGAGCCACCCAGGCGCCCCTTTAATGTTTATTTTTGAGAGAGAGACAGAGCATGAACAGGGAGGGGCAGAGAGAGAGGGAGACACAGAATCCGAAGCAGGCTCCAGGCTCCGAGCCGTCAGCACAGAGCCCGACGCAGGGCTCAAACCCAGGAATCGCAAGATCGTGACCCGACCTGAAGTCAGATGCTCAACCGACTGAGCCACCCGGGCGCCCCAAACAGTTGTCTCTTCTTAAAAACTATTCCTACCTTTCGTTTCAACGGGTAGGAGGATCTCAGCATGGATGGATGGATGTCTCCTGATACTTGTTCATTATTTTTGCAACTGTCTGTTTAAAAAAACAAAAAATCCACGAAGAGTCAGAAACTAGTCATGGGAAGGTGGGGACTCCAAACGTGGCCAAATGGAACCTAATTTACTAATCACGTGTTTTATCTAAGCGAAATGGATACCACAATTCTTCTTCGTGCTATTTTCCAAGAACACTTTTCTTTTTCGTTTTCTTGCATGTTTTTTATTTTGTTTGAGGTGCAGCGCACATATGATATAATCCCCCTTTGTGTACGATTCTATGTGAAATGAATGGTCATGTAACCATCACCACGGCCAAGATTCAGAGCATGGCCCATCTCTCCCCAAATTCCACCTGGCTTTGTAGCCAGCCACTCCCCCATGCCCTGCCCCGAGCAAAACCACGGCTTTCTTTAGGTCCCTGGAGTTGTCATTCCCAACGTGTCACAGAGATGGAACTAAACGCTGTGTATTTGGGCCCAGCTTCTTGTATTCAACAGTCTGACTCTGAGATTCAACCCTGCTGTTGTGTGGGTCACTTCGTCCTTTTATGTGAGTCGTGTACCACTGTACGACCCTCTGCGATTTGCGTTTCCATTCACCAGCTCAAGGACACGTGAGTCGTGTCCAGTAGGGGAAGATTATGAACGAAGCCATTAAGAACATTTGTGCACAAACATATGCTTTCATTTCTCTGGCGGTGAGAATTCTGAGTCATAAGGTAGATGTACGTCTAACTTTATAAGCAATTGCCATGGGGCTGCCTGGGTGGCTCGGTCAGTTGAGCATCCGACTTCCGGTCAGGTCATGATCTCGCAGTCTGTGAGTTCGAGCCCCGCGTCGGGCTCGCTGCTGTCAGCACAGAGCCTGCTTCAGATTTTGTGTCCCCCCTCTCTCTGCCCTTTTATCTCTCTCAAAAATTAATAAATACTAAAAAAAAAAAAAAAAAAGTGCCAGCAACTGCCAAACTGTTTCCCAAAGTGGGTGTACCACCCGGTCCCCCCACCAGCCGGAAATGAGCACTCCAGGAATCAGTATTCCAGTGGCCCCACATCCTCACCAGGTTCTGCGAGGGTTTGTTCCGTTTTGTGTATAGCCATCTTACTTGGTAGGTAGTGACACCTCATGGCGGGCTTGATTTGCATCTCACTAATAACTTGTGATTTGGAAAATCCTCCCATAGACCCACTGTCATCTTCCTAGCTTCTTTAGCAAAATGTCTGGTCAGATCTTTTCATAATGTTCTACAACAGGAATGTTGGAGAGTTATTTATAGATTCTGGACACAAGTTCTCTATCAGACACATGTTTGGCAGATCTTTTCTCACAGTTGGTGTCTTGCCTTTTCATTCTCTTAACAGTTTTCCCCAAAGAGCAGATTTTTTTTTTTAATTCTGATGAAATCTAACTTATTTTGTTTTTGATGAATCCTTCTGTTAGTGTCCTGTATTTGGTGTAACTCAAGGTCACGGGATGTTTTCCTAGGTTTGCCTTTAGAGGTTTTGTGATTTTCTGCTTTGCGTTTAAGTCTGCTGTCCATTTTAAGTCAGATTTTGTTTACGATGCAAGGTGCGGATTGAGCTTCGTTTTTTCGCTGTGGATGACTAGGTGTTCCGGGGCCATTTATTGAAAAAACTATGCTTTGTGTATTGAATCCCCCTTGCAGCTGTGCTGAAAGCAAATTGGCCACACATGTGGGGCTCTATTTCTGGACTCCATTCCGTTCCACCGGTCCAGCTTTTTGTCAGGACCAGGCTGCCTTGATTCCTATAACGTCGCGGTAATATCGAAACAGAAAACGTGAGTCCTCCGACACTGTTCTTTTCCGCCATTGTTTTGGTTATTTGAGATCTTTTGCCTTTCCCAATAGACTTTCAAATACACCTGTTAATCTGTACAGGAAAATGTTGCCGGGACGTAGATTTATAGATCCTTCTGGAAAGAATTTAGCATTTTAACAATATAGTCTTTCAGTCCACGAACACCGTTTATCTCTCCATGTAGTCAGGTCTTCTTTGATATCTCTCATCATTGTTTGTAGTTTTCAGCATATAGAATTTGCACAGATGTTGGATACATACCAGAGTTTTTCATGGTTTTTTTGGTTTGTTTTGTTTTTCGGTGCTATTGTAAATTGTAGTGTTTCTAAAACTTTGACTTCTTATTGTTCATTGTTAGCATAGTTGAGTTTTGTATATTGACCTTGTATCCTGCAACCTTGCTAAACTCACTTATGATACGTTCTGGTAGTCTGTAGATTCCTTTATGTTTTGTGTATAGACAGTCATGCCATCTGCAAATAGAGACAATTTTATTTTTCCCTCTCCAGTCTGTCTCTATTTTTATTTTCTTGCCATATTACACCATCTACGATCTCCAGTATGACACTGAATGGAAGTGGTAAGAATAGACACCTTTGCTTTGTTCCCAATTTAGGGGAAGGATATTGAGTGTTCTTGCCATTAAGTATGATGGTACCTATAAGTTTTTCGTAAATGCCCTTTATTGGATTGAGGCCATTTCTTTCTGTTACCAGTTTGCTGAGAGTTCATCATGAATGAATGTTGAATTTTGTCGAATGTTTTTTCTGTATCAATTAAGATGTTTATATGTTTTTTCTGTATCTGCTGATATGATGGACTACATTGGCTGAATTTCTCATGTTGAACCAGCCTTGCCTTCAGGATAAACCTTCCTTGGTTGTGATATATTATCCTTTTTTATATTTTGCCAGAGTTGATTTGAGAATGTTTTGTTGAGCTTTGTTTTTTCATTTAGGTTCATAAGCAATATTGGCCTATGGTTTTCTTTTCTTGTGATATCTTTTGTATTAGGATAATGCTAGCCTTATAAAATGACTTAGGAAATGTTCCCTCCTTTCCTGTTTTCCAAAAAAGTTTGTGTAGAATTAGGATTATTTCTTCCTTGAATGGTGGTATTTACCAGTGAAGGCACCTAGTCTGGTGTTTTCTTTATTAGAAAGTCTTAGGGGTGCCTGAGTGGCTCATTTGGTTAGCGTCTGACTTCGGCTCAGGTCATGATCTCACACTTCATGGGTTCAAGCCCTGCTTCGGGCTCTGTGCTGTCAGCTCGGAGCCTGGAGCCTGCTTTGGATTCTGTGTCTCCCTCTATCTCTGTCTCTTCCCTCCTTGTGCTCTGTCTGTCTCTCTCTCAAAAGTTAACATTAAAAAATTTAAAAAAAAAAGAAAGCTGTAACTGTGAATTCCATTTCTTTGATAACTATGAGATTATTCAGGTTATCTATTCTTTCTTTTCTTTTTTTTTCCCAGCCCATCCCCCCACCCATCACCCCTCTGGCAACCATCGGTTTGTTCTTTGTATTTAAGAGTCTTTTTTGTTTGTCTCTTTTTTTTTTTTTTGTCTCTTTCATTTGTTTGTTTCTTAAATTCCACATACAAGTGAAATCATATGGCGTGGTCGTCCGGCTAGGCGTTTATCAATTTTGTTGATCTTTTCAAATAACCAGTTTTTTCTTTCATTAATTTTCTTTGTCATTTTCTGGATTTTAATTTTGTTGACTTCTGCTCTTATCTTTATAATTGCATTCCTTCAGTTTACATTTGCCATTCTTTTTCCTGGTTTCCTCAGGTAGAAGCTTGGGTAACTCACTTGAGACCATTTTCATTTTCTAACGCTTGATGTTATAAAATTCCCTATCGGCACCAGTTTATTTGCATTTTATAAATCTTGAGATGTTGTATTTTTATTTTTAGTCAGCTCAAAATAATTTCTACTTTCCCTTGAGATTCCCACTTGGATCCCTGGGTTATTTAGAAGTATGTTTAACTTTCAAATATTTGGGAATTTCCCAGATACCTTTCTGTTGGTGATTTCCAGATTTATTACATTATGATCGGAGAATGGACTTTGTCTGATAGCTTTTCTCTGAAATTTGTCAGGGTTTGTTTTATTGTCCAGAGTAAGGTCTACCTTGGAGAATGTTCTGTGTGCCCTTGAGAAAAATGTGTATCCTGCCGTTGGGGGGAATGTTCCGAAATGTCAGGTCAAGTTGATAGTATCGTCCAGGTCTCTTATATCCTTACTGATTTTCTGTCTTTTTGTTCTTTCAACACCTTAGACAGGAGAGTGTTGAGGCCTTCGACTATAATTCTGGATTTGTCTATTTGTCCTTTGGGTTTGTTTTTTTTTTAATTTTCATTTTAAGCTTATTTATTTATTTTGAGAGAGACAGAGACAGCATGAGTAGGGGAGGGACAGAGAGAGAGAGAGAAAATCCCAAGCAGGCTCTGTGCTGTCAATGCAGAGCCCCATGCGGGGCTCGAACTCACAAAACCACAAGATCATGACCTGAGCCGAAACGCTTAACTGACTGAGCCACCCAGCTCCCCCTATCCTTCGGGTTTTTGCTGCATATGTTTTGAAGAGGCATGCCGGCCTCCACTTGGGTCTCCGTGTTATTAAGTGTTGTGCCCGTGCACTTGCTAAAATCGCCTCGTAAAGTTGCAAGGTGCTGAGAAATGAGGGCTGGAGACAGAGAGGCCTTGAACATAACGGCCGCCGGGAGGAACCGACCCTCCTTCACTGCTGGTGGCAGAGCATTTGGGGCCAGCCTCCCGTAGGGCCTTTCAGTCAGTGAGGTGGGGGAGGTCACTGCATAAAAAGAACTGATTCTAAACTGGGACTCAGGATCTGGAGCGGCCGCGCTCACGTCCTTACCCCACCCCAGGTGACCTCAGGCAGAGCCCTTGGCTTCTTGGACCCCCATTTCCTCCTCAACACGCATAAGCTGAATGCCTCTACTGGATGCTGGGAAAACCAAATGAGATAAAGTGTGGTTCTTGCCTTGAAGATGCTTATACCCTCTCCTTACTTTTTTTTTTTTTTAAGTCTATTTATTTATTTTGAGAGAGCGAGAGAGCACGAGTGGGGAAGGGGCAGAGAGAGAGAGGGAGAGAGAGAGAGAATCCCAAGCAGGCTCTGCACTTGCAGGGCCTCAGGTGGGGCTTGAACCCACAAACTGCGAGATCATGACCTGAGCTTAACGACGGAGCCACCCAGGTGCCCCGGTGTACTCTCTCCTTCCCTGAAGAACACACCAGCCCCCACCCTCCACCCTCCACCCCTGCGTGTGATATCCTGCCTCCTCTCTGCTGGTAAACCTTTAACAACCGCTTTGGGTGGGAGAACCCTATTGGCGGTGTTAGCCCAGATTCCATGGTGGAAATACCCACTCCGTGGCACGTTTCAAGCTACCAGGGTGACTCAGAAGAGACACCCAGGCGCGCACGGTCATCCGGCATTTCCGCTGTAGGGCGACAACAGACGTCGATAACCCCGAGGACATGGATAATAGGGAAGTGTCGCAAAAATAAGCAGGGAGTGACAAGTTCTGAGTATTTCATCACCTTGGGTTTGAATATAATTCATTTAATTATAAGCTTATATTATTGGATTTTAATCCTGGCCACATACACTAACCGATATGCAAAACTGATAATTCAGCCGTCAGCTGTGCGGGTTCAGAGGTGCACAGAGACCCGATCCCGACTCGGACAAGGCTCAGACAAGCTCCCCCAGCAGGGAACGAATTGGTTCGTGTCACAGGACGGTCCACAGTAACTCTTCAGCGAGGGGTCTGGGTTTTCCGTTTTCAACAACGTCTACAGTAATCTGGCTCCCTGCGGGGGGAGCGGCCAGCCTGGGAGAGCCTGGGGCCTGCAGGGCTCTGATTGGCCGGCCCTGGCCACGCCCCCTCCGGGGGGGCAGGGGCGGAGTTAGCAGCAGGGGACCAGAGCCCAGAGCAAGCGTCAGGAAACCTCGGAGTGACGGCGCGGCGCTGGGGTCCCCTGGTCAGCGAGGGTCTACCACGCACAGCCTGGGAGGCGCTTGGGTAACCGGAACTCCCTCAGAAGCATTTAGGTTGAGGCTTTGCAGTCTTGGGATGTTCTCAAACTTTCGGTGCTCAAGGGCTTCAGAGGCCACACGTGATCCGGGTTTGTTTGCACAAAGGAAACAGTAAATATAAGCGGTGGATCAGAACACAGTTATCGCCCCAGCCTCCAGCGCCACCCCCCCAACCCCCTTGCCCTCGTGGGCGCCCCGTCGGGGCTCTGCCTCCCAGACACACGGGCACGCGGGGGATTTTGTTGCGCTTTTGCGGAAGTAGACCCAGACCACACACGTGACCCTGCAGCTTGCTTTTTCTCACCGCTGGAGCTAAATCTTGGGGCTTCCCTCCCAGTCAGCAGAGAGAGCCGTGCAAACGCGAGGGGTGACTCTAGCCAAGACTGGCGGCTGGAGGCCTTTTCATTCATTGCTCCTACTGAAGACCTTTCGAGACTTCTAAATTTGGGCAGAGCGTCGGAGGCCGTGCAGGGTGCCTGCGTGCTAAAAATACCAGCCCCGGTCTGGGGTGGAGGCTGCCCCCGGGGTCCTCCACAGGCACCGTCAGCCCCCTCCTAAGTCCCTGGGACTCTCTGTGCCAACACCGGTGCCCCAGGCCACGCAGATGGCAGCGCGGCGCTGGTCCCCAGGTGACCAGGCTGGAATACCCAAACCGCGGCCAAACGGAGTCACTCCCCGCTGTGGCCTCGTGACCTCCTCGCTCGGTACGACCGCTGCAGGGTTTGGATCAGGTCTGGGTACCGCTTTGCTGATACTTTCAACTCATTTTTTGCTTGTTTATTTCCTGTTTCTTTCTTCTTTCTTTCTTCTTTCTTTCTTTCTTTCTTTCTTTCTTTCTTTCTTTCTTTCCTTTTGAGAGAGGAAGAGAGTCCGTGCAGGTGAGAGGAGAGGGGCAGAGGGGGTCGGGGAGAGAAAATCTCAAGCAGGCTCCGCACTGTCAGCGAGAAGGCCTATCCAGAGCTCAAACTCACAAGCTGTGAGACCATGACCGGAGCCGAAATCAAGAGTCAGATGCTTAACCAACTGAGCCACCGGGACGCCCCTCAACTCACTTTTAAAAATTAAATACTTGTTGAGATGAGCACTGGGTGTGGTATGTAAGCCAATTTGACAATAAATTATATTAAAAACAAATAAATAAATTAATTAATTAATATAATTTAATTAAAATTAAATACTTTTTTTAGTATTTTAGTATTCAAGCAGGGCTTGAACTAATGACCCTGAGATCAAGACCTGAGAGCTGAGATCAAGCTGAGCTCAGTCCCTGACTGAGCCACCCAGACACCCCAAATATGTTTATTTTTCAATAAAACTTCGCAACACTACAGTAAATGGAAAATTAGTATCACCCATCATACACAGTAATTATATAGAGATAGACATTATCGACCATGATAATAAATAATGTTGTTATTATTAACGTTTTTGAGCCTTTGCTCTGTGCCAGGAGCTGTTCTAGACTCCATGATATTAACTCACTCAGTGAGTTGCTGCGGTCCCCCAAGGGAGGCACCGTGTTGTCCCCTCCCTCTGTCATGAGTTAAGAGGCTCAGAGCGACGGCCCTGAAAATAGACACATCACCCTGGAAACCAAAGGCGAGGCCACCTCAGTCACCCTGGCGCCCATGGGCGGGGCACCTCAGCTATGCCGGACTTTGAATCTGATTTGCTTCTTGCCTAATTCACCCACCTACTCAACAAGTGTTCGCTGAGCACCTGCTGTGTGACCTTGCTGGGGAAAGAGAAGATTAGGACTCTGTCCCTGCCCTGGAAGAGCCTGCCTGCTCGTTGGGAAGGGTGTGTATGGACCAGCATGTGGTTGGGGCTTCAGAGCTGGGTGCTGGGAGGGGAGAGGGCATTCTCCAGCCTGGGCTGGGGGTGGAGGGGTGATGCTGGGTGAAGTTTCTAAACGGTTAAGGACGGTAGGAGACAGGTGATGTAAGGGACGGGGAGAGGGAAAGGGAACATGGCAATTCAGGTCCGTTAAAAAGATGGAATAAAGTAGGATTCATGTCTTCAATGACCTCCCGTTATTAACATACTAAGAGGATTTCACCTCAGTTTTCCCCATCTGTAGAATGGGAATGATGGGGCCATCCTCCTAGAGGAACACCCATGAGGATAAACATGTCACACAGCCTGCAAAGCATTCTGGCAGTTCCTGCCACACAGTCAATGCTCACAATGTCACTACCCAAAATGACGATGATGATTACTGCTTCTGGCAAGTGCTGGTGTTTTCCATTTACCATAGCAGCGTGGTAAAGGTGTTTTTTTTCTTTAATTTTTAAAAATATTCTATTTATTTTTGATAGAGAGAGACAGAGCACAAGTGGGGGAGGGGCAGAGAGAGAGGGAGACACAGAATCCGAAGCAGGCTCCGGGCTCCGAGCTGCCAGCACAGGGGCCGACGCGGGGCTCAAACTCACAAACCGTGAGATCGTGACCCGAGCCGAAGTCAGACGCTGCACCGACTGAGCCACCCGGGCGCCCCAAGTGTTTTTTTTTTTCAATGTATTCGATTTTTCAAAGTGAGTTCAGAAGTGGTACCCTCGCAGCGAGTTTAAGCTAATAGCCACGTCGCTGTGTTTGTTCTCATTTGCATCCGCCCTGGAATTTTACAAGCACACAAAAAAATTCACCCGAAATGTCCACACGTCCCTTTTATCGTCCTGATGCTCTATTTAGAAAGAAATGGAAATCCAAGACTATTCTTTTAAACTCCTAGCAATCCACTGACTTGACGGGGAACTTCAATTCCTTACCAAATGGTAAAAGCAACCTAATCATGAGCAATATTTCTAAGTAGCACAGCTCCCAGTGTGGGGCTTTCTAAATCTGATCTAGACGGGCCAAACATTCACCTTTCCCAACCGAAGCCTCTCTTTGCGGAGCGATACGGCTTTGCAAGGACATCTATCGGAGTCACCACGCCTCAACTAGGAGAAGATGACTTTGTCCCCCATCTCTCCCCTCTCCAACTGTGCTCGGTGTGGTGTCGAGGAATATGGGGCTTTGGGGAAAATGAAAAATCTGGAGTTACTGTTGAATCAGGCGAGAAAAGAAAGAGCGCAGGCTGAGTGAGACCCGTTGGGTCTCGGGTTCCTGCTACCTCCTCCCATTTGTAAGGGACCGTGAGCTAGTTATTGTTTCTGGGCTTCAGTTCCTGCCTGCCTCAGTTTCCCTCTCGGTAAGGTCACCTCTTGGATTCTTGAGAATGTGCGTGGCACAGACCAAGGAAGTGCTAAGCAAGTATCTCCTATTATTATGATGATGATGATTACTGCCTGTATAGACTGGGGGTAATCCCCCTTTGGCTGCAAGGAGCTTTGGGATCACATGGCATAGCCCCGGATGGCATCTGCCCTTTTGAAGCAGGCTTAGAACTCTGGCCAGAGCTGTGCTGAGGGGGAGGGGGCGGGGGTGAGATCCAAAGTCAAAGCCACCTCAAAAGGACTATAAAAGGGAAACGGAATCCAAAGAAAAGAAGGTTGAAGTTGCTGCTTTTCAGAATTTTTCTTCACAGGCAGTGCTACCTGGGGGAGACCCGTGCCAGCGCCCCTCCCCGCCCCCCTCCGTGCGCCCCGTGCCCCTGCACACACGAGGCCCAGACAGAGCCACGGCTGACGCGGGACGCCCGCCGAGCCCACAGATGCAGTGTGAGGGTCAAGCATTTACTACTCTGCTGCCCCCATCACGCTAATAACACTGGGATTACCGGCCCCCGGGGAACGTTCCAGGCTCTCCCCAGTCCAAGCAGTCGGCCCTGATTCTCTCGTTTAATCAGCCATCCCTGGAGGGAAATGCCGGGAAATGGCTCACCTTTTGCGAGAGAAGAAAGCAAGGCACAGAGAAGTGAAGAAACATGCTCCAGGCTGCACAGCTCACGGGTGGAGCGAAGATTTGAACCCAGGCCGTGCGGCTCCGAAGCCCAGGTGCTCCAGCCCCCGGTGGCCTGCCTCCCCGGCCGCTGCCAGAGCTGGGCGCTGATGTGGGCACCCCACAACCCGGGCCTCAATGGCACAACTACCCTTGGTCATTTGGTCCTTAGACGCACGGCCGCCCTCTGGTAGAGCCGAGGGCGGACGGCAGAGAGGCGTTGCCTCGGGCACAAAATTTAAGGAGGCGTCGTCGGACGGGGAAGTGTGTGCCCCAAAGAGTGGACTGGCCTCGGCGAGCTGTGCGGAGGGGCAGGAACAAACTAGGGAGGCGGGGGACCCCCGAGGCCGGAAATAACAAAGACCGGTCCGGGACGACTCGTACTCGGGGAAGTGACACTGGGGCCTTGGGCTCTCCCAGTGCCCCCCTGGCCGCCCCGCTCACACCTGACCTCCTCGTCTGCGCGGGCCTCCGAACACCTTCAGACCCGACGCAGCTGGGAGCGTCACTGCTAGACGGCGATTCGGTTTCTGCAAACGAGTCCCGAAGGGACCTCACGGACGCTCGGGAATCCGTTCGTGCGGCAGGCAGACGGTGGCCTTCCAAAGAGGTCAGGCCTCCAGCCACGGGGAACTGCATTCTGCCAACAGCCCCGAGGAGCGGGAAGCAGATTCTCCCCCGGAGCCTCCCGAAGGAGCGCAGCCCGGCCGACGCCTTGCCGTTAGCCCCCCCAAGGCCCCTGGGCGCCTTCTGACCTCCAGGTCTGTACGAGGAGAAACCCGTCCGTTTGAGCCACGGAGTTTCTGGTCATTTCGTACAGCAGCAGGAGGAAACCCCGTGCCTGTTTTTATTCCTGTTAGAACGTTCGTTTGCTCGTGGGGCTGGCACGGTGTGCTAGGTGCCCTCCGGTCGTGTGGTCCAAAACCTGCATGTGAGACTGGCCAGGAGGAGGAGGGGACCACCCCCCCCCGGGACCCCGTCTCCCCACGCCCCTCCGGAGAGGAGGCCTGGTCAGCCGGACGCACCACACCCTCCGTGCACCCCTATTTCCTTCATATACCACGACGTACTCTGGGTGTAAACACAGGCAGTCCTGAGACCCTTCCGAGGGCTCTGCTGAGACCCTGAACACCCTGTCATTCCACCTGAGTTGTCTCGAAAAACGAGCAAAAGGAGGCCCGGAAGGGTCAAGGCCACACAGCCAATCAACTTAAACAGAATGATGCTGTGACCTCGGGCTCCCACCCGTCATCAGACAGTCCTTCCGTTTTGGTTTGGCAGAACAGAGCAGAAACTGTGGCTTATCCCCCGTATCTGTGTGCCTCTCTCAAATGACCACCCAGGACAAAGACAGGTTTCCCTCGCAGTGAGGCATGGCCATGTGACACAGCGGTGTGGGAAGTGTTCTTAAAAGGAGGAGGCGACACCCTCCTCTGCTCCTGTCTCTTTCCTCCTGGCTGGAAAGAAGATGCGATGGCTGGAGCCCAGGCAACAGTCTTGGAGCATGAGGATGGCCAAGTCACACGCTGAGGAAGCCCGAGACCTTAAAAACTTTGTGAAGCCTCTCTAGCAGGGCTGTGTTCCTTCTGGAAGGTCTAGGGAAGAATCTGTTTTCTTGCCTTCCTCGCGAGGCCACCCAAACCCCATGATGCGTGGTCTCTTCTCCCATCTATCTTCAAAGCCAGGAAAGGCTGGTTTTGTCTCTCTCACGCTGATGTTGGCCCTCCTGCCTCTCTCTTCCACGTTTAAGACCCTTATGATGACTCCCATCTCCTCCGGATAATCCAGAATAATCTCCTCATTGAAAAATCAGCTGATTAGCAACCTTCCTGCCACCTGCGACTTTAATTCCCCCTGCCAGGAAAGGTGACACATCACAGGTTACAGGGACCAGGATGGGGACATTTCGGGGCGGGGGCACTATTCTGCCTCTAAAAGAGCAGGGATGTCCTAATCCCACAGATACTACAGTGAAGAGAGAAGATTCCGGACGTGAAGCAAAGGCCTCAAAGCGGCCACCTGCTGGCTCGGTCCCACCAATGGGCACGACTGGTCCTCCCCGCTTTCTTTACCCTGAATCAGCTGCTGATGTCCCGCTGGCTAATTTCACATGAAAATCCACAGTTCCTGTTTCCCTTGACTCAATAGAGGGGCCCGCACCCTGGGTCTGCTTCCTAAGACGTTGACATCAACTGTGTGGGCTGTGGCCGCCCCTCGAGGACAGGCCACGGCTTCCCCGCAGTCCTCACCCTCCATTATCGCCTGTCGCCCAGTCTGCTGCCTCTGGTCACGGGGCCTGCCTGACCCCCGCAGGGAACGCAGTTTGTAACATTTACTAAAAAGCATCTCAGGGTGCAGAAGTTACCCAGTAAAGGGTAGTTAGTATTTCCCCTGTTCGAGAAGACACATCGACACGGCGATTCTGAACGTGGGATGTCCCTAGGGAACTTGTGCGGATCTCAGCGTCCCGACCGGTTTCACCAGGACATCTGGCGTGGGGCCCGGCTCAGCATTGCCGCAGCTCCCCAAGAACTCCGGCCAGCAGCCAGGCGGAAAACCGGGGCCTTCGCAGACCTTCGCAGGCCGTCAGGGCTCAGGTGACCTCAGCACAACTGCGGAGCAGGCCTCTATCCCCAGCCGTCCCTCCCAGAGAGAAAAAGAGGGCACATGCGAAGATTGTGAAACCGTTCGTGAAATGCCGATGGCTGTAACCAGGAGCCTCTGCTGCCTGAGCATCCACTTCCCGCTGCAGATACCGGAAGGCTGGCTGGAAGCTTCTGGAAGCTTCCATCACCCAGGCATTCCTTCGCAGTGACCGGCGGGGGCTCCTCAGACCAGTGAGGGGCAGATTCCAGACGCCGTAGCTCCCTTCTTTTTTTTTTTTTTAATGTTTATTTATTTATTTATTATTTTTTAAAAAATTGTTAATGTTTATTTACTACTGAGAGACAGAGAGCATGAGCAGGGGAGGGGCCAAGAGATGGAGAGACACAGAATCTGAAGCAGGCTTAAGGCTCTGAGCTGTCAGCACAGAGCCCGATGTGGGGCTCGAACTCACCAACCGTGAGATCATGACCTGAGCCGAAGTCGACACTTAACGGACTGAGCCACCCAGGCGCCCCTGAAGGGAGAGGTATTTAAACAGAAGAGAGAACACTCAGCCGGGCTGTCCACGGGGGTTCTGCAGAGACATCACCTGTCCTACACACGGGTGCCCCGGGTGCCCTTCCCTGCCCAGCTAGCGTGTGACCACGTTCCTGCTAAGGCCCTCCCCCAGCTACTGGGCGCCCCACCCACCCCCACCCCCCCCGCCGCCCCATGGGATGGAAACCTTCCAGGGCCACAATTCAAATGCCTCCCAGGCCAGGCAGGCAACCAGGATGGGCAGGAGAGAGAGGCTGAGCGCAAACATTGCCCATTACTCATAATACTGACATCCTGGACGCTAATTTGCAATTTTTAGAAACGTCCCCATTTGCTAGAAAACGCCATCGGCGGCTGGGTTTGCCTGGGGACCTCCACTTCCCCTCTCCGTTGGCTGCTCTGGGTTCCCTCTTGGTTCTCCTTAGAACACTGTGCCTCCCCGAGGCCTCCCGTGACCTAAAATAGCCACAAGCAGGCTATTTTTGCAGGACTCTGATAGCACAGGTCTGAGGGGCCAGGAGACGGGTCGGTGCTGGGGTTGGATCCTGTATTATTCTTTATCATCCGACGCTGCGTGGGCTCAGAGCGGGGGACTGGAGGCCTTCAAGAAGCCCAGGAATGTTCCCACTGGTGACTGCCCGGGGCGGGAGGGGGCGGGGGGGTTCCAGGCAGCCCTCGGTGGCCCATGCCTGTGGAGCCCAGCAGGCAGGTGGCTGCAGGGAGGAAAGCAGGTCTGTGCTCCACACCCACTCAATCTGGTCCTCTCCCAGGGCCTAAGGGAGACATTTCCCTAACATTTGCATGGCAGTTGCTGGGGTCCTCAGTCAAAATGCATGCAAATCCAAGTTCTGTGCCGCAAAGTTAATCCTTGATGGGCATTGTCTCTGACACGCTCCAGAGAGCTGGTGACCTTTCATCCCCCAAATGCATGCTAAGCACCAGCTTTGGGCGGGCAGTGAGCTGGGAGCTGGCTTACCAGGGAGAGCGGGACAGCCTGGGCTCGCCCGCCAGTGGGGGACATGGCCCTACGGAACAGTCGGGGGCTGTCGCAGTGACTGGTGATGGCTGTCAAGGGTGAGGGTAAAGTGTATATTTTTATTTGTTTTAATTTTAGTTAATTTTATTTATTTTGAGAGAGAGAGAAGGAGAGACAGAATCCCAAGCAGGCTCCACGCTGTCAGCACAGAGCCCGACGCGGGGCTCGAACCCACGAACCGTGAGATCGTGACCCGAGCCGAAGTCGGACGCTCAGCCGACTGAGCCACCCAGGCGCCCCGGGTGAGGATAAAATTTAAAGCAGGGTTCTGCAAGAATGTTCTTCACGGCTTTCCTTAGACGACCCTCAGCCTAGAAATGCTCATCAACAGGGGAAGGGGAAACAAATGGGGCTGTATCACGACAGAATATTCCAGATCTCTGAGAACAGGCGAGGCACCCAGCCACACATACTTGGTGTCACGAGAAGGAAGCCAGACCTCGAGAGCCTACTATCCGCTCCCACACATGAATCTCGAAAGCAGGAAAGTCAATGTATGGGGTTGCAAATAAGGACAGTGGTTACCTTTGGGTGGGGCGTGGGGCCGGAGGGGCCCAGGGGAGCACCCGGGGTCACCTGCTGTCTCTAGATCTGGCCGCTGGTGACCCCGTGTGTGTACTTCGTGAAGTCTCATGCACCTGGTCAGTTAAGATTTGCGCCCTTTTCTGTATGTATATTTCGTGTCTCAATAACAAGTTTACACGAAATAATAAAGGAGGGAAGGGAGGAGAGGAGGGGAGGGTGGTTGGAAATTGCGAGACCAACTAGTGGGACTGTGCCCTGCCCCCTCCATCCCATCGCGTGGCCAAAGGATGGAGGTTTGCCAACAGCACGTCTAGTCCCCAGATGGGCCGCCTGGGGTGCTGCCCAAGCCGGGGACCACAGAGCTTCGGGAACCCCCAGGGCAGCCGGGCTCTGCGCAGAGACCTGGAACTTGGGGGCAGGGAGTGGAAAACCCCAGCCCGCGGTCGCCCCAGGGGACCTGGCTGCCCCTCCCAAGTTAAACATAAGATGGGGATGACAGAACGATGTCCTTGGAGCCTGATGGATAACGTCCCCGTGTATGTCCTGAATGCTCCACAACAGTTAAGTGCCTCTGTTGTGATCAGCAGCATTTATTAGACGCCTACTGGGTGCCGGCACACGCCGATGTGATTCCAACGCTTACCCAGAGGAGATGCTTTGTAAAACGTCGGTCGACTGAATGGTCTGTTGATTTGTTACAGTAACCCTTGCGGGGACTGTCACAGCCTCCATCTACCACTCGGGGGCCGGCTTCGGAACCCTCCCCTCTTGAAGCCTCGGTTTCCTTCCCTGCGAGACAGATCATGAGCCCCTTGGGCGGGGCGATTCTCTGCTGTGGGGACCGTCCCGCCTCGGAGGGGGCATAACAGCCGCCCCGGCCTCCATTCCCACAAGATGCCAGCAACACGCCCCTCCCGGCTGTGACAACCAAAATCTCTCCAGACATCGGCAAGTGTCCCGGGGGACGGAATGCTGGTTGAGGGCCTCTGGGTTGTGGAGGTGAACGCCATAGGAAGGTGGGGTGCAAAGGACGCGGCAGAACCCCCAACAATTAGTAATCACCGTCAAAAGAGCAGGCAAAATGCCGGGGCGAGGATTTGAGCTCAGGGCCATCTGACCTCACACCAGGGCTTGCTTCTGACCTTCGCGTTGCGCTTGGACGCCCAAGGCCTTGTCGGGGTGCGGGTCCTGGTGTGGCGGGTCTGGGGCGGTGACCCTTGCGCCTGGCGGCCCCCTCCCCTGCCCGAGCCCTTGAAGCGTTGATGGCCCAGAGGGGGGGATCCAAAGGGGCATCTGCGGGGGCGCCTGGTGGCTCAGTCGGTGAAGCGTCTGACTCTTGATTTCTGCTCGGGTCGTGATCTCGGGGTTTGTGAGATCGAAACCTGCGCTGGGGGCGCTCTCTCTCTCTCTGTTTCTCTCTCTCAAAAACAAACAAACTTAAAAAAAAAAAGAGGCATGTGCCACAGGTCTCCACCGCACTAAATTCTTTTTTTTTTTTTTTTTAGTTCGTTTATTTTAACGCGGGGGGTGGAGAGAGAATCCCGAGCCGACTCCACACTGTCAGTGCAGAGCCCGACTTGGGGCTTGAACACACAAACCGCGAGATCGTGACCTGAGCCCACCCCCCCGCCTGAACCCCAAGAGCGCCTGGGGGAGGGGTGCGGCCGCAGGGAAGTCAGGCTGCCGGGGGTTCGTGTGGTGATGAGGTGTGATTTCAGCAAGGAAATTGGCCAAGTCAGTGCAGGATGTCAGAGAAGGTTCCTCAAACTGAGGCAGCAAGGGAGGTGGAGAGGAGGGCCTGACTCACCTCCCAGCGCTTTGGGTCGATACGGATATACCAACATCTCCACGCAGCGCTGCCGATTTTTCCAGAATCGCTTCAAAGTAAGAAACCGTGCCAGGCGGAGATCATGCTACCCCGGGAGGATGGGACAAGACCACGTGACCTCTACGGTCTTCTTGCGAACACCCAGAGCCCTGGCCCAACCACGAGAAGAACGGCAGGCCGGCCCCGCCTGGAGGACATCTCACAAAACCTCTGAGCCGAGCTCCCCAAAATGGCCAGATCGGCAAATCCAAGGAATGATGGAAAAAGCGTCACGACCCCGAGGAGTGAGGAAGCACAGCACGTGTCCCGGACAGGACCCTGGAGCAGGAAAGGGACGGAAAACCTGGTGAAGTCCACATAAAGTCTAGAATTTAGTGAATAATAATGTGCCGGTGTCAGGTTCTTAGTTTGGACAAATGTAACCTGGTCGTGGAGAAGGGTAACGTTCCGGGAAATTCAGGAAATTCAAACTGAGGGAGGGATAATCCGGGAACTCTCCGTACGGTCCTTGCAACTTTTCTTCAGAGTTCAAGGGCACCCTTGAAGTGCACAGGGAGCCCAGGGAGCTTGTATGCACAGAAATGTGCAAAGCAAAAAATTCAAACCTGCTTTTCAGCCCTTCTCTCCCAAGTCCACAGCCCAGGAGCTAAAATGTGATGTGTGGCTTTTCCTTACCTTCGAGAGTCCTTCTCTTTTCTTCTCTTTTTTCCTTCCCTTTTCTTTTTTCTTTTCCTTTTCTTTTCTTTCCTTTTCCCTTTTTTCTTTTCTCTTTTTTTTCCTTTTCTTTCTTTTTCCTTTCCTTTTCTTATTTCTTTTCCTTCCCTTTCCCTTTCTTTTCTTTTCTTTTTTCTTTTCTTTCCTTTCCTTTGCTTTTTCCTTTGCTTTCCTTTTCCTTTGCCTTCTTTTTCTTTTCCTTTTCTTTTTTCTTTTCCTTTCCTTTTCCCTTTCTTTTCTTTTTTTCATTTATTTTCTTTCATTTCTTTTCTTTCCTTTTCCTTTTCCTTTTCTTTTTTCTTTTCCTTTCCTTTTCCCTTTGTTTTCTTTTTTCTTTCCTTTTCTTTTTTCTTTTTCTTTTCTTTCCTTTTCCCTTTCTTTTCTTTTTTTTCATTTTTCTTTCCTTTTCCTTTTCTTTTTTCTTTTCCTTTTCTTTCCTTTTCCCTTTCTTTTCTCTCTCCTTTTCCTTTCCTTTTTTTTCCTTTTCTTCTCTTTTCTAAGTTCATTTATTAATGTTGAGAGAGAGAGAGAGAGCTCACATACGAGCGGGGGAGGGGCAGAAGGAAATGGAGAGAGAATCCCGAGCAGGCTCTGCGCTGTCAGTGTGGAGCCCGACGTGGGGCTCGATCTCACAACCGCGAGATCGGGACCTGGGGCAAAATCAAGAGGCAGATACTTAACCAAAGGAGCCACTCGGGTGCCCGAGACTTCTTTTGAAAGAATCTTCCAATGCCACGTGACCCGTCCTTGTGGAGGAGTCCTAAATCGGGGTGGGGAGGGTCTCTGGAAGAATCCACACTTGGTCACAGCTCGGAGACCCACACGGTCTGAGCTTCCTCCCTGCGCGAGGCCCTCTTCCTCCTCACGCCAGGAACTGTCACTGGTCCCATTTTCAGGAGGAGGAGACTAAGGCCCTGAGTCACAGCCAGCAGTGAGGAAGGGAGGATGTGGGCATAGGACCCCAATGGCAAAACCCACGCGGGTCACACGACGTAGCAGCGCCTCCCGGGGCTTCTTTCCCGCCAGGGGACGCACCCCCCCCCCCCCCGCCCTCCCTCTCCCCACGGACCTGGGAGCTGCTAGAAATGCCCCGGGTGCTGCCCCCGCTGGCTGGGTCAGGATGGGCCTTGTAGGGAGCTTTTGGAGCCCACGGGCACAGACACTCTGAGAAGCCTGCTCGGACCCTCTCCCCTTGAAAGGGACTCCAGTGGGAGGCCCGGGCCCATCGTGACTCCAGAGGACACACTGAGAGCCGGGACAGCAGTGCCAGGAGGCCCCGGGCCTGGGCTCAAGGACGTTCGGGTCTCACGCTTCAGCCGGGCACTTAATTAGCATCTTCCTCTTTCCAGCCCAGGAAATGGCTTTAAAAAGCTCCCTTAGAACCCAGCCCTGGGAACCCCGGCACGCCAGTCCCTCGAGTCCCCGGGGAGGCCGCCGTGCCAGGCCGGACAAGGCCAGGAGAAGACGCATGTGTGCAGACGCCCGGGCTGGCTCCTGGTCCTGAGCACACGTGGCTCCCGCTGCAGGTCCCGTGGGCGGCCGCCCCCCTGCCCCAGTGATGCAGGCACGGACCCCAGCACTACGGAGACTTATACCAACCCCAGCACAGAGGGGGCCGGGAGACGGCTGGGGAGGCAGGTGTGGACGCAGGACATGCTCTTCTCTCCTCCGACCTCTGATCTTTGTGGACAGGGAAGCTTCTGGTAAGGGTCTGGGCTCCGCGGCCTGGATGCAGGACTGCCTCGGCCGCCCACAGCCCGTGTGGCCTTGGCAAGCTACCGCACACACATCCCAGCCTCGACTTCCCCGTCTGCAAAATGGAACTCACAGGGGTGCCCTGAGGACTAAGACACTCAGTGAGAGAGACCGACAAGCACCTGACTCACACCCGATGACTGCTAGAAAGGTCGACAACTGACGGAAAAGCGGGAGGAGCCAAATGGGGTGACGCGGAACACCCGGACGGTTTGAAGGCAGCTCTCGGAGGACCCTGAACCAGAGTGGACGAGCCACGTCAAGGGGCACCGCACAGGAGGACACAGTCATTCCTGAACGTGGAGGATAAGTGTTCTTCCCAGTTCAAAGTCCAAGGGCAGGGCCCGGTGAGAAATGAAAATTCAGGGCACTTGTTTGAAAAGTACGGGGAATTTTTTTTTTTAAATAATTTGTTTTTTAATGTTTATTTATTTTGGAGAGAGAAAGAGAGACAGAGCATGAGCAAGGGAGGGGCAGAGAGAGAGGGAGACAGAATCCGAAGCAGGCTCTGGGCTCCGAGCTGTAGGCACAGAGCCCGACGCGGGGCTCGAACTCACAAACCGCGAGATCATGACCTGAGCCGAGGTCGGATGCTCAACCGACAGAGCCACCCAGGCGCCCCAAAGGAAGGGGGAATTTCAAGACAGTGACAGCAGAGCAGGAAACCGAGTGTGGGGGCCCTCGGAGTACGGGCCCCGGGCAGCTGACCGGGTCACATGCCCATGAAGCTGGCCTTGCCCAGGGGCCTGGCTGCCTTAAAAGTGAAATCTGGAGACCGCTGTTAGCAGATGCCTTTACCCCACCAGCCAGGCCCTTCCAGCCCACCCCCCTCACCGCCCCCGCCAGCGGCTCCCCATTAGTCAAAATGCAAATCGGTCTGGCGGTCAGCGTGGCCCGCACCATTATCAAGAGGGGCAGAGCGAGGAGGGGAGGGGGCTCTGGGAAAAGTCAAATCGTCAGCGGGCAGCTACGGGAGATAAGCCAGGCAGCGGCTGTCAGCCCCCAAGCTGCCAGACTTTTGCCATGATGCCAGAAAAGGCACTTCCCTGGTTCCCGTGGTCCTGGAAGAAAAGCAGCTCAGACACAGGGACATCCACTGTCCCAGGCAGTGGCAGCCCCTCTGGGTCTTCTACACGTCCCCTGGGCACCGTACAGGTGGAGCCCGGCATTGGGTAGAACCCTGCAGCACGGGGGGCCCTTCCCAGGACATCCCTGGGGTGCCTCTGGCCCATGGCAGCCAGGAGGACAGGCCTTGAGCCTGCAGACCGCGGGGTCCACACTGGGGAAGGCTCCTGCCTGAGGCCCCGGGAGCTTCTGGAAGCGTTCAGATGGGGGCACACAGGGGAAGGGAAGGAAACAAAGCAAAAGAATTCTGGGGGCGCCCGGCTGGCTCAGTCCGTGGCACGTGCGACTCTTGAACTTGGGGTTGTAGTTTCGAGCCCCGAACCTCTGGGTGTAGAGATTACTTTTAAAAAGATAAGATCTTAAAACAAAACAGAAAAAGGATTCTGGCAGGGGGGGTCACTGCCACAGCCATCAGGGGCCGGTTTGGGTGGGTGGGCGGGGGGGGGGGGGGGGCGGGGAGGGGGGAGCCAGGTGACAGGAGGAACTTGGGAAGGCAGGGCAGGGGATTAACCCGTCACCTCACACCAGGAGAAACACCAAGAGAGGTGGCCGCAGAGCCCAGGCCCCATTCCCAGGGTGTCCACCCTCCGGGGCCGTTACAGAGAGCACCCCCCGCCAAGCATGCTCCCCGCCACGCCAAAGCCCCCCCAACAGTCCTGGTGACCAACCACAGAGCCCAGGCGTGCGGCCGCCCCGTGGGCTCCACTTATCGGGCAACAGTTCCGTGACGTGCCCCGGTCAAACTACGTCCTCTAGAAGAGGAGCCCGAGGGTCCGGGAGGAACCTTCTCTCTGGGCTCGCACAGCTGATCAGTGACAAAAGCAGCACAGACGCAAGTCACATTCAGGTCCTTTCGTCTCTCCCCTCCCGGCATCCGATGCTCTGTCTCTTCCTGCTGCAACGCAGAGAAGGCCAGGGTCCCCGGGGGGGGAGTGCCGGGGGCGACAGGGACACAGCGGTGGGGGCAGGAGGCCTCACTTGGCTCAGTGCTTCTGAGTCACATGACATTCGACGTTTGGAGGGCAGTCTGGGGTCCATCCCGCGCTTCGAGAGTGGGCTGTCGGAGGTGGGGGGGGTCACACCCCCCGGCGTGTGTGCTCAGAAGGGCCTGTGCTTGGTCTCATGCTCTGGGGTCAGCATCCTGAGATTTTTTTTTTTTTTAATGAAGTCTGTTTCATTTTCTTTTTCTTAATGTTTATTCGTTCTTGAAAGAGAACGAGCGTGAGTGGGGGAGGGGCAGAGAGCGAGGGAGACCGAGAATCCCAAGCAGGCTCCGCACTGACAGAGCTGAGCCCGATCCGCGGCTCGATCCCACGAACTGTGACACCATGACCTGAGCCCAAATCACGAGTGGGACGCTGAACCGACTGAGCCACCCGGGCGCCCCAGCATCTTGAAATTCTCAACAGTGTTTGAACGCGGGCCCGGATTTTCGTTTCGCACTGGGTGCCACAAATTCCCCTGCCCATCCTGCCCCACTGTCCCGGGGATCGGGCAAAGGCAGGGTCCCGCCCGAGGTGGAACATTCCAGGTGCTGGCTGCTCAGGCCACCCTCACCTTGATGTGCTCGTGTCCGGGGCAGGTCCGCAGCCTCTGGCTGGGCGGGAGCTGGGGAACTTGGCTGCAGCCGGACCCTCCCGAAGATGGGTCGGGCCTTACCTGGAGTCCCAGGAAGAGCGTCCCCCCGCCCCCCTGCCCAGGACCTGCTGTCTACTCCCAGCTCCCACATGGAGAAGTTTCCAGCCCCCTCTCCTTCCCAGTCTTGGGCAGTCTCGTGCTCCCAGGGACGGCTGCACCTCCTTCACCCCGCCCGGCTTCTTCCCTCCCTCCACCCACCTCGGGGAGGGCCCGCTGCTCTCCCCCCGCACACGGCACACACATGCACAGGCTGTAGAAATTCCCTGCGTTGGCTTCTTGTCCCTGAGCGGGGTGGGATGCGGAGGCATTTATGCCACTCCTTTGTGTCTCACCAAATGCAGAGACAGCTGTCATTCTTGCCACCACTCTGCCCCGCCTCGTGCCCGCCAGTGTGCACGCCCACATCTGGAAAGAGCACTTAGAACGTTCTACGTTGCATCCCTGTGGTTTGGGCGGGGAAAGCCCCGCTCCCAGAATCCAAGGGTGCCTGTGCGGCGCTCGCCTGGCCAACCAGCTTATTGCATAGGCCTCAGCCTCTGGTTCAGGGAGAACATTACCCAAGTTGGCATGATCTGAGTTAACGCTGCGAAGAAAGAATCTGACTTTCTCCCGGGAGGCCAGGTGGGGAGATGTAAACCTTGAGCTATCGGGGGCCAATTGGAGAGGAAGACAGAGCCAGAGATGGAATAAAATCGAGTCCTGATGACAGCATTTGAGCTCCCGGATCCAGCCGTGCCTGAAGCCCATTTCAGTTTGCATAAACTTTGTTTTTCTTAAGTCGGTTCCGTCGAGTTTTGTGTCACTCGTGGCCGAAAGAGCCCTGAGCAACGTACTGTCTCCCTCTGCCGTGAAGGATACAGCTGCATATGAACAGAACTCACACTTGGCTCTCACAGTTGCTCAGGACTTGGAGAAATTCCTAAAGTTAGCCAAAGGAAGGCTTTGGAAAGCAGCCTGTGCCTCACATCGATTTTTTCTCTCTAAGGCAGTTTGGCCGGGAGTCCTTCCAAAGAGTGCTCTTGTGTTTTCTGGCAGCACGGAAGAGGCTGTCTGCCTGTGGCCGGGAGAATCCTGGCCCTGGGTACGGGCGCCCTGCAGAATTCCCTTCCCTTGAACGTGGGCCGGGCCGTGAATATGACAGGAGATCACTCCCATGATTCACCAACAGGGAGATGATCCTGGATGGGCCTGACCAAATCAGGTGAGCTCTTGAAAGGAACCAGGACCCTTCTGAGATCCGGGAGTGAAAGTGGGAGGGGGCCTAAGGAGGGCGGTCCCATGGTGAAGACTTATGGGTAGCTTCCAGAAGCTGAGAGCCGTCCCCGGCCAGCAGTGCGTGGGACAATGGGGTCTCGTTCCTGAGCTGGTCAACAACTCGAGGGAGCTTGGAGGTGGGTTTTTCTGCAGTTGAGGCCCCAGATGAGAACACGGGCCGGCCAACCTCTCGTGTGCAGCCTCACCAGGCCCTTGACAGAGAACCCAGCTAAAATGTGCTGACTCCTGACCCACGGACACCCTGAGAGAATAAATGGGTGTCGTCTCAGCCACGGAGTTGGTGGTCATTTGTTATGCACTGAAAATTAACACACTTCTCTGCCTGGCTCTCTCTCTCTCTCTCTCTCTCATTTCACTCAGGCCTCTACCCCAATGTCACCTCCCCGGAGGCTTTCCCCGACCCGTGTCAGGTGGGCCCCTGTCTCATCACCCACCACCCCCTTACCCGCATCAGCGCTCTTCACAGCCCATCCGCCTGCCACGGTGTCTACACCGCACGCCTGCTGGCTTGTTCCTGGAAGTCCAGGAAAGAGGCCTTGTCCTGTCCGTGCCGCTGGGCCCAGACACTGGCACGTGAGGAGGCTTCCATAAGCCCGGACCGAACAAGTGAACGAGTGAGTGAATGAATGAATAAATGAACAAGGAAGTGAATGAAAACCACCAGCTTAATTGGCCACGGGTACTGCCACGCTGCAGCTCTTGTGGGGAGCTGATAAGACCGTGGTTTCCTGTTCCTCTCGAGCAGCTGAGGCAACTCCCCGTGACCCCTGTGGCCAGGGCCGTGACACCCCCTCTCACGGTGCGTGCAGACAGAAGGCTGGGGGACCTCGTCCCCAGCCGCCCCTGGGGACCCAGGCCTGCGTTTCAGTGCCCGTGCTGCCCATCCCTCCCTCATCTGTGCCGTGTGGCCTCCACTTGTTTACTGACCTCCCCAGACCTTGGTCTTCTCATCTACAAAATGGGGACAGGAAGGGGCACCTGGGGGGCTCAGTCGGTGAAGCGTCTGACTTCGGCTCAGGTCATGATCTCACGGTCCATGAGTTCGAGCCCCACATCGGGCTCTGTGCTGACAGCTTGGAGCCTGCAGCCTGCTTTGGATTCTGTGTCTCCCTCTCTCTCTGACCCTCCCCCACTCATGCTCTGTCTCTCTCTCTCTCTCTCTCCCTCTTACAAAATGAATAAAACATTAAAAAAAATAAAAACAAAATGGGTACAGCAAGAGTTTACCTGGCTTCCAAGGTGGCTTGAGGATTAAATGAACTCATACATGTCCAGGCTGAGAATGGCCCCAGCAGGTGCCCGGTAAGTGGGTGCCACCACAGAAACAAATCTGCAGTGCTATGGAGAAGGGTGGTGTTCCATCAACCCTGCCCCCACTCCTCCCTTTTGGGGCGAGCCGAGGTCCGTGTTTGGTCTGGTCTGGGGCACGGCCAAGCCAGAGCCGGGAACAGGACAGACCGTGAGTACGATGGTGTCCCAAGGCCACGGGCAGAGGGGCGGGTAGTAAGAGAGGGATTTGGGTCACCATGCGACTGCCTCACCTTTGGGGGGAAGTTGCCCGGCAGAAGCCCCAGGATCCCCCTTTCCTGCCCCGAGCAGACCCCGAGTCCGTCCCTACCACCAGCCTCACTCAGGAAGACACAGGAAGAGACCGAATGCCCAGCCCCCGGCCAAGAGGCGAGGGAAACGCAGCTCTTCGGGGAGGGCAGATCGATATCTGCCAGCGGAAGGGGGCACAGGCCTGGGCCTGGGGCTGCGGTGGATGGGCCTCCGGGCACACTGGCTGGGCGACCCTGGTAAGTGCGAACGCCTGCCAGTCCCATCCCCGGGCTCGTGTCCCAGCGGGGACCACACCTTCCAGGGCTCGGGCTCGGGGAGGGCGGAGCTTGCGTATTTCTCACAGGTGGTGAAATACACCAGCCACGTTGCCATCTCTCGCTGGCTTCCGCCCCAGGCTCGTCCGTGCCACTCCTTCCTTCCTCCCTCGAGCTGGGTCCCCAAGTGCGGGGCACAGCAGAAGTGTCCTGGAAATGCGGTGTTGACAGCGTGTTGCCTCAGACGGCCTCCGTTGCCTTATCTCAGCCCGGCTCCCAGGCCCGCTGCCACTGCATTTCATCACCTGCCCCCATAAGTGAGCCGCCGGGACCACGGAAACTGCGCTCGGCACTCTCAGAGGAAAAGAATGCCCAGTCGGTGTGCCAGCAAATCGGCCGCGGCCAAGTACAACTTGGGATCCGGCAGCCTGCAGGGGACTCCCGAGTTTGGGCTCGTTCTCCCTCTGCCGGGCCCCCAAGCCGTCCCCTGCCTCTGTCGGCAGCCAGCGCGTCACCCAGGAGGGACACGCACATCCTCAGTGGAGCAGGGCCGATGGACAAAAGAGGCCCAGGTTCACGGACAGCCGATGTCGGCTGGTCATAAATCAGCCCTACGGCCTCCAGGGCAGCTGCCCGGTGCAGGCCAGCTTATCGGCCGCAGGAAACGTGAGCCCGGTCGCAGCCACACGGAGTGAGGAAACGGGGGCCCGTGGAAGGGGAAGGCACGTGTGTCACAGCCCCCGCTGGGCCTCGGTTACGCAGTTAGGCCGGGCGGGCTCCCCTCCCTCCGTGTTACATAACTCTCTCTCTGACCCTCCCAGAGGGAGCTCCCACCTCAGCCCAAACTTGGAGTCACCTGGCGAGCCTAAAAAACCGCAGGTGCCTGAGCCCGCTCCAGAGATTGTAAGGCAACAGGTCTGGGGTACGGCCTGGGCATCAGGATGTTAGAAGCCCTCCGGATGACTCCAAGGGCAGCCAAGGTTGAGAACACAAGCTCCAGGTTCAGGAGCATAGTCCACAGGCTTGACGGCTGGATCCCACCCCACGGCAAGGCTCACGCAATCTGAGGTGTGAGCAGAGTCCTGCGGTTGTGCAGTACCCAACACGTGCAACCGGACGCAGCAGTCCTGACGGGAGCGCAGGAGAAACTGAGCATCCGAAACCTTGGCTGAGAAATAACTGGGCAAAGGGGCGTGTTCCAATCCCGGTTCCGTTTGTTCGGAGAATCTGTGCTCCGTTCCTCCAACCACCAGCCATGGAGCTGATGGTCTTGGGAAGGAGACAGACAGAAAACAAAGAACGTCACAAATGAATATATAATAACAAATTTGGGACACGCACGTGGTAGAAAATGTCAATAAGGTAAGTGCGGAAGGCAGAATAATCGTCCCCCAAATTCGTCCACGGCCCAGTCCCCAGAACCTGCGAACACTAGATTCAGAACCCAGAACACTAGGTTCAATGGCATAAAGGAATTAGGGCTGCAGACACAAGGGAAGGAATTAAGGTCACCGAACAGCTGACTTTTTTTTTTTTTTTTCACGTATCAACCAAATTCTTTTTTCTTAACTTTAACCGTAACGTACGTTTGATATACGTGACAATTTCATAGGCGTAGATTGGAAGGTCTTAAAGCTGTGGGGCCGCTGAGGCCGCAAACAGGAGAAAGAAAGGCACGGAGCGAGTGGGGGACATCTAGGCAAGTTAAAACAACCCACTGCCAAGGGAACAAGGTAAAAACCGTGTTTCTCTCTGTTTTTTGTTTTTTTTTTAATTCCTACTCCTTGTTTTATTTTCCATTTCAGTTTACGTTGAGGAAATCTTGGTTTATTGTTTTAAATTCATTCATTTACTCAGCTATTTACTGAACTATAATTAACACGTAACGTGACGTTGGCTTGTGGCGTGCGACGATCACAAGAGTCTAGTTAATACCCATCGCTACACGTCATTACAGAAACTTCTTTCTTTATTTTCTTGGGGTGGCGAGGGCTTTAAGGCTTTTAGCAACTTTGCACTATGCAATGTGGTGTTATTAACGATGGTCACCATGCTGGACGTGACATCCCGTGGCTTATTTATCTAAACAGCTGACCTGCGGGCTCTGTGCTGACAGCTCGGCGCCTGGAGCCGGCCTCAGGGTCTGTGTCTCCCTCCCTCTCTCCGCCCCTCCCCTACTTGCACTCTATCTCCCTCTCAAAAATAAATAAACATTAAAAAAATATCGTTTTAATAAAACAACATAAACAGCTGACCTTGAGGGGAAGGTATTTATCCTCGATGATCCAGGAGGGTCCGATGGAACCTTCAAAGTTGAAGATAACGCGTATCTAATGTTATATGTCAATTAGGCCTCGAGGAAGAAGAAATAGAAGGGAAAACCAAAAGAGAGACGCAGACAGACAGCAGAGGGAGGATGTCCCCGATGCTGCTGGCCCGAGGCTGGAGGAAGGGGCCGCGAGCCATGGCATCACATCCCGCCAACAACCCGAATGAGCAGGACACAGGTGCTCCCCAAAGCCTCCCGAGGCGAGTTCAGCCGGCCAGGACCTTGCATTTGGCCTTGTGAGACCCTGTGCAGAGCTGGGTGAACCCGCTGCACCTCGGACACAGGTAAACGATGGCAATGTGTTATGATGACAAGCAGAAAACGTGCATGGTGTAGTCTGGCTTCGGGGTCAGAGAAGGAGGCTTCCCAAAGAAGTGGAGTTTGAGCTGAGACCCACAGGACGCAAAGCATCAACTCGAAAAGGGAGGAGGCGGAGGTGCAAGGGCCCTGAAGTCAGGGGGACTGGTATGAGGAAAGGAGGGAGGGAACGAAGCCCGATGTGGCTACAGGGCAGAGCACTCGGGGTGTCACTGTGCTCTCGGAGCCTCGGTTTCCTCACCTGTGAAATGGGATTATAACAGCATTCCCTTACTGTGGGGATGGAGTGGGCCTGGGAGCCGTGTAGCAAGCAGCTGGAAGGACGGGCTCTGCAGCGAGACCAGACTTGGGTTCAAACCCCAAGTCTTCTGGTTATGGCCTGGGTAACTTTGGCAGGCCGTTCGTCTCTCTGAGCCTCAGTTTCCCCATCTGTCAGGCCGCTGCGAGTTTTAGATAACAACGCGTCAGGCACGCTCCACAAATGCTGGCTGTCACTGTTAGCGACTGGGGGGCCAGAGATGGAAAGGAATGTGTTCAAGGTCACACAGCCTGGGGGCTGAGCAGGGTGGAAATGAGTCTCCTGACCCCGGCCTTGGCCCGGCACAGCTTCTCGGTCTACAGGACCACAGCCGACTGAGGCAGTGAGACTCAAATGAGGAGAGCTGTGTGTGAATGTGCACATGTGAGTGTGCACAGCATGTGTGTTGCAGGAGCACGTGGGTGTGCTACACAATGCATGCAGGCACACACGAGAGTGTGCATGTGGGTGTGAGTGTACAAGGGGTGTATATGTGCAAATGTGTGAAATGCCAGCTGTGTCTGCATGTAAACAGGCACGTGTGTCTGTGGATGTGTCTGTGTGCACAGGCGGATGTTCGGGTATGTATGTGAATGCACATACGTGAATGGGATTGTGCGTGCCTGCGTGAACGTGCTTGGTGCTGTTGAATGGAAGAATGAAGACACCTACGTGGCTTGGGGGACAGACAGTCTGAGTCCTTATGCCTGATACACTTCAGTCCAGATGAACTGGGAGCGTGGAAGAAATATTTTTAAAAAAGGCTCCTGGCCCCGGTGGGTTTCTTGCAACTATATATTCTTCCAGAACGTTCCTCCAGAAAGCAGCTGAGCCTCCAGACATGTTTCACAGACACTGTCAGGGAGGGGCAGGGAGTCATCCTTCCCTTCAAGGGATCGTGACAGCTCCAGCTGTGGGCACGCACTCTGTCGGGCACCACGCAATGACTTCACACGCGTTGTCTAATTTAGTTCACACAACAGCCATGTTGTTCACTTTACAAACAACAAGACTGAGGCTCAAAGAGCCGCGTGAGTACTCAGTGTGGTACACTGAGTTTTGAAAAGAAGACCTCAACCCGCCATCCCTCTCTCTATTCAAAACACTTTGCAAGCGACTTTGCAGCTGCAGCCGTCAAAAGGTGGTTTATTTCCTCACTCCTTGAATCTGGGTTGGTCTTGTGACTTGCTCTGGATACCAGAATTGCTGGAAGCGATG
The DNA here is from genome assembly GCF_018350215.1 of Panthera leo. Lineage (NCBI taxonomy): Eukaryota > Metazoa > Chordata > Mammalia > Carnivora > Felidae > Panthera > Panthera leo. The sequence continues at coordinate 5,678,978 of NC_056681.1, forward strand.
TTATCCACGCCTCAGCTTGGGCCTCAAACAGCCTCGCATGCTTCTGCTCTCTCTTTCTAGGACTCCTGTCTCCATCAGGCGAAGAAGCCCGCCAGAGAAGGAGACACACAGCACCCGGTTGTCGCCATCGCCCTAGATGATACTCAGCTGCCTCCCGCAAAGCGTCTAAAGCTGACCCAGCAGCTGACCACAGATGCATGAGGGATCCCAGCTCAGACCAGAAGAACCATCCAGGCGATGGTTCAAGCCGAATTGTTGACTGGCTGAATCGTGTTGTCTTAAGCAACTAAGTTTGGGGATCATTTGTCACGCAGCAACACTAACTGATACGCTCATGATCACGCAACTGTTAAAGGCAGAGTCAGGACTCAAAGTCAGGCTTTTTTTTAAAGTTTATTTATTTACTTTTGAGAAAGAAAGAGAGAGAGAGAGAGAGACAGCATGAGTGGGGGAGGGGCGGAGAGAGAGGGAGACCCAGAATCCCAAGCAGGCTCCGGGCTCTGAGCTGCAGAGCCCAGCTCGGGGCTTGAACTCACAAACTGTGAGATCACGACCTGAGCCGAAACCAGGAGTTGGTCACTTAACCACCTGAGCTACCCACGCACCCCTCAAAGCCAGGCTTTTTACTCCCAAATGCATACTCTCATCCCCTATATTCGGCCACCTCCCCACAGGGAAATAAGTAAGAAAGCCCAAAGCTGCTAAAAATCCCACGCCAGCTTCCCAAACGTCAGTCTACACCTTGTTTGGAACGTGCCTCATCCCTGCCGTCACCCGCCTTGAGACCTGCTGGCTGGACCTGGCTCTTTTGCCCCCTCTGTTCCCTGAGCCCAGGTGGGGACGGAGCACTCACTCCAGCCTTGGATCCCCCCCGCCCCTCCCCCCGAGGCCTTCATTCTGTGAGCACCATCCCTCCTCATCTGCAAAGTTTGTTCTGAGTGTCAGCAGAAAGAACCCGGCCTTTCCACACGTACATATCAGCAGCCACGATAAAAACCAGCTGTAAGGTTTAAAAATAACCTCCCCAGCCTTCCAGAGATGCCAGGCTCCTGGTTGGGGAGAAGAATCAGCCCCACGGGGGGAGCACCACCTTCTGGGGAGGCTCCCGGGCCAGGCCCCAAATCCTGCCCGCGGGCCTGGCTGAGCCCGAGTCCCTGGGAGCACAGCCCCTGCAGGAAGCGCGAATGGGGAGCCAGGCCCTCCCTTCGGGGAAGTCAAGGCAGGGCCCGGAGAGTCCTCCAGAGCAGAGACCTCATCTGGCCCCCTTGTCAGGGGTTTCTTTTCCCTCTGCTTCTCTCTTCTCTTGTCATCCCCTCTATAAATAAAAGATAGGGCGTCGGGGAGGCACCTGGGCAGCTCGGTCGGTTGGGCGTCGACTCTTGATTTCGGCTCAGGTCACGATCGAACGGTTCGTGAGTTCGAGCCCTGTGTCGGGGTCTGTGCTGACAGTGCAGGGCCTGCTTGGGATTCTCTCTCTCTCCATCTCTCTCTGCCCCTCCCCTGCTCTCTCTCTCTCAAAATAAATGTATAAACTTAAAAGAAAGTTCGAGCTGTGGAGGGGTGCAACCCAGGTTCCGTCCTCATGGATGACTTGTCCCCATGAGCCTCAGCTTCCTTGGTCACACGGGGCCCATGCCTCACTGGGTGGGCCTGAGGACCCACAGGACACCCCAGGGGCAGAGCCGAGCATGGCGGGCAGCCAGTGAGCTGGTGCCTGGCAAGTGTCGTTCCTCCTCCAGGGAAGGGGGCGACCGTGGTGACCCCTCCTCTCTTCCTCTCCCTGATCCTTGCCCTCCTTCTGGCCCCCGGTCCTCCCCCTGCTCCCCTCGGGCCCCAGACCTGGCCCCCGGCAGGCTCAGAGCTGGAGCCCGTCTTGCCGAATTCCACCCGCAGCCCGGCCCCGTTGCTGAGACTGTCCCCTCTGGCTCTCAGAGGGCTCCTGGGCAGGCACGCTGCCGCCTTCCCACCCTCGTCACCTCTCACCACAACCCCTGGGGGCTGTACGGGTGACGGCTGTATCCCAGCATCCAGAGTGGTGCATGGCACACAGTAGGTGCTCAATAAGGAATAAGCAGTATTCCCATCGTTCCCATTTTACAGATGAGCAACTGAGGCTCCAAGAGGTCGGCTGGCATGTAGCAAAGTACAGCCCTCAGAGGTTGAGGCAACCCAGGCTTGGGTGGGTGGAAGACACCGCCCGAGGTCCCCGAGGCAGGATTTGAACCCAGGTTCACGGGCACCGAAGGCCTGAGTCTTAACCATCGACGACTCCCCATTCACCCACCTCTTCCAGCTGATTTCTCCGACATCCTCGCCATCCAGACACTGTCACGCACGTGCTGTGTGGCCTTAGGTAACTCACACAACCTCTCTGCGCCTTGGACTCTACATCCGCACCGCAGAAAACCGACCTAGCTGCACTGAGGTAGAATTTGCCTCAGCTCATTTTTCATCTGGTTTCTCAGTATCTAGTGCGGGCTGTGGCATGCAGTCGGTGCCAAATAAATGTTTGCTGATTAATTCATTGGAAAGACAAGTTTACTTTAAGAGCACAGAAGTCGGCCCAGAAGCTCTGGGTTGATGGTCTCCGGGAACATATTCCTTCTCTCTCCACTTTAATTTTTTTTTAATGTGTATTTTATTTTTGACAGAGAGAGAGAGAGAGACAGAGCGTGAGTGGGGGAGGGGCAGAGAGAGAGGGAGACACGGAATCCCAAGCAGGCTCCAGGCTCCGAGCTGTCGGCACCGAGCCCGACGCGGGGCTCGAACCCACAAACCGCGAGATCCTGACCTGAGCCGAAGTCAGACGCTCGACCGACTGAGCCGCCCAGGTGCCCCTCTCTCCACTGTAAAGAAAGAGAAATTCCAAAAGGCAGGAGAGCCATCGGGTGTGCGGTTTACGTGAGAAAGACGGGGGGAGCCCTTGTCAGCAGACCCCACCCCCCCACCCCAGGCCCTTGGGAAAAAAGCTCTTTCTCCTACATCAAAAAATAGGCGAGTGGATGAGCATCACCAGGCTTTCCGTTAAGATGAAGTGTGGACGGTCTGGATCCCACGCCGGTTATGATCCCAGACTCAGGGGACGGTTCTGATGAACGACGAACGCCAGCTCCCGGGTCTGTGCTGTTTTCTGGGGCAGGTCCCGGTTCCTCCACCCGCGCGGGAAGCTGGTCATTCTTCCCTTCTGAGCCAGTGCCGTGTCAGGCTCAGAGACCCCACCCCCACCCCCCACCCCAGCTGGGGGGCAACCCAGAAGGTTCTGAGCAGAATCCTGAGGCTCTAACAGAAGAGCCATGAGTTCCCAGTGAGCACGTTCAAGCGCCAGGGTGGGTGGTTTCCGGCGATCACAGAGAACTTTCCAGAAAGGTGGGGGCGCCTCCAGCAGGCTGTAACCCCCAGAGCCAGCATCAAAGGTGGCGGTCACCAGGGGAGCCCCAAGCCCCTTGCAGGAGCCCCCAGGTGGCAGCCTCCTCTTTCTATGCCAAGGAGAAGCTCTGGGTTCTCAGGACATCTGGGCTCCGCCCGCCCTCCACCTCCAGGGCCCCCCAGCTCTGCCCAGCCTGCCCCACCCAGTGGAGCCAATCCTGGCCACCCGGGACGTGTCGGGCTCACGGGCAGCCTTGCCCACAGCGTCCTCGCCAGCACCTACCAGGCCGGCCAACGGCAGGAGCTGCACACACTCCCTGCCCTCTGGTCCGTGGGAGCGAACCTCGCTCCGGTCGCTTGCACAGGCTTCTACAGACCCTTCCTGATGAACCTGCTGGCACTACGGGGCTGAAGGGTCCCTCGGGCCTGGCCCAGGTCACAGGCACAGGGGCCCCTGCTCAGAAGGGCACTCGGCATCATGCTCAACTGCTGCCTTCTTGAAGGGCCTGCTACTCTTTTAACAGGGGCTGCACATTTTAATTCTGTGGCCGATCCCGGAAGAGGGGTTCTGGGGGCCCATCGGGTGAGCCCCATCCCCCTGAGGTTCCCAGAACTGGGGAAAAGTCTTTGGAAACAGGCAGTGGAGCAAAGGCAGTTCTCCCCGGCCGGCTCGTGCCCGTACCGGGGCTCCAGGCACACCCCTCTGCGCGCAGCCTTGATCGCAGAGCTGGGCTCAGGGGGGCTCCACATCCACCCACACTCAGTGGGCTCACACACACGTGCAACAGCCGGTCACTCCAAGCCACGGGCTTCCTGCTCAGGAGACCCCCAAGGGCCACTCCAGCCCGCCCAGGCTAACGAGAAAGCGGGGCAGGCAATGCAAAGCTGGGGAGGGGGGCGTCGGGGACGGAGGGAGAGCCCCTGCCTCCCCCAGTCTCCCAGGAAAGGAGGCGAGCCCTCCCTGGCCGAGGATCCCACTTGAGCCCTCCACGCCTCACCCCACTGAATCCCTACAGCCGCTCCTGGGGTAGGGTTTATATTATACCCATTTTAAGGATGGAAAAACTGAGGCTCCAAGAAGAGAAGTTGCCTGCTGGCATCAAGGCGGACAGTCTCGGGAGTTCTACACTCCATAGCGGCTCCTGAAACATGACAAGCCCCCCCCCAGCCCCCTCTGCGCCCCCAGTGGGCTTACCCCCTCTTTCGGGCCGCTGCCTGCAGGGTGCTTCTTCCCCAAGGGCTGCTCGAGCTGGTTCACAGGGGTGGAGTCCTCCCTCCAGGGTTCACGGCTTCACCTCAGTATGGGCACGGGGGGGGTGGGGGTCAGTTCCTTCCAGAGTCCCCGGGGCCTCTGCCCCAGGCCCTTGGCTAGCCTCGCCCTTTGACGTCACAGACCAGGGACCAAAAAGGGCTGAAGGGTGTGACCGGGGCCCCACAGAGGACGGGGAAACAGCGGAACATCCCCGGGGTGTGGGGGCAGGTGTGTGCGCACCGCGGGGAGGGGCTCCGGTGGCCGCGGCTGGGAGCCCAGGAATCTTTCTCTCAAGACTCGTTTTTTTAAAGAGTTGTTTAAATGTTTATTTATTTCTGAGAGAGAGACAGACAGACAGAGACAGAGATGAGCAGGGCAAGGGGCAGAGAGAGAGGGAGACACAGGATCGGAAGCAGGCTCTAGGCTCCGAGCCGTCAGCCCAGAGCCCGACGCGGGGCTCGAACCCACGGACCGCGAGGCCATGACCTGAGCCGCGGTCCGACGCTCAGCCGACGGAGCCCCCCCAGGCGCCCCGTCAAGATTCTAAGTGGAGCTTCTGAAGGTTCCAAATAGAACATCCCGAGGGTCCTACACGGAGGCTGCTCTCCCCTGGGAGGGGGGGGGGGGGGGTGTTGGGGCTGCACGGACCACGGGCTCTTCTTACGGGGTGGGGTCTGGGGGGAGCGTTTGCAGGCCGCGCTCGCGGTGGCCGGGACAGCGCGGGAGGGCGAGGGGATGAGCGGACGAGCCCCCTGCCACCCGCAGACTTGCCGCGTCTGAGCCTGTCCAGGCCCCGCCGCCCGGGCCTTATTTGGTAAGAGCCTGCGCTGCCCTCCGCCGGGGCGCGAGCTGCGGGGGGCCCCCGGAGGCCCCGAGCCGCCGCCAGGCCCGCAGCTCGCCCCCCACCCCCCACCTGGCTCCTCCCCGGGCCCCTGGGCCAGAGGCTGGCACTTCTGGAGGCGCGAGATCCCGCGCGGGTCGGGCCAAGACCGGATCCCAGCCCGGGGACGGGGACGGGAGAGGGATTCCCCAGCTTTTGCCCTTATATGGCCGAGGAGAGGCCGCGGTGCTCCCACAGGCCCCGCGGGCCCCCGAGGTATTGTCTTAAGAGGGTGTTTGGCACCGGGCAGCGAGGCCTTGGATTCTTGTAAAATCCTGGCAGGGAAATTGTTTGACAGCCTCGACGATGTTCTGGAGCCTCCGGGAGAAGCCCGCCCCCGGGGGCCGAGGGCACGTGGGGCGCCAGCCGCGGGCCGGGAGGGCGAGCTCTGGCAGCGGGCTCGGGGCCGCCCCGCTCGGGGTGACAGGGGCAGGGGCCTCTGTGCCCCGATCGGCACGCAGGGCGCGCGGGGGGTACCGCCGAGGAAGCAGGGAGGAAAATGGGCGTGGAGGGGGGCACGCGAGGTCACCGCCAGGAGAGCCGCCTGGCTTCGGCCTCCAACCGCGTGTAGCTGCCGTGAAAGGACCCGGCCGTCGTTGCCACCCCATCCGCGCCTCTCAAGCACCAAGGAGGTGGACGCTCCTGTCATCCCCGCTGACGGACGAGGAAACCGAGGCTCGGAGGAGGAAAGGGGTGTAGGACTCGGGGCTCATTCTCCAGCCCTGCGGGGAGCTCTGCAGGCCAGCGTTCATTGTTCACAAACAGGTTCGCAGACGTGTCCTGAGCTCAGCTCCGGGCCGGGCATCATCCTAGGCTCGCGGCAACGATAGCGAACGAGGTAAGAAATGGCTTGTCCGCGAGGGAACAAACATCGTGTCAAGGAAGGGAGACAGAGAAGGTCTCTCTGTGCAGACGGTCTTTAAACTGAGGGTCCAAAGCTGAGAAGGAGCCAGTCCCGGGAAAGACACAGGTGGTGTTGCAGGCAGAGAAAATAGCAGGTGCAAAGGCCCTGAGGCAGGGAGAAGCGTGGTTGGGCCTAGGCCAGCCAGGAGGCCAGCGCGGCTGGGGCAGAACGAATAGAGGGGAGCAGAAGAAGCAGTCACAGGTGGTGATCACGGGAGCTTCAAAGGCTCCCATCAGGACGGGGGTGGGTTTTATTCCAGGAGCGGGGGGCCGGGGGGAGCTCCATTTTTAGTAGAGATCTAACAGAATCACATGTGCTGTCATGTACGAGATGTGTACACTTTCCTAAGTGCTGTATGTTCATCTTCTTATCTGATTCCTCAGCATCCCTGAGGGGAGTGGAATCCTTATCCCCATTTGACAGATGAGGAAACTGAGGCCCTGAGAGCTGAAATGACTTCCTGCGTCATTGATATGGGATCGGACAGGACTTCCTCCCTAAGCTCCGCCTTATGTCAAAACCAGTACCAGTCCAGGGGCGTCTGGGGGGCTCAGTCGGTTGAGCGACCGACTTCAGCTCAGGTCGTGATCTCACACTCTGTGAGTTCGAGCCCCGCGTCGGGCTCTGGGCTGACAGCTCGGACCCTGGAGCTGCTTCCGATTCTGTGTCTCCCTGTCGCTCTGCCCCTCCCTGCTCATGCTCTGTCTCTCTGTCTCAAAAATAAATAAAAACCTGAAAAAAAATTTTTGCGGCAGGGCCAGAGGGGAGCAAAGCAATGTCCTCGGGGGTGGCCGATCCTGTCCCCTTTCCGCCTGCCATCCCACCCACCGCCCCCAACCCACGGCCGCTTGCAGATGGTGGGACAAAAGTGCCCTCCTGTGCCTGGGACTTTCCCTGTTCGGCACCGCAAGTCCTGTTTCCTGGGAAACGCCTTGGTCCCGGGCACCTGAGGTCACTTGCCCCGCAGGTGGCCCGCTCAGGGGCTCCGGGCACCCCTGGCAGCTTAGACTGGGGAGCAGACATCCAGGTCTGTGGCACCTGCACACCTGGCCCCACGCCCACCTCCGCCTGGACCAGGAAGGGGCCGTGGGGAGAGGAGCAAATAGCAACCCGTGTGTTGCCCGCCTCAGCCTCCCGCGGTGCCAGGACAACGCCACCTGCTCCCGGACAGCCGGCGACCGCAGAACAAAGGGAGGGTTAGGGCCGCCTGCCAGGGGAGCGGAGCGCGGGAGTCTGCCCGGGAACCGGCCAAGCAGGGACGGCTCGTCCCCCGGCTGCAGACTCAGGGTCAAGGAGGCCTGCCTTCGACTCTATGGGCTCCATGACCTTGGGCACCTCGTGGGCCTCGGCTGGCCCGCTTATTAGACGGGAAAGGGACGAGAGACATCGACAGCCAGAGGACTGCTGAATGCCAGGCTCGCGGCCAACCATCACCTCCTGGAATGTTCCTGGTACCCTTGGAAGAAAGGGCTGTTAGCTCTGCGCAAAGAGCAAAGCCCAGAGAAGCTGAGACAGCCACCCCAGGCCACACAGCTGGTAACTGTAGAGCAAGGATTTGAGCCCGGAATCATTCGCTTCAGCCCCACACACCTTCTCTGCAGAGGTGAAGGGAAGGGTAGAAAAAGCCACTGGAAAGGAACGGCCTCCTCCCCGGGCCCCGGGCCCAGGTCCCGCATTTATAACATCCATCTGGGCGGGCCTGTACCTTAGAGATGGGGAGGCCGGGGCCCCGAGAACAGGAGCCCCAGTTCCCTGGGGGTTCGAGGCACGTCAACACTCACATCAGCCTCGAATGTGCCACCAGGATGTGTCCGCTCCTGTCCCCTGCTCAGGAGGCAGAGGATCCCCAGGCTGTGCCCTGTGCCAAGGACATCTCCAAAATTTCATGACCTGGAAGCCACTCGTGCCTCGACTGTCGCTCTCCTTCCAGCACCTCCAACCACGAGGCCGCTGGCATTTCTGCCCAGGGTTAACGCTGAGAGATTCTAGGCACCCGAGCAGCCGCTCAGCTCCCACGAAGGCAGTGCCGAGGGCACCGGGTCGGTTCCTTGGGCAAACACACAGTGGGCTTGCTGGCCGGGCCTGTGGGCTGGGACTGGCTGCCTCAACGCCAGCCACCAATGGCAGGCCTCCAGGGCGGTGGCTCGCCCACATTCCAGAACCGCAGGCTGGGGCATGCCTGCCAGGCTGCGGGCTCTTATTTACCGCCAGGCCGAAGCAGAAAGAAACGCTTTTCCCCTCAGATGGCATCCTGGTGACAGCACACCCCCAGGGAGCCGCGTGCCATCTTCTCTTCAGTGGACAGTTCTGCCCTCGTGTTACAGGACAGTAGTGACACGTGGTCCCCCCACCCCGTTTCAGGCAGGGCGGCCTGAGCTCAAATCTCAGCTCTGCTGCTAAGCACGTGAGCGACCACGGAGACGGGGCCGGGCTCCGGGTCCCCCAGGTCCTCGTCTGTGCCTCAGGGGCTCGTAAAACACACAGCTCTCTGAGGATTAAAGGGTAACACACGCTCAGCATTTCAAATAGTGTGAATACTCCACAGACGTTATCCCGGGGCATCCGGGGTTTTCCGCCTTTGGTTTTCTCATCTCTCGCTTTGAAATGAGGCAACTATAAATGCTTGGGTCCTCAGGGACCAAAAGACAAAATGCTGGGCCACTGGGTATATTCCACGGCCCTTGTTTCTTGCCCGGAGACTGATCTTGAAACCTGGAATGTGCTTACAGCAAGGCCGATGTGTCACTTTCTGCACATCCCTGCCAGCACTGGGTTTTATCATTTTAGCATTGTGCTTCTAATGTAATCAAAACGGTTTGGTCCGCATTTCTTCCTTTGCCTACAAGTCTGTGCATTCTTCCAGGTAACAGTCAACTGTTAACGGTTTCCGCGGGGATAAATGGCTCGTTGGCCTCCTTTGCATGGTCCTCAAGTGGCTTCTGCCCCTGTGGAGATGCCCCTGTGGAGGGGCATCGTGCCCCTGTGAGGTCCGCGCGGGAAGCAGCTTCTGAGCACGAGGGCGAGACGGGAGAGGTTGCGGCTCAGGAAGGCAGCGAAAGCCTCCGCCGCACCCACCCCTTCCCCCACCTTCCCTTCACCTGGGTGTCTTCAGAGCCTGGCCAGCTGAGGAAATCCTTTCCTGGGACTGGGGTTGCAGCCCCGGAGGCTGGGGGAGGAAGAAACCAGAGGAACTGATTGCATTTCTGGAGCAACGAGCCAGTCGGTGAGGCAGACGGAGACTCCACTCCTGTACCCGCGACCACCGCCCTCCTGCAGCCCCCTGCCCGCTGCCCCAGGGCCCCTGGGCACCAAGGAACGTTCCTTCCAGACTGTGGGGTCAGAATAAACCCCTCCACCAAGCTGTGAGAAGGCGATGTCTTTCTCTCCTTCTGCCTTAATCACTTAGGCTCGCGGTGCTACATTAGCCAAACACCCAGAACCCCTTCTTGGGTCCTCCCTCAGCTGGAATCATCCAAGAGCCCCCCAAATCTTCTTCAACAGGTGGGGGCGCAGCTGGTTCCCCACCAAACGTCGCTGCTGTTTACAGCGTCCTGCCACCACGCAGGGTCGCTGCTGGAAATGACGCCGGAACATTCCCGCAGATGCTCGTCTGCTCTGCGAGGATCCCCGGGCTGGTTAAGCCCTGGCCGGGGTTCTGGAGGCCACCCACACTTGGGGCCTGAGTTCAGCTCTCAGGGGGGCAGGCACTCCCAGACCCTCAGAGCGGAATGACAGGTCACATCCCCGTCCTACACGCTCCCCGGGGTCCCAACGCCCAGCACCCCGTTGACCCCACCCGGAAGCCCCCTGAGGGGACTAGACAGAGGCGTGGCCCCTACTTTGGCAGAAAGGAAACTGGGGCCCCCAAGGGGTAATGTTCCCAACGTCATCTGGCCGTTGGCCCCAATTCAAGCCGACACCCAGTGTCTGGACTCCCTGTTCAGTGCTCTCACCGCCTTCGCATTTAAGGTCGCCGGTGAAAGTCGTCTTCTGGGCCCAGGAAGCCAGGCAGGATGTGACCCCGCCTGCCTCCCCGGCTTCATCCGACTTCTTCACACAAATTCGAGATGCTTTCCCACCTGCCCGTGCACCTGCCTCCCTCTCCCCACAGGTCTCCAGGGAGGCCTCTGCTGTCACCTGCCACCAGAGGCCTGTCCCCACCTCTCTCCCCCTCCACCAGCCTCCTGCCACCGGCTACTCTGTTTCTGTTTTCCATTCGGTGATGTGTCTCTTTGTGTCTCAGCTCCACGGGGCCGGGGCCCGTGACTCCCGTTCGCCCAGCTCCCGGTGCCCAGAAGGCCCCTCGGGAAACCCCGAGTTCCAAGAACGAATGCACGAGATGGGTGGGCTTCTCTCGGCTCCTAGAAACGGATCTGGTCTGCCCCTGCGGCCGCGAAGGTAGGGGAGAGCCTGCCGGGCAAGCCAGACCGACCCCCCGCCCCTTCCAAAGCTCCGGGCCCTGAGCAAAACCCCCCCACACACACACCCCTGCCCCCAGGCTTTTGGGGGTTCTTGGGGAACAGCGTGGAAACCCGTCCCCAGGGCCGGAAGCAGCCGGGGCCTGGCCCTACTCAGCCGGGGCCTGGCTCGGGCGCTGGGGCCCAGGGTCTAATTATAGAAGGCAGGTTCTGAGAGGAAGTAGCTACTCTGATTAACACCCTGGGGTTTGTTCACCCCTCACTGAAACAGTCCCCGCCGGGAGAGGAAATGTGCGAGGCGAACTCAGCTGCCAGGCCAGGGGGCCTCCGGCGCCCGGCGCGGGGACGGCCTGGAGGCTGGTCTCCCACGGGCCGTGTCCGGTTGAGCAGGCCTTACCCCCCCGCAGCACCCCGCTTTAAGACAGAGCGACCCGGACCGGATTTGAGTTTCAAAGGGGCTGTGAACCGTGGCGCTTCGAGCAGGGCCACCAGAGCCAGGAGCCCTCTGAACCTCAGTCTCCCCGTCTGCAGAATGGGTTGACGAGAACCGCGCCTTTCACAGAGCCTCTGGGAGGATTCAGTGGTGAGGTTCGTGCCGCCAGCTGGGCAGCGTCTGGCACAGGATGAGGGCCCGGGAGGTGTTCCCTGTGGTCAGACGGGCAGGGCCCAGTCAAAATGAGAACGTGGGGCCCCTTGTTCAGAAGACGCTCAACATTTCAAGATGGAGACAGCACAGCATTAAACGTGGGGCGGGCGCCCTTCTGAGCCCCGCGTGACTGTCCGGGCCGCCCGGCTGTGAAGTGGAGGGCAGGCCCCGGAGGTGGGAGAGGGTGGGGGTGGGGGGCTGCTCCTCACGAGGAGGGATCCCTCCGCACAGCCGTCCTCGGTGGGCCTCAACGCACCGTCGAGTGGAAAACACAAGAGCCCTGCGTGTGGCAGCTTCACACGCAGGTTGTTAGAGCGGCTCGCACGAAACAATGCCGTGAGCGGACAGTCACCCGTCAATATTGGGGAAACACCAGGACAGGAGGCTGAAGCCCCCGCCTTCTCTCCCCGCTGAGGCCGGCTCCGGGTGGGGGTGCGGGAGCCACGGCAGAATTCAGCTGTACCTGTAACACTTTCTTTCTTAAACACACAGAGAGGGGCGCCTGGGGGGCTCAGTCGGTTCAGCGCCCGACTTCGGCTCAGGTCATGATCTCACAGTTTGTGAGTTCGAGCCCCGCGTCAGGCTCTGTGCCGACAGCTCAGCGCCTGGAGCCTGTTTGGGATTCTGTGTCTCCCTCTCTCTCTGCCCCTCCCCTGCTCACGCTCTCTCTCTCTCTCAAAAATAAATAAACACTAAAAATAATTTTTTTTTAACAAGATATAATTCACATTCCATAAAAGGCACCCTTCTCCAACGTCCAATGCCGTGGCCCTTAGTAGGCACACGCTCGTGCACCTGTCCCCCCTCCGATTCTCCTCCAGGGACCTTTCTCTTGTTCCCTCTCTCTCTGCGACTCCGCTCCTGCTCTTCTTTCGGTTTCTGTTCTCGTGTCTGCCTGTGAGTCACTCTGTTGCTTCTCACACACGTTCTGGTTTTCTCTGTTTTGCCATCTCTCTCCCTCTTTCATTCTGAGGGGGGCACAGGCAACCCCAAGAAAGCAAATAGAAAGCAACCCGACAAATAGAAAGGGCACACTGGGTGCTCTGGAGACAGACAGGGTGGGGAGAGAGAACGTCCGGCCAGATGGGGCAGCCAAGGGGACGCCTCTGAGGAGGGGACGGTGAAGCCAATGCTACAGGAAGAAAAGCAGCCACTGCTGAGACGCATCCAGGCAGAAGGGCAGCATGAGCAAAGGCCCCGGGGCAGGAAAGAACCTGGGGACGAGCCAGGCAGAGACGGGGGAGCTGGACAGGGGCCTCCCTAGGCACCAGACTCATAGGCTCCAACGCAGGAGCCCCGGCCACCCCACGGCGAATGAGTCACAGATGAATCTCAGAGAACCTTCCAGCACCCCCACGGGGGCGGCCAGACCACATGCTCAGCACGGGGGGCCCTGAGGTGGGCATGATCCACCTCTGCCTTGGAAAGAGCCTGCAGGGGAAAAGCACAAGCCGGGCTCCAAACAAAGTTCGTGGGTTGATGGCCTCGATTATCCAGTTCGGAAACACGGAGTGTTTGCTGCAGGCCGTAAGCGAGCACGCGCGGCACCCCGGCCTCACGGGGCTCGCGGTCTAGAAGCTCTACCCCTCCTCCTGACCATGCGGGAGAGAGAGGCCGGTGCGGAGACGGTCATTTAGTCACCCAGCTGCTGGGGCTCCCTGCTCGGGTTGCAGCCCTGGTCTGTGGGGAGTTAGTGGAACAGCCTTGGGCACATCAGTCACCCTCTCTGAGCCTCGGTTTCCTCCTCGGTGTGAGAGCTGAGAGAAAGGGCATCAAGTCCTCAGGGGCCCCCACCCCCCGCCCCTGTGCCGTTCAGAGAGCCCTCCCTGGCTGGCTGGTGGGGGGAGCTGGCAGATGGGGGTGGGGGGGGATCCCAGCGGACCGGAGACCCGGCATCCCCCCCGGAGGGTGGGGTTCAGGCAGCTGGGGGAGGGGGGCAGCCTGTGCAACAGCTGGATACCGGCTCTGGCTCGTGTCCTTAAGTCACCGAGGGCAGCACCAGGCCGGCTGGCTGGAACCCAACAGCCTGAGTCTCATTTGTGATGCAAATGGCTGGCAGTGGCTTGGGGCCAGGGCACATGTCCCCAGCCAGGGCCCCAGCTTTTATTCCGGGCGGAGCAGGGGGGAAGGGAGGAGAGGGATCCCTCTCCAGGCGGCCTCGAGGGATCTTTCCAGGTGGGTTAGGGGTGAGCAGGGACCCCGGGGCCGGGAGACACGTTCCCGGAGGCTGTGACGCCCTCTGCTTGGTCAACGGAACGAGTGGGAAAGCGGCGGCTGGCAGAGGCCTCTGTCGGACGCGACGGTCTCTCCGGCTTCTCCCCCGGGATCCCGCAGAAACCAGGGCACCCCCGCTTCCTGGCCAGTCCCCAGTGGCCGTCCAGCCTCTCCTGGATGCCCTGCGAAGCTCTGGCCACGCGGCCCTTGTCTCCATCTTGCTCCGCTCTGTCACCCCGGGCCCTCCCACAAGCCGCTCCTTCTACCTGGGACCGACCCCAGTCCTGCTTTGGGTCTCTGGCCCTGCGTCTTGTAGGTACATTCTTCTTAAAGACGGTGCCCCAGATCGTATCGACTTCAGGCTCCACAAAACCTGCCTCTGTCCCCAGTGGTGGGAAAATGTCCCCCGAGCCTCTCTTCCGCAGTCCTGGGTGACCTGAGTAGGTCACATCCCCGGTTACGTCATCCATTCATTCAACAAATATTTACTGAGCAGCTATTATGTGTCAGGCGCTTTTCTGGGCACGGGAAGTAGACCAGGAAACAAGACAGACAAAAACGCCTGCCCTGTGGACGTACAGCCTACCAGGGGTCGTTGACAGACAAGTAAGGAATATTCAAGAAATAATAACTGGTAAATGTAGGCTTAAGGCGTGACGACAGCCACGGGGAAGGGAGAGGGAACGTGGGGTTGTAATTTGTTTTAAGGCTTATTTATTTACTTTGAGAAAGAGAGTGTGTGTGCGAGTGGGGGTAGGCAGGGGAGAGAATCCCAAGCAGGCTCAGTGCTGTCAGCACAGAGCCCAACGCGGGGCTCGATCCCGAGACCATGGGCTCGTGACCTGAGCCGAGATCGAGAGTCAGGTGCGTAACTGGCTGAGCCCCCCACCCCCACCCCAGGCACCTGTATGGGCTGTCGCTTCTAATGGGGCAAGGTAAGAGGTGAGCCACGTAGATACCTAGGGATGAGCGGTCCAGGCACAGGGAACAGCGGATGCGAAGGCCCGGGGGCAGGGGCTCACCTGGGAGGACACAACAGTTCTCTGTGGTGTTTATCGGCCTGCAATTAATTATTCCAGTGATGGCTTACCCACTAAGACCTTGTGTGTGGTAGGCGTTCAATAAATAAACGGAGAAGGCATTTCTGTAGGTATTTATTTGAAGGGAGGGCTTGGGGCTGGTGAAGCTATAAGGGAGCCCCACCCGCACCCCGAGGCGGCCCGAAGGTCACAGGCTGGGGCTCAGCGGGAGCCTGCGGGCTGGGATCTGGGCTCTAGGGGACAGCAGACAGCTGTTTTCAGGAGCCTGGGGGCGGCCGGCATGAGCAGCTGAGAGCAAAAGCACAAAAAGAACAGGGAAGACCCCACAACGTCCAAGCTTGGTCTGAGGCACCTGTGAGCCCCCTGCAGACACCCCAGAAGGACCCAGGAAACCGTTTCAGGGGGGCCAAGTTCCTGCCAGGTCGCCGAATTTGGGAAATGAATCTTAAAAGTGTAGCCCTCAGGCCCCAAATAGTTATTCCTACCTTGTGCCCCCCTGGCAACGGGGGGTCCCAGCGCGGCTCAGGTGCCCCCCTGGGAAGGCCCAGACGCTCAGCGACGACATCATTGCCTTCTCCCCTTGCCCGAGTTAGCAGAAGACGGGACCTGAGTCCCGAGTCCCGCCTGCACCCCAGGCGACGGGCAGCAGAGATGCCCCACCCACATGGCAGGGCACCTCTGCCTCCGGCTGACGGGGAGGCCAGAGCGGGCTCGGCGGGAACCGAGGGGGGGCCCTTGGAGACGGTGCAGGGCACCCACACCTCGCAGGGCGCATGCACGTGCTTGGTCTGGGCGAGAACAGACAGACGGGCTGCAGAAGGCAGAGGCACCGGATGCGTCCAGGGAGAAGAGTGGGGGTGGGGGGGAGGGGACGGGACGGGCAAGACTTGCCTTCGTGACGCCTGGTCGATGCAATTGGTAAACAGAAGCTGTGCAACTCGGCCCGGTCAGGATGCCACCGCTATTCACAGCTGGGGGCTGGCACACCGCTGCCAGTCTGGGGTGCCAAGGAGGCTCGCCCCTCAGTGGGACCTGTCTGTCCCCTCCCTTTGCACCGAGCCAACCATCCCGGCAAGCCATCCCCACGGGAGAACGGCAGGGCCTCCCCCGTCCTCTGCGGGGAGGCTGGGGGGGGGGGGTGGAGACAGCCAGGAGGGGCACGTGGAAGCCTCCGGGTTGTGTCAGACGCTATTCTGGGCGGCCAGGCGGGAGCAAGAGAGGAAGTCATGCTGGCGAAGGTCTCTCTGGCTGCGTCCTCGCAAATGCTGAGGTGCCGGCGGGGGGGGGGGGGGGGGGGGGGGGGGGGAGAGGGGGGGCGGGGACAGGGCGCAGGGAAGGGGACAGAACAAAGATGCCAGGGAGTGCTCTGGTCTGATCCCACACTTCCAACACCCAGGGAGCTGCTCCAAAGCCACGGCCAGGTGCCAGTTTTCATTTGGGTCGGGGGGTGGTGGTTAATCCTTCATCCCCACCCGGTTGCTCCCCACCGTGCCGACCTCAGCCTCTGCTCCCAGACCACCCTCTCGCTTTGCAGGCCTCCCTGCCGTCCATCCTGGCTGGACACATCGAGCCTCAGGGCGTTTGCACATGCCGTGGCCTCCTCTGGCAAGTTCTTCTCACTGTTGCCTCCACATACGACTTCTGCCCAGTGAGCCTTGGGCTGGACCCACCTCTCCTTCTCCACCGACTCACCTGCCGCTTTCCTTCACAAACTTGTAACGCAATGATCTCTTCGCGTGTGCTCCTGATCGGGCGACTTCTCATCTTGGAAGATTATTTAATTTACATTCTTCAGAATCCATATGATCCGTGAGTATTCTGAGTCACCCTGCCGTGTGCGCAGCACGGGCACCGTGGCTGGCTCCGAGACGGGTCTGCCACGCTCCTGAGGCACCTCGGCCCCCAGCCCGAGATGGGGGACAGACATCAGATGAGCCAACAACTAAATGCACTGAGAGGCATAAATCCTGATGGTGCCTCGGAGGAGGCGGGTGAGCGGGGCGCAGAGCGGGGGGCAGGGGGCAGGGAGTCGGCTCGGGACGGGCACAGCACAGGAACTTCTGCGGGAAGGGCACCCCAGGGCAGAGAGAACTGCTCGTGCAAAGGCCCTGTGATCTCTATCCCAGCTCCTCTCTGGTTCTGCAATTCTGTTGGCTACGTGTTTCCTTGTTGACTGCCCGTCTCGCCCAGCCAACTGGAAGCCCCATGAGGGCAGGAGTTTGTCTGCTTTGCTTTCCGCCATATCCGCAGAGCCTAGAACAAAGTCCGTACCCAGCAGGCGCTAACACATATCAGCAAGGTTCACTGAACGCAGAAGCGACAAGTGGGCTGGCTGTGCACCGTGGACGTAAGTGGAAAAGCAAGCTGAGAAGTAGCGAGGTCCCACAGACAAGGTATTTATGGCTGTGTCACCCTGTTCTAGCGGAGAAATCTGGAGGGACAAACACACAAATGTTATCGCCAGGGCGTGGGACCGGAGGGCATTTCTCCCGGTATTTCGCAGACTTCTGCGTCCTTCCAACATCTCGCTGTGAGATGACATTTATTTTTAATCTTTTGGTTTTTATCATTCTCATGCATTCGTGGTACCACATTCAAACAAAGCATAGAGGAAGAAGAAAAGCCCACACTCGCCAGACATCCGCCCCGAATTCCGGGAAGGCTCCGTTCATCAGAGTCCGTCCCCCTGCCCTGCCCCCCGGTTGCACCTGATGGTTGGGGGAGACTTTGTCCCAAGATCCATGCACGTGCCATAGAGCAGGAGGCTCCGGGCTGGGGTGAGTGAGTGTGGGTAGCGGCCTCAGAGAGGGCTGGGTTCCTCCCCAGCCTCGTGAAAACGACCGCCTCCCTCCCTGTGGACCTGGGGACGCAAGCCCCACACAGGAACTCACTCCCTGTTGAGGGCTGTTCCTGCCCTGCTCATGGCCTCCACCCTGTGAGGCCAGCCGGGAGACCTCGGGTACAAACAACGAGAAGGATGAGGTGACCGGCCAACACGGCACATGAAACGGAAATGACACTCCCCCACAAGTCGGTGCAGGGAGGGCCCCCCCAGAATTCTGGGTTCTCCGTGGCGAGCTCTGTTGCTCTCCCCTGGAATATTCTGTCGCGGCCGTTCCTCACTTTTCCAGCATCACTGCCTTGCTGGCTTCCTAAGACTTGCCTGGTGACGTGTGCCTGGTGAGCGGCAGGCGCCCCCAGCCCCCGGCAGCCGTCTGTGTGGACTCGCCTCTCCTGGACACTTCACGCGAACGGACGCGCACAAGACGCAGCCCTGCGACGGGCTTCTTCCATTTAGCGCCAGGTTTTCAAGGTTCATCTCCGTGGTCGCATCTGTTAGGGTCTCATTCCTGTTTATGGCCAAATAATGTACTTGTTGTGTAGACAGATGATGTTTGTTCACCAATTTTTCAACTGACGGACATTTAAGCTGTTCCACTTTTTGGCTGTTTGCATAGTGCTTCTGTGCATGAGACTTAGTGTGGACATTCGCTCTACCGTCCAGGTGTCTCAGATAGACACCCGGGAGCGGAATTTCTGGGTCATATGGCAACTCTATGTTTAATCATCTGAAGCCCCTCCAGGCTGTTTTCTGCCTGACATGCCCACCAGTGACTTCCATCTCCTCCACGTTCTCACCCACCAACACCCCCCAACCTACCAACACCCCCAACCTACCAACACCCCCCAACCTACCAACACCCCCTAACCTACCAACACTCACCAACCTACCAACACTCACCAACCTACCAACACTCACCAACCTACCAACACCCACCAACCTACCAACACCCCCCAACCTACCAACACCCCCCAACCTACCAACACCCACCAACCTACCAACACCCCCCAACCTACCAACACCCCCCAACCTACCAACACCCCCCAACCTACCAACACCCCCTAACCTACCAACACTCACCAACCTACCAACACTCACCAACCTACCAACACTCACCAACCTACCAACACCCACCAACCTACCAACACCCCCCAACCTACCAATACCTCCCAACCTACCAACACCCACCAACACCCCCCAACCTACCAACACCCCCCAACCTACCAACACTCACCAACCTACCAACACCCCCCAACCTACCAACACCCCCCAACCTACCAACACCCCCCAACCTACCAACACCCCCCAACCTACCAACACTCACCAACCTACCAACACCCACCAACCTACCAACACCCACCAACCTACCAACACTCACCCACATACCAACACCCCCCAACCTACCAACACTCACCAACCTACCAACACCCACCAACCTACCAACACCCCCCAACCTACCAACACTCACCAACCTACCAACACTCACCCACATACCAACACCCCCCAACCTACCAACACTCACCAACCTACCAACACCCCCCAACCTACCAACACCCCCCAACCTACCAACACCTACCAACACCCATCAACCCACCAACCTACCAACACCACCAATACCACCAACACCCACCAGTGTGGTTCTGAGAAGCTCCGTAGAGGCAGGTTGCGAGATGCAGCAGGACTAGAGCCCTGATAGCAGGGGTTGCTCTGGGCGGGGGCTGCCTGGGCCCTTCCAGTTCTAGTCTGCTCGGTGCAGGCTGTGCGTCTGGGCGGCTCACGCCTGTCCGGCTGGAGCCGGAGCCAGCAAGCAAGGGGTGCCACCAGCGTTGGTCCAGGGAGACCCCGAGACGCTCAGAACTGGGGGGGTGAGGAGTGCTGAGTCTCCGCAGAGACTGACCTGTTCTCCCAGGACAGGGCAGGGCACGACACAGCAGCACGGGTAGCAACGAAGGATGGGCGCCCCTTGAGCCCCTCCCTCTGGCGTGGCCCTAAGTGCTCTTTCCATGCCGGTCCCGTGAGGCTCGAGGAGGTGTCAGTATCCATTTTGGATTGACGAGGAAGCTGAGGCTCAGAGAGGGTGAGTGGCTTGCCCACGGTCACACAGCTTGTAGGGGGAGGAATTCCAGTTCGAACCCCAGTCTGTCTGATCCCAAACCCTTGAATTATTAACCCTTGCACTAGACCATCTCCTGAGGCAAAGCCGATTTTGCAGGGGGGTGGGGGTGGGGGTTGGCGGTCTATCTGTCCTTCCATCCACCCCTCCATCCATCTGTCTCTCCATCTCTCCATGCTGCCCTCAATCTCTCCTTCCTTGTCTCTGTCCATCTGTCTGTCCTTTTTTCCATTCATCCCTCCCTCCCTCCCTCCATGAAGACATAACTACCTGAATGCCCTCCCGCTAGACATCAGGGCGAGACAACATATGTGGCCCCTGCCCTTCTCCCCCACTTGACTCTCTCCCATGGTCCCTCACTGGTGAGAGGCACGGTAAGGCCTGGTGGGGACTGTGGCAAACCGGGTCTAATCGTTGCTGTAGGGGAATGCGGGCCCAGCGTTCCCAGAGAAGCTTCTGTCGGTGGCTGCTCTTTCCTTCCCACGGGGCTCTGTGAAATACGCCCCCACCTCATGGCTCTTCGTGGCTGCACCACACTTCACGTCTCGTTCCCTCCAACGGAGAGCCCAGCAGCAGGTTACGGGACTGGCTTCGGGGTCTGCCAGCTGCTTGCTGTGTGGCCTGGGGCAAGCTCCCTAACTACTTTGAGCCTCAGTTTCTGCGCCGGCAGAATGAGGGTGCATCTTACACAGAGTGGTGCGGATTCCAGAGCCGACACCGCTGAGTGGTAGGCCCGGGGCCCGGCCCAAGCGAGGGGCCCAGGAAGTGCAGGGTTCCCGGTCCTGCCCGCCCCAGAGGAGGAGCACGGCTGCTCCACACCCCTCGTGACTCTGGGGGCTCCTGTTAAACCCCGGCTTGAGACTCAGGACTGCGGCCTTTTGCACAAGCCTCAACCTGGGCCCGTGGGAGCCGAGCAGCCTGTGCCTTGGCCCAGGAGAGCTCATGATGCCGACTGGCCAGAGACCGGGTCCTGCCGCAGAGGGGCGGGCCTCTGGCGTGTGCTGACCGCTGGTGAGCAGGGGTAGTGGGAGGCCAAGGGAGGGGCAGGGGCGAGGCCCACCCTCCAGGAGTGGGGGCAACGGGGCACGCAGCCCAGGAGTCCCGGTCAGCACCAAGCACAAGCAAGAGGCGTCCCAGACTCACCCTTAGGACGCTCAGAGGCCGGGCCCAGGCCCTTGCCCCTGGGCCATGGCAACAGATAAAGAGACAGTTGCTTTAAAAAAAAAAAGAAAGAAAGAAAAAAGAAAGAAAAATGACAGAAACAAGAATGGGGGTGGGGAAGCAGCTTACACAAGGAGACCCAGGAAGGCACCGGGGGGCTAGGAGGCGGGGCCGATGTCTGAGCTGACACCCAGTGGCTTTTGAGCTAGGGCTATGGATGAAAAGGAGCCAGATCAGGATGTCTGACAGGAGGGAGGCACCTGAGAGCTGGCAGGGCCAGTTCGCACCAGTGGTGTAGGAACTGGGAACTGGGATTTTATTCCAGAGCAATGGGGAGCCACAGAGGCTTCTATGCCAGGAAGCAGCGTGTCCTGAGTTACCTTCTTAGAATATCGAGTGGGTTATGGATAAAGAAAATGTGGTACACACACACACACACACACACACACACACACACACTGGAATATTACTTGGCGATGAAAAAGAATGAAATCTTGCCATTTGCAACCATGCAGATGGAACTGGAGTGTATTACGTGAAGCGAAATCAGTCAGAAACAGATAAATATATGATTTCACTCTTACATGGAATTTAAGAAACACAACAGGTGAATGCAGGGGAAGAGAAGGAAAGATAAGATAAGAACAGAGATGGAGAAAAACCATGAGAGACTCTTAAATACAGAGAACAAACTGAGGGGTGCCTGCGGGGAGGGGGGAGGGGGATGGACTAGATGGGGGATGGGCATTCAGGAGGGCACGTGTTGGGATGAGCACTGGGCGTCGTACGGAAGGGATGAACCACTAAATTCTACTCCTGAATCCGTTATTACACTATATGTTAATTAACTTGGATTTAAATATAATTTAGAAAAGAAAAGAAAAGAAAAGAAAGAAAAAGAAAAGAAAGAAAAGGAAAGGAAAGGAAAGGAAAGGAAAGGAAAGGAAAGGAAAGGAAAGGAAAGGAAAGGAAAAGAAGGCAAGGAAAAGAAAGGAAAAGAAAAGAAAGGAAAGGAAAGAAACAGAAAGGAAAAGAAAAGAAGGCAAAGGAAAAGAAAGGAAAAGAAAAGAAGGGAAAGGAAAGGAAAGGAAAGGAAAGAAAAGGAAAGGAAAGGAAAGGAAAAGAAAAGAAAAGAAGGCAAAGGAAAAGAAAGGAAAAGAAAAGAAAGGAAAAGAAAAGAAAAGAGAAAAGAGAAAAGAAAAGAAAGGAAAGGAAAGGAAAAGAAAAGAGAAAAGAAAAGAAAAGGGAAAAGAGAAAAGAAAAGAAAGGAAAGGAAAAGGAAAGAGAAAAGAAAAGAAAAGAAAGGAAAAGAAAGAAAAGGAAAGGAAAGGAAAAGAGAAAAGAAACGAAAAGAAAAAAGAAAAGAAAAGGAAAGGAAAGGAAAAGAGAAAAGAAAGGAAAAGAAAAGAAAGCAAAGAAAAAGAAAGGAAAAGAAAGGAAAGGAAAGGAAAGGAAAGGAAAAGAAAAGAAAAAAGAAAAGAAAGGAAAGGGAAGGGAAGGGAAGGAAAGGAAAGGAAAGAAAAGAAAAGAAAAGAAAAGAAAAGAAAAGAAAAGAAAAGAAAAGAAAGGAAAGGGAAGGGAAGGGAAGGGAAGGAAAGGAAAGGAAAAGGAAAGAAAAGAAAGGAAAGGAAAAGAAAAGAAAAGAAAAGAAAAGAAAGGAAAGGAAAGGAAAGGAAAGGAAAGGAAAAGGAAAGAAAAGAAAGGAAAGGAAAAGGAAAGAAAAAACTGCGGGGGTTACCATAGACAAGGGGCAGGAGGGGGTAAGAGCAGCTGGCTCGGGCTCATCAGGGGCGCCCGGATCGATACAAGCAAGGCGACAGACGCCGGAAGAAGCCCTCCCCATTTGCATTTGCAGTGCGCACCCACAAACTTCTTTTCCTGCTTTTCCTTACTCAGCCATAAATGATACAGAACAGCGTGAAGACCCAAGGCAGACTCTCGGACAGTCTTGCCACCGTGGACATCGGGCCCGCTTCCTTCCTCCCACTGTTATACACGTACGCAGATGATCTCACTCAATTTACGCTGTTTTAGAATTCTCCCCCGCCCCCCGACGGTGGTGGTTCTATAACTTAGGAAAAAACACCTCTGTTTTGAACTTCTCTGAAAATGCCCCCCCGTCGCGGGACCAGGGGAGCCAGCGGGCGGCGCCCAGAAGCCAGCAGGAGACGACACGGAGCTGTCTCCGATGCCCCACGCTCCGTGGTCTGGTGGGCCGGGCTTGGGGAGATTCACCCCATCATTCGTGGCCAGGCTGCCGTCACCCCGCTGTGCACACCAGGCTTCGGGGAGAGCGGGGCTGATAAGCAGAGCTGGGCACTTATCGGCCGCAGCAGGAGGCCCAGGAGGTATCTGGCGGGCCAGGTGCCCACTCCAGGCCGTGCCCTGCGCAGACACCCGGCCCCACGGCGCTCTGGGCAGCTGCCCCCGTCATTCTCGCCGTGTCTGGACGGTGCCCAACCCAGGGGCTCCCGGTTTGGTGTTTACGGCTCCGGGACAGGAACCCAAGTGTGACTCAGCAGCCGGGGCAGGGAACGCGGAGGGCCACACGCCCAAGCTGGCTTCCCGGTGAAAGCCAGGGAAGGACGGGGCCGCTCCTCGGGGCAGGACGGCGTGGGGCCCCCGGAGCTGGAAGTCTCGGGTCCAGATCCTGGCTCGGCCACGCACCAGCTCTCCGGCCCTGGGGCAAGGGGCTGAATCTACCCGGCCTTGGTTTTCCCATCTGCAAATGGGGCACGGTCGACCTCCCACGTTGCCGGGAGGGTTTGGGGGAAAGAACAGACACAAAACCATAGGAAGTAGTTTTAATAAATGTCAGTTTAAGTATAAAGTTCTGGGGCTCTGAGGACAACCTCAGTTCCAGGGGGACAGACCAAAACACGCTATTGGGGGGGGGGGGTGGCTGTCGCTGGGGATGGGTGGCTGTCACTTGGGGGGGTGGCTGTCGCTGGGGGGGCGTGGCTGTCGCTGGGGGGGTGGCTGTCACTTGGGGGTGTGGCTGTCTTACTGGACTGGAAACATGGCGTCCTTCATCCCCAGGCAGGACCCTGAGAGGTGGAGGGTGGGTTTCACAGGAACCGGGGTGGTTTTCTCACCTCCAGCCTCAATTGCTCGCTCAGCTTCCCTGCCGGCCTGGGGGCGGGGGGCTCCACATGTGACAGCCCACGCGGCGAGCCTACGCCACCCACACCAGGCCGACAGCCGGCCGGGTCGCTTCCTCCTCGCGGGGAGGGCGGCCGTGCTGATGACCCCACAGGCAGGTGACACAACCACGACCCAGCTACCTGTCGCCCAAGGGCAGGCGGTGACAGGCCAGGGCACCTGGCCCTTTGCACGTCGCCGTGAGGGCCCGCTGGCACAGCCCACAGACCCCGGAACACCGACCCGAGCCTGGATCAGCCGTTGCCGCCCAGGCCACTCTGCCCCTCTGAGCGTCAGTCTCCCCCTCTGTAAAATGGGACCATTAACCCACTCCGCAAGGGAGGGTCCTGGCAAGGAGGGAACCAGCCGGCACGAGGGAGGATACCAAACCGCACCCCCGGGCAGCCCTAAGCCCAGAGCCCCGCTCCAGGACCCCCAAGGTGGAAGCCGTGTGGGCCTCGAGTCCCGCCCAAGCGTGACGCGCCCTGCACGACTCTTCACCAAACTCGAACACATCAACGAGGAACAAGTGCGGCTGTCATCCCAGAACGGCCCCTAAGGCGCCAGGCGACCTCGGGCGAGTTCTGTGAGCGCTCTGAGCCTCGACCGCCCCACGGGTGACGTGGGCACGGTGAGGGACCCAGCTCGGCGGGCTGGTGTGCAGGGGGAGCGAGAGCACAGGCGGGGTCAGGATCAGCCTTCGCGAAGCCCCACGGGACCGTCACTGCCCCGGACGCGCGGCATCAGCTTGAGACACAAACTGCGAGTCGTCTACGCAGTGGACGTTCTGCCTCCTTCCGTAGTAACGAAAGGCTCCCTGTATTCCAGACAGCTGTGCACCCAGGGAAACACCTACGTTCCCCGCCCTCCCTCGCGTTTAGGTATGGCCAAGTGACTAAGATCCGACCAATGAGACGGAAAAGCAACTTCTGGCAAGCCTCCCCGGGAAGTCGCAGCCCGAGGTTCTCCTTTCACCTTCCCCTCCTTCCTACTGCTGCTTGGAACTTGGACATGACGGCTGGAGCTACCGCAGCCATCTTGTGCCATGCGACGGTCTCGAGAAAGCAAGCTATGGACTAAAATAGCATAATGGGAAGTTACAAGGAGTGTGAATTCCCGATGGCTCTGGACTGCCTGCCTCAGCTATCTTTTACGTGGGGAAAAATTAACTTGTAACTAGCTAAGAACCACTATCATTTTGCGCTCGTCTATTGAATGCCACTCAATCTAATTTTTCTTCTTTTTTTTTACGTTAATTTACTTATCTTGAGACAGGGAGGGGGAAGGGGTAGAAAGAGAGGGGGAGAGAGAGAATCCCAAGCAGACTCCACGCTATCAACGCAGAGATCTCATGAACCGTGAGATCGCGACCTGAGCCGAAACCAGGGGTCAGACGCTTAACTGACTGAGCCAACCAGGCACCCCTTGACCTAAGTGGACATTGCGTACGTGGAGGTTGCATACGTCCAGAGTCTTCGTTGCAAGGGACAGAAGAACAAAATTAACATGCAAAAGGGGGAATTTATTAGCTCTTGTAACAGAAAGGCCCAGGAATTAGCTTCAGGCATAGCTGGATCAAGGGGCCCCCAAAGGTGTCACCAACACCCTGTCTCTTCTTCAGTCCTCAGCTCTACTTGTCCTTGGGCTGCTTTCCTTCTCAGGCAATGTCTCCATAAGGCACAGGTCGTCCCTCCCCATCCCCATCCCCAACAGCTCCAGGCTTATCTGCTCCCAGCCTGGCTTCCCAGCAGAAAGAGCTTCCTTCCCCGAGAGTTCAATCCAGGACTGACTCGCATGGACCCCAGCTGGCTCACATGCCTAGCCCTGGGAACCGATCGCTGGGGCCGGGGGACTAGAATACGCCCACCCTGTCGGCACCGTGGAGCTGAGCTGGGGGGTGGCCCCAGGCTGAGGCCGTCCAGCTCCTCAAGGGACAAAAGCAGGTGCTACTCACCCAGGAAGGCAGTGGGTCCTGGTGCCACCCAGCGATCACCTCAGCTGTGCAAGAGACTGGGGGGCAAGCCCCACCTCCACCCCAGGTGTAGGGGGCAGAGGAGCACGGAGGTGACCTCGTCTGGCCCCAAACCCAGCCCGCCCCTTCGTGATTACACCCCCAGAGCGGGAGCAACAACCCAGTGGTCTCAGAGGAGCCCTCTTCTCCTCTTTGGCCCTCGGTTTTACTCATCTGGAAAGTGGGATAACGAGGCTCCCAAGCAGTAAAGGAAGTGCCTCCCTGAGGCCCGCGTGGCTCACACCGAGCCTCTCCCTCCCTGGGCACCCTCCCCCGGCCCCGGCCCCCCCCCCCAGCTCAGAGGGTAACAGCTGGGAGATCTGCAGGCGAACTGGCTGGGGGAGGCTGTCTGCCCCTGCCTCTGCCGGGTGCCGAGGGGAGAAACAGGTCCCGCCGGAAGGACCCCTGAGGAGCAAGGGGGCCACAGGATTCCCAGCACAGCCCAGTGTGTGCTGATCCCCACGGCGGGGCTTAGGCTCCCCCCCTCCCCCGGCTTGTCTAGGCAGGTGCCCCCCAAGCGGTGGCTTCCTGGGGAACGGGATCCCCGGAAGCGCAGCACAGAGGGGGCACGAGGTGGGAGGGAGGCGTGTGTTATGAGCCAATCATCACGTGGGCAACAGGAGTTCCATCCCACCGGGGAACACGCACCCCAAGTCGTCCCCAACTCCCAGGGGTGAGGGGGCGGGGGTGCTCGCCCAGCCCCACCTGGCCCTGCTCCCACGGGGCCGCTTCCGGGGGCTCATCCCCCCGAGGCTGGAGGAAGTGAGCCGGGCGGCGGGCGGTGGCCCTTGGCAGCCTTCCGGCGTGCCAGGAGAACGTGGGTGCCCGCGACGTCCCGTGTCTGCGGCCACAGCCCTGGGCACGTCCTGCCCTGCCCTTTCTGCCCCCTTCTTCTCTCTGCCCCGCTGGCCAGGGCCCGGCCCCGGGGGCCTGCCGTCCAGGGTCACAGCCCTGCCATCCCTGACCCCTGACCCCAGGCCACCTCCCCCTTCCCCAGCCCCCGCCCCGCGCCCTCCGAGCCACCAGGCCGGGCTCAGTGCCTACTTCCCTCTTCCCTGGTGGGTCACAAGCGTGAGCCCTTCAACACACTGGCTGCTGCTGACACGCTTCACATGGACCCCAGACCACGGTGGCGGCTCTGGGCTTGTCACCAGCACGTGTGCGAGTGAACACGTGTGTGCGTGCCTGGGAGTCAACATATTTGTGTGCCCACGTGTGCACCTGTGTGTCTCGTACACGTGTCCGTGTGTGTGTGTGTGTGTGTGTGTGCATCCGTGAGTGTGTGTGTATGTCTGGGGGGTGGGGAGAGGAGGGGACAGGGTGCTGTGTGTGCATAAACGTACACGTGTGTGTGCCCGGCCCTCTGGGCGTGCGGGACCAGGGACGGCCTTACCGATGGGGACGAGGAAGGAGCCGGGGGGCCCCTGGGCCCCTCCCTGAGCCCGCGCCCCAGGCTGGCTGCGGGGGAGACAGCTAAGAAGGGACAGGGAGCTGTGCCCTCGGAGGACGGTCAGAGCCCGTTTCTCAAAGCGTCAGGCCCGCGTCCCTCGCCTCCCAGGCAGGTCACCTCCGGGGCCACGGGGACCCTCGGAACGTCCGCGAGAAGCGCCTGGCGCTGTGCCCGAGCCGGGTCAGCCCCGCAGACGTCCGCAGCTGTGCCCACTGTCATTATTGACGATGACAGTGGCCGAGACTGGCGGCCACGGCCCCGGCCCCCCCAGCGCCACCGCGGTTCGCCCTGCTTCCCGCTTGGGGCGGGAAGTCCACTGGGACTTTGGCAACTCTGCCTGCCCTCCGGTTGCCAGCATCCAGAGCCTCAGTCCTGGGACCCAGGAGGGTGTTTTCGGGGCTCCGAGGCCGGTCCCCGAGGCTGCCACCGGCTGATTAGCGACAGGAAATGGGCTGGCAGCGGATGGCCCTCCAGATAAGCCTGGCAGCGCCCGCAACCCCCTCCCGGCCCCCAAGCCCTTATCAGCTGCAGCAAGTGTCTCTGAGCTGGGAGCCCCACGCTGACCTCCCCGACCCCTAGCCAGTGTTGGCAAAGCAAGACCCGGCAGGCCGGGGGAGGGGAAGGCCCGGGTCCCCTAAGAAAAGCCAACACGCCCGGCAGGATCGCACCTGACTCGACCCTGGGAACCCCGACTCTTCCCTGGGCAGAGGCCGGGGTCCCGCACCACAGACAAAGGGAATTTGTAAATCTCCAAGTCAAAGTAGCTGGAAAAGGCCCCAGGAGGCCCCTGGGGGGACCACCAGGGATGGTGCAGAGGGGGTGGCCCTGGCCAAGCCCCCTCCTCCTGTCGGGGTGACCCCATGTCACTTCAAAGCCAAGGGCGACCAGGGGAGCAGTCGGTGGGTTCTGGGGCCAGATCCAGCCTCGAGCAACTTCTCAGCTCACCACGCTTCCTCCTGCCCCACTCCCTGTGAGCACTGCCGTGACTGGTCTCCGTCCCTCCCTCTGTTCCCCTCCTGGTCCGGCCTCTCCTGGCTCAGGACCACCCCAGACACTCCACCCCGAATGGACGGTCCCAAAACTCCTGCCAGAAATCTCTGATGCCCACTCATCACCAGCCGGATCAGGTGATGCTTGCAAGCTTCAGTTTCCCTGAACTTAAACTTTTGGGCTGAGAGCTGAAGGAGGGACTCGGCCGGTAGAAGCTGCAGGACTCAACAGCACGTGCAAAGGGCCCGTGGTACGCTGTGACTGGTGTGTCCGGCGAACAGCGAGGAGGCCAGTATGGGCCTCACAGCACCGGCTTTTACTCCCAGGACAAGGGGAGCCACACAGGGCTCTGAGCTGGGAGACGTGACCTCTCTTTTGGTGACCGGGACCCCTGTGGCTGCATGTGGAACACGGACCGTGGGAAGACGAGGACAGAAGCAGCCAAGGGCCCACGGCGAGGGTCCAGGACAAGAGGGGATGGTGCCTGGGTTGGGGGCAGATTCCTGATAGGCTTTGCTGGTGGAAACGTCGGACCCGGCAACGGGTTAGACGTGAAGGTGAGGGAGAGAGAGGAGTTGACAGCAGCTGGAATCTCTGGCCAGAGGGGGAGGTGACGTCTGGGCCAGATGACAGGACGGGGACGGATTGCACGTTATGGGGCCCGACTCTGCTCTGCGGGATCCGGGGAGGATAAGCCTGGTGCCTGGAGTGCATCCGGCCCAAAGGAGGCCCCACCCGAGACCTCCAAGCCTTAACTCAAACCGGCCCCCTCACCAGGGTGCCCATTCCCTTCCCACTAGCTCCCCAGGAGCCCCTCCATCCCGCGCAGCCCAGCTGTGGTGTCCACCCCCTCCCAGGCTCAGGGGCCTCTCCGCTGACAGCATCGATCAGACCACACCGTGCTAAGCTTGTCGGGTCACGTGTGCACGCTGCTATCCCTCCCCAGACGGCAGGCCAGAGCAGGACCGCCCCTGGGTTTCCCCAGTTTCCTCAGTTCCGGTTCCATCACTACCCTAAACTTCGTCTCCTCCAGCCACACTGGCCTTCTTTTCCATGCATCCTACCCCAGGGCCTTTGCACTTGCTGCTGTCTGCCTAGAACCCAGCCATTCTCCAGCACCCTGTGACACCTGCTTCACAGGGCTCAGCAGTATCCAAAATTATCCCACTTGTAGGCTTGTTAGGTCACCCTCACTAGATTATAAACCCCAATGGGATAGCATCGTGTCTGCTTTAGGACTCTCTTCAGTGTTTTGCCTCTGACCGGCACAGGTTTCTTGGAGTGAATGACTTCATCCTCTTTCCAGGCGGAACACTTCCTCCGTGAGTCCCCCGTGATTTCTCCAGCATGGAGCTGTGGCTCCAGCAGAGTTCTGGGAAATGCCAGAACTAGCCCTGGGCTGGGCCCCCTCAGCCCCAGACCAAGACTTCCCTTCCTTGACCTCGCACCCTGCCTGCCTCCCAGCATCCCCTAGGGCAGCTGGCCCACACACCTGCTGTTCTCTCCTCTCAGCAGTCCTCACTCAGGTTCGTCTAGAAGCACTTCCCTTCTCCTGGGGACAGGTCCCCCCATCCCACGGGGTTCCGGGGAGCCACCACTCAAACCACCACGCCGGCCCCTGACCCCATTCCCAGGACGCTGCACACAGCTCGTCACCTATGCAGAGCCAGTCAGCCCTCCCCTGGGTTTTAAGCAGACTGCAGGGGAGCAGACACCCAGGGCAGGGCATGGGGGGGGTGTGGGCATCAGCTCCTTCCCTAGTTCGTGGAAAGGGGGGTGGTAACAGGACCCCATCTGTCCGGTCACTCTGGATGCCCAGAGGCCAGTGCGAGCAGGTGCTCAGCAAATGCCCGGCTAAGCTGTGACACCAAGTGATCACCGTGGCGGGGGGGGGGGCAGCGATGCCGGA
Organism: Panthera leo; assembly: GCF_018350215.1. NCBI lineage: Eukaryota > Metazoa > Chordata > Mammalia > Carnivora > Felidae > Panthera > Panthera leo. Next base: position 5,709,315 of record NC_056681.1, read on the forward strand.
GGCTCCCGTGCAAGAGAAAAATTACAGACCAAGTTTTTCTTTAAAGAAAACAAGTTTTATTTTTATAATCAGAACGTTCTAATAAAAATATTATTATAATATTAGCTACCTTTATTTTCTGGGCTTTGACTCTGTACCAGGCGCGCCGCAAAGTGCTTGCCCACGTCGGTCAGCCCCCTGAGGCCACCACTTCCCTGAGGTAGGTCCGAAGGAATACCCCCAGCGCCCCCCAACTTGGCGGCCCGCCCTCCCCAAACCCTCCCACGGGTCTCCTCCACGAGGCTGCCCCTCGGCTCACTCCCCCCTTCCTCTGAGTGGGGGCCACCGCACGGCCCATGGTGCTCTGTCGGGGAGCACCCCCCCCCCCCCCCCCCCCCCCCCCGCCTGGGGGCACCTCTCTCGCCCCACCCCCCACCCCGCCCCCAGACCGAGGCCCCCGCCAGGAGGCGGGACGTGTCTCTGCTCAATCCCAGGGCCCCAGCTGGTACACAGCAGGTGACGCCACGAGGGAGGGGGGCGGGCAAGGCCGGGTGGTCCTGCACTCGGAGCCCCGCCCACTCGCGGGCCGGGAAGGTCGGTGCGCTCCGGCCCCGGCCCCTCGGCCAGCATCACCTCGGGCCACACTCCCTCCTGCCCTTGGTGGCTGCCCGTCGCCCAGAGAGACCTGCCTGGAGACGCCCACCCTCCGAGGGGCTCCCGGGGCCGGCAGATGCTTCGCCGCGCGGAAATACCGCCACCGTCGCCTTGGGCGGAGCCAAAAAGTGAGTCTCTCAAAGTCAAAAATAGGTTCTGGATTCTTGGTGGTGGGAGTTCCCGTTGAAAAAATAGACTACGCTTCTGAAATCATCTTAGTAGCAAAACAAGGACGATAAGAAAAACGTTGCAGCCCGACAGAAGGGGATGTCGGCCGGCTCCCCGTCGCCAGCGTGGGGTGGGCTGTGGTCTAGAAAGTGCGAGTCCGGGGGGCAGACGGGCCCCCCGCACCTTCCACCACGGCTCACCGCCCGCTTCGGCGGGCCTCTCGGGCTTCCCCGGAGTAAGGCATCTCCGAGCGGGGCGAAGGGCAGCCGGTCCGCGGGGAGGGGTGGGGGGTGGGGGGTGGGGGAGGGGGGGAGGGGGGGGGAGGGCCCCGGCCAGGTGCGGTGGGGACAGGGCCGTGGGCGCCTGGGGTGCGGGGAGGGGCAGGAGAAGGGGAAGGCGGAAGGCTGGCGGTGTGTGCGAGGTCTGGGTTGTGTCTTCGAAGAGCGCTCGGCCGTCCCTTTTCCCCGAAGTCCTCCCTCAAGACGCGGCGGGTCCTGGATTTCAAGAGAAGCGGTCTCCGGCCCATCGGGGGTCAGGCGGGGCTCCCGCGGGGCCTCCGGAGGTACGTGTGCGGGCGCGCACCCCGAAGCCCGGCCGGCCGCTTGCCCGGCGTGTGGCCGACGGGGCCGTGACGCCAGGGGCGGGAACGGCCCTCACTGCATCCTGTCGGGCTGCAGCTGCGGAGGCTGGTACTGCACGAACGTGGCGCCCGCGGGGGCCGCGGCCGAGAGGGCCTGAGGCACGGCAGCCGGGTAGCCATAGCCCACGAAGCTGGCGGCCGTGGCGGGCGAGGCGGCGTAAGGGTACTGGTCAAAAGTGGCCGGCGGGTACTGGGCGTAGGCCGGGCTGGCTGGCGTGTATTCGATGTAGGGGGAGGACAGCGACGGGACCGGGGCGGCCGGGATCACCACGCTGGGCTGGACGATGGCTTGTGGATAGATGTAGTGGGGGGTCAGCCTGCGGGGCCAAACACAGAAGGTCTGGGTCAGGGGACGGGGCGGTGGAAAGCTGGCTCCGGAGTGGAGGGGCTGGGTGATGCTGCGTCCCCGCTCCCGAGGACCGCTCGTCAGTCAGATGGGTCTGGCAACAACGCATCTTCCTGGAACACACCAGCCGTGCTCCTACCACAGGGCCTTTGCACTGACTGTTTGCCCTGACTGTTCCCACTGCCCGTAACACACGTTCCCCGGCTCTCCAGAGCCCCCCTTCCCAGTGAGCCCTTCCCAGGCACCCCCCCCCCAGCCCAACCCAACGCTCTGCACTCCAGCCATCCCCCCACGAGGCCCCCCACAGGGCCAGTGATTTGGGGGGCCCAGGTTTGAAAAGGATTTAAAAGTTTCAGACGGTGACAGCAGAGCATCAAGTCTAGCGTGGGCCTTCTGAGCTCAGGTCCCCGTGTGACTGCCAGGTCACACCCCGGCCCTCCGCCTCCCTGTTCGTCTCCCCAGCAAGCCGCCACCACCGGGGGACACGCTGCGCTGTCCCGTCCTCCTCCCCAGCTCCGGAGCTTTGCCCTGGTCACCGACAGCCCAGAGCCCGGCCCACGGCAGCTCGGCGAGCCTCACCGAGTGAGGACTGCAGGAGTGAGGCAAGAAGGACAGCAGTGAAGACAAAGAGGACGAGAAGCCCTGGGAGCAAGGCCACCGACCACGCCCGGCGCCCACGGAGCCGGGTCCGAAACCGAAACACCTTCACGCGGTGCCTGGTCGGACGCGCGCTCAGGCTGCCCTTCACGTCACCATCTTGTTTCACGACAGAGAATGGAGCCCAGAGGGTCAGTGGCTCGGCCAAGGCCCCACGGCGATAAAGTGAGGGGACCCTCCTGACCCACGCGTCTGTCCCATGCCGCAGGCTAATGTGCAAAGCCGTCACCGCACGCCCGGGATGAGTCCCACGTGTCACGGGTGGGGAGACGGGGGCACAGAAAGGCGGTATCGGTGTGGGCCCGCTCGGCCAACCAGGCGCCGGGCGGCCCCGGGCAAGTGGCTGGGCCTCTCGGGGCCTCGCGGCCCGTCTGCTCCACGTCAGGTACCCGGCAGCCCCATCGGGGCAGGCGGCCCGGCCACGGGCATCAGTCTCTCCTCCGCCTCTTCTCGCACCAGCACGGGGCACGCGGGACCCAACTCCCTCCTGCACCTGTGGGGTGGGGCCCTGCTCCAAAGAGAAGCTGCTCGGAAAGAACAGGGCGCCCCGTTCTCCGACACTCAGCCGGGGCGGACACCGCGGCAGCACCCACAGGATCGGCGACAAGCCCGAGAACGCCAGAGGGTCACCTGCAGGGGCCGCAGCGGCATGCGATGTCCCTCCAGACGCACCACACGCGGTGGCAGTGAGACCAGGCGAATTGTGCTCGACCCCACGCCACTGCCCTCCACGCTGCCGGGAGGAAACCGAGCAGCGGACCCGAGATGCTGTTTCTGCTGCGATATCACTGATGCTAAAGCAGCCAGATGCGTATTTCCACGCGGGCCAAGGTGGCTGAGGATGAGCGAGGCGGGCCGTAGGACGTAGGAAGCTGCCGTTTTTTACGGGTCCGAGAACAGACGTCCTACGCACGACGCCCTGAGCGCACAGGCAGGGGCCGGGGGCCGGCGGAGGGCTCCGCGGGTCGTTACAGGGCAGATGGGTTCCCGCGCATAACCAGGAAGAAGGGGCGATATTCACGGGGGCCAAGCGCCCCCCACGGTGGGACAAGCCAAGGGGGTCTCGCCACACGGCGAACGGGAACTGACACGTGCCACGGCGTGGATGAGCCCCCAGGACGTGCTGGGCAAAGGACGCCAGACCCAGAAGGCCACTCCCCCGACAGGAAACGACGGGCAAGCCCGGAGGAAACGGGGGCGAAGCGCCAGGGGCTCCGGCAGGGGGCGGGGCCGGGCCGGGCCGGGCTGATGGACAAGTTCTGGGTCAGGCAGAGCGCGCGTCTGCACACGGCTGTGAACACACTTAAGGTCTGAAAACAGCTGTTCGGTTTCAGATGTTCAGATGTTCGGTGACCCGTCCTTTGCGAGAGACAAATCCCGCTGCGGAGTGGGCCGCCCGCGAGGGCACGGCGCGCAGGGCTGCGACGATCTGGCAGCAAAGCGGGCGGGAGTCTGGGGCACACCTGCCGGGGGGGGGGGGGGGGGCCCCCAGCGCCGACCGCGCCGCCCTCCCCGCCGCCCTCCCAGCGGCAGCGCCCCAGTGTTCCCGCAGCAACACACGCAGGCCGGCGGCGGCCGTGCCTCCCCACCCCCACCCTCTGCCGCGTGTGCCCGGGCAGCTTCCGCCGGGATCCCCGTGCTCTGGCTCCGGGCCACAGCGCCCATCGCCCTCCACCGCCCCCATTCCAGGAGCCTCCGCCGACCACCTCCTTCCTCCCCCCATGCAAACCAGAGCCTTGAACAGAGCCAGGCCTGGGTTCGAATCCTGCTCGGTCTCCTGAAAAGGGCAACAGCGATCTCCCGTCTGCCGGGGCCAGGATACGGCCCCCGCAGCTCAGATTCCAGCGGGGCGGACAGACACACAAACATACCAACCCATGACCCGGAGGCGGGACTGCGGGGAGTGATCAGGGTAGGCTTCTCGGAGGAGAGGGCAGCTGCCCTGAGCCCCGAGGGTAAGACAGAGCTGGCCGTGGGGGACCAGCAAGGCAAGGACTGAGGCTGGAGCCAGGCTGTCGCTTTGAGACCACATCCCTGGGGGCTGCTGTCCCACCTCAGCTGCTGTCCCGTCCCAGCCGAGGCCATCCCCATCCGGGTCTGTACCTGCCAGCGACCCCCTGGAGCCCTCACCTCCCCTGCATCTCCTGTGAGCCATGGGGAGGGCTCTGCCCCGACCCCCAGGGCCTCGCCCGAGGCCTAGCTCTGCAACGAGCCGGGCACACAGCGTGTTGATGGAACAACAGCTCACGGGGAACAGGTTCTCCGCTGAGAAGGTCAAGGGGCTCCCGCAGTCAGGACGCTGCCCGGGAAAGGAGCAAAACGGGGGCACGATGAAGCGTGCCTTGGTGCAGCACCCACCGGGACGTCCCTGGCACCACGAGAGCCCCCACCCGGCTCCTGGAGCCTCGGGAACATCTCTCACTTGGAGGCTCTGGGAGCCTGCAGCCCAGAACTTCTCCAAACATGGGCAGGGACGCCCCTGCCTTAGACACCCCCGAAGCATTTGCCAAAAAGGCAGATCCCCTGCAGACAGAGGGGTCAGAAGGGGTGACAGGCCCCCAGGGATCCTGATACACACCCACACTCAGAGCCACTGCCTAGACCCGGGCCTCACCCTGTCCACACAGCAGAAGGATCCAGGGCCGCAAAAATGACAGGTTTCGGGCGCCTCAGTCGATTGAGCGTCTGACTCTTGACTTCGGCTCAGATCGTGATCTCACGGTTCGTGAGACTGAGACCCCGGGTCAGAGTGCGGAGCCTGCTTGGAATCCTCTCCCTCTCTCTGCCCCTCCCCGCTCTCGAGCGCGTGTCCTCTCTCTCAAAATAAACTTAATAAATACACACGTAAGTTGGTAAGACGGACAAACAGGGCTCTGGCCGTATTTCCCCAAGGTCCAGCCGGATGAGGCAGTGGTCACATCTACCAGGTTCTGCACTCTCCGCTGTCAGGACCAGACCTCTGTCCCAGCCTCCACGGGTGAGGGAGTAACTGTCTCAGGCTGGGGAGGAAGGGAGACACCCGGTCCCTGACACCCCAGGATACCGCCCACCTGCGTCCACTCACCTGCTTCCCTTGAGCGCTCTGCCCCGCCCCCACTCTATGCAAAAAGTCCGAGATCACCCACAACGCATTTTAAAGCCACAAGAGGTACTGTGTCACCCGCAGTGGCAGAGTCTTGCCTCCTTGTCCATACGCTGCCTGCTACCTGAGCCCACAAGGACTGGCTGCTGGCTGGAGCCTGTGACCGGGGGCCCCCGTTGGGGGCCAGCTTGGGTCTCAAGAGGCCATCCAGGTGGCAGGGCAGTCCCAGTCCAAGGCCCAGCATCCAAGCTGCTCAGTGGATCCACAGAGACTGGACCCCCAACAGGTGTGTGCACCCCAGACTGCGATCAAAAGGAAAAGAAGGAACGGGGGCGGGGGGGGGTCCTGCCGCACAGTGGGGCCAAGAGTCAGAGGGAGCCACAAAGCCCCAGGAGGCAGGGCACGCGCCCCAGGCAGTTTCCCTCCAGCACGGCCGCCCCTCGGCTCTGCATGTGGATTTGCAGAGGCCGACCTCAGGGCCTGCGGGGAGGACCAGGACCCCCCGCCAGAACGGCGACCTCAGCCAGGGCGACGCTGCCCCTCCGAGGGACACCGGGCCACACCTGGGACATTTCTGGGTGCCACCCTGGTGGGTGGAGTCCAGGGAGGCCGCCAATCCCCCACAAGGCACGGGACGGCCCACCGTGGAGACTCCTCCAGAGTCACACCCCTCATGTGCGGACCCTGCCGCGGGGCAGACTACAAAGCGAAGGGCACGCGCGCTCGGCTCTTGACCGCCCTCGGGGCCCGATGCCCCGGCCCGGCGGGCGCCGGGAAGGAGGCCGGGTGGGGACGGAGGGGCAGAGCTGCAGGGGTGTGTGCACATGCGCCCACGGGGACCCCACTGAGCTGCCGGGGGAGAAAGCAAGCCCAGCCAAACCTGCCTGAGCGCAGCCCGGCGCCCCCCTCCCCAGGCCCGCACACACGGCAGGAACAGGAGGCCCTGGCCAGGGGGCAACGGGGGCAGGGCCCGCGTGCCCCGCACGTTCCTTGCCACCCCACCCCCTCCCCAGAAAGGCTGGGGCGCCACCAGCCTCCACGTGCTCGACCTTCAGACCTCTGAAAAGGCCACAGGCCGCACAACACTCTGCGGGCGAAGGCTGGTCTGCCACCAGGGCAGGAGCCCCCGGGAGGACGGTCCTGCCCACTCTCCCTCCGCTGCGGCCCAGGCCCCCCCCCGCTCCCCCCCCTCCCAGTCCCCCAACTGTGTCTGTTCTCCACACCCTGCCCACCTCCCCCGGTCAGTCAAGCCTCCATCTACCACACCCCGTCGAAGCAGGTCCTCTGTGCCTGCTTCTGCCCCCATCCGGTGACCAGAGGGTCATCTTAAAAACATCCAAGACGGGGCTCCTTGGCTAAGTGTCTGACTCTTGATCCTGGCTCAGGTCGTGATCTCCTGGTTTCAGAGGTCGAGCCCTGTGTCAGGCTCTGCGCTCTCTCGCTCTCTCTCTCCTTCCCCAAATACGTAAACTTAAAAAAAAAAAAAAAAAAAAAAAAAAGAATCCAAGAGACCAGCCCACCCCTCAGAACCCTCCAGCGGCCTCCACCCTCCCCAGAACCACACCGCTCCCCCTATGGCTTCCCACACAGCCAAGCCTCAACTCCCCCTGCAACTCCTCTCTACCCACTGTCCCTACTCTCACCACCCTGCTCCCCGGACGCAACGGGCACCTCCAGCAACGGGCCCTTACAGCGGCTATTCCCTCTGCGTGCAGGCTTCTTCCCCAACCTCCAGCCTCACCTCCTCAGAGGCCTTCCCCGACCAACCCCCAGGTCAACGCCACCACATCCCACCCACCCCCGGCTTTATTTCCTTCTTACGACCTGAGACCCGTCATTTACTTTCCGTTCTGTTTTCTCGATGAAAACGTAAGCCCCCCGAGGGCGGGCACTTGGTGCCGACCGCCGGGTCCCGAGCACCTGGCACACCATCTGTCGAGTGCGGAGGGCCTCGGGCAGGCCGCGGGATCGCCGGCACCCAGAGCGCAAAGGAGCCTCCCTTGGGCATGCTGCCTGGGTCCTGGGATAGAAGCTGCAGCCCTTTAGAAGGCAAAGGAAGCAGCCCAGCTGGAAACAGCTATTGCCGGACGGGGCCCTGCTCGCAAGTGGGGGGGGGGGGGGGGCGGAACCTGGCGGCTCGGTTCAAGGCTGGCTCTGGTCCTCGCCAGGTGCCGGGCTGTGTCAGCGCTGCCTCTGTCGGGTGAGTGAGGTCACCCTCACCGCTAGGGCTGCGTGAGGATTTAACGCTCTGCGCGCCCCAGAGAGCGTGGCAGCACCAATGACCTCCTCGGGCCTGAGGGACGACAAGGGAGAGCCCCCAAGCCGGCCGGGACGCACAGAAGGTCCTCCCTCTCACGGCCACCTGGCCCCAGCCCCAGGGAGAGCAGACCAGGAACCCTGGAGGGAAAACCGGACCAGCCAGCAGGACAGCTGGGCCCACGGTCAGGTGGCCCGATGCTCACCAGGCTTGCTCCGACCAGGCGTGACCATGACCTGCAGGACCGGGGGCTCGTGGCTTCCTGACGGCCCATGGGGGAGCCGCGAAGTCTGCCGGGACCCAAGGCACGGCCAAGGGCACCCCAGCGGACTTGGCCCAGCGGAGGTTCAGGGGCAGGAGCCCTGAGTCTGGACCCTGGCCATGCCTGTCCAAGTCCCCCAGCCCTCTCTGGCCTCAGTTTCCCCATCTGTAAACTAACGGTGCCAGCCACAGAGCCCAACAGGGCCTCTGCTGCGTTCCCAGAGGCCCCTTCAGGAGACAGAGGTCTCAGGAGCCTGAGTGGCCCAGTTGGAGAGGCGGCTGACTGCTGCACACACTCAAAGCAAAACTCCGCTAAAAGGAATCACTACAGCCTCGGGGGACTCGTTTTCTGAAAGCAAAGCCACCCCCAAAAGTAAGAACAAAAAAGGCAAATGAGCCCGTTTCACTTTTTCTGCTCCCTGGAGGTCTTCGCCAGCCGTGCTGGGGACCCAGGCAGCCACCGGGGGCGCAAGTGCAGGCTTCTGGAAGGAAGGGGCGCGGAGTGGGACGCCAGCGCAGGCAGAAAAGCAGGTCCGGGGCTGGGAATCCCCGGAGGGGGGACGTGAATGCTCCCTGGGGCCGCCAGACAGCAGGCAGGAGTGGGGCGGCGGCACAAAGCAGGTAAGACGTGCCTCGGTGGGACGCTGCCAGGCCTCCCCCGAACTTGTCCAAACCTCGACGCACACCTGCGCCCTCTCCTCCAGGCCTATCCGGCCTTGCACGTGCTCAGCCCAAACCTCTGGAATCTTCTCAGGCTTCTCCGTCACACGTTCTTTAAAATGTATCGTATTCGGGATCCCACAGCTGCTCACCCTGGCCCGAGCCCGCGGCCACCCCAGCTGCGTGGGGACCACGGCCTCCACCGCACGGGCCACACAGCAGCCAAGGGGATGCTGCAAAGACACCACTGACCCGGCCCTCAGCCACGCAGGGCCCACCTCAGTCCCACGTCACTCGGAATACGATCTAAATGCGCCCCTGGGCCCCCCAACTCCCCCACTTCCTCCCCCCGGCTCACGCTGGCGTCCCCGGCCCGGCCGCCCCTCCCCCCACAGCGCCTACCGCCACCGGGCCTGCCCATGCTGCCGCCAGGCTGCAGGCCACTCTGCAGCTACGATCCGGGACGGCATGCGCGGCCTGCCACAGAGCTGGCAAACATCTGCTGAACAAACGGGCCGAACGAATGCCCGGCTTCCTGCTTCCACCCACGTGGGAAGGGTCGGGAGCACGAATGCTCTGCTGAGCCCTCGTCGCGTTCACATGGGAGGTGGGGAAACTGAGGCTCAAGGAGGAGAAGTCACGACGACAAGGGATCACACACACACAGGCCACGGAAAAGCGCCTCCGGGCTCTCGGCCCAGTGCTCTGGCCACGGCAACGCGAGGGGGCCGGCTGGGCCACCCGGGAGCCCTCCCGCCCTGTTCCCCCTGCTCCTCCCGCCCCAGGGCACACCCTTGGGGGTGGTTCAGACACCCGCAGGCCCGTCTGTGGCCAGGCCTCTGTCCCTCGGCTCCGGGCTTCTGGACGAGGCTCTCCGGCCCTCAGGCTGCCAGGGCAGCGGGCCGGAGCGAGGAGCTCATCCTTGAGAGGAACCCAAGAGCCACCCCGGAGGCTGGTTTCTGTTACGGCAGACGGGGACAAACAACAGGTGTGCACGGGCGGCCCACCGGGAGGGCCACGCGCCGGCCCACGCCTCGCTCCAGTGCCAAACAGGAAGCTACGGTGTGGGGAGCAGGGCCACCCCAGGCACCCTGAAAGTAAAAACAAGCCACGTGACGCCACAGCGGGGAGCAGGCACCAGCTTCCTCCCAGCCCCCACGGCCTCCCGCTCTGACCTCACTTCCTGCTGTGCCCCCCCCAAAGGTGCTGATCCCACGCCCGCCCCCCCCCCCAGCCCCCGAAGCCAAGCTCTGCGACTCACCACCCCTGCCCCGCCCAGCCTTTAATCTACTTCGTATCAGGAAACAGCGGGAGAATCCCGAGGAGTTGCAAAAACAGCACAGGGAGGTCCTGGGTGCCCTCCTGCCGCGTCCCCCAGTGGGTGACGTCTTACACAACCCAGCATGCGACCAAAACCGGGCACCTGATGCTGGCACGGTGCTATTAACCAGGCTGGAGGTCCTGGTCAGGTTTCGGCGGTTTTTGGGGGTGTGTCCCAGTGTGTCGTCTGATGGCCTTCCCACGGCTGCGGTCCCCATGGAAACCGCCCCCCCCCCCCCACCCCTGGTGACCCAGGTACTGGGCTCAGGCCCCTCGGCGTGCACACACCTGGGGCCTGGTGATGGCGGGGACAGCGGGGGCCTGCCCAGAGAGCGTAGGCGTCCCTGGACCCACAAGGCATGTACCGCCCCAAGAGGGTCCCATAGTGGGTGTCAGTCCTGGGGTGTCTGGCTCGGATTTGTTCAAGAGCTGGCCAGAGAGAGGTGTTGGGGCCTCGTGGAAGGAAGGAGAGTACTGCAGCCACCAAATCGGGCCCCCGGCCCCACAGTGCGTGAGCTCAGACAAGTTTCTCCTCACCCGGTGCCTGCACGGGCAGCTCGGGCAACAGGCCTTGTCGGAGGGCTGCTAGGAGCTGGGTCCCTGACAAATACAAGTCTCTCTGTGGGCCAGGCCCCCGACCCACCGGCTCTGCACAAAAGCACCCACTCAGTGCTCAAGTCAGCCCCGCATCCTGGTCTCCATCCTGGTCATCTCTGGGGAGATGAGCCCAGGCAGACCCTGGGATCCTGGCTCCAACACAGGATGAAGGATGACCCTGCTGTGTGGGACCTGGGGCCCGGTCTCACCCTGGCCACAGAACAGGACTTGCGGTGAATGGATGTGAAGGCCCCAGCAAGGCCCCCTTAAGAAAAGGGACGGGGGCTGTGCCCAGAGAAGCAGCTGGCCCTTCAAAAATAACCCAAGGAGAGGTTCCAAGTACAGCCAGGCCCAGGACAAACCTCAGACCCTGGCAGGTCTTAGGTCTAGCCCTGGACATATACCCTCTGACACCAGGAGGTCCCTTCCAGACAAGGCTCAAAGCTCTGCCCGGACATGTGCCCTCTCCAGACCACTTGGAACTTTCCCGCCTGCAGGCTGCTGACTGTCCCACCCGGGGGGGTCGGCCAAGAGATGCTCAACTGGATGGTCTATGGCCTTGGTCATGTCCTCTCATGGTTAAGTCACTGGTCACCTGCCAAGGAAGGATTCTCCAAACCTCAGGCCTTGGCCCCACACATAGTTACATGACAGGAATGCACAGCCCAAGTTAGGTCCTGAAAGACCCCATCCCCCTTAAAAAAAAAAAAAAAAAACCCGAGAGCCAGGGAATCCAAGCAAAAAGTGTAACTTGTTAAGAAATTCTTTGGCGAATCTCCCACGCCGATGCTTATGGCCCCACAGGCGAGGATTCCGCAGTGGCCTTGCCCAAAGGTGGGGCCGTGCAACCTTTAGACCTGTGCAAGGCATAGGATCAGAGCCAGGAAGTCCAGGGGAAGTTCGGCCAGGCAGGAGAGGGGTTAACTGGTTGAAAAGGCCGAGCTGCCCAGCCCTGGCTCCCACCGTGCCCTCGGCCGGCGCAGGCCCAGCCTCACTGCCAGCCCGCAGCACACAACACTGACTGCTGAGTCAGGCCAGCCGCGCTCCCGCCCGATTGTTCTCGTTTGCAGAGACAAAAGACAAAAGGGACGCTGACGGCCCAACTCTCCCAACCGAGGGGCACTGGGGGAAGGCAGCTGACCCGGGGCCAGCCCGGCCCTGCCTCGCTGGGAGAGCACCCCCAGGGGCCCCTCCCGCCACCCCGGACCTCAGCGGGGCCTGGTGGGAGGCGGCGGGACCCTGAGAAGCTTTGGGCCACCGGCCGCTGGCAACGAAGACCTGGACGCTCCCTCTGACCCCTTGTCCCCGCCTGGGTCTCCGCCCCCTGGCAACCAACAAGAAGAGCCCGAGGCCTCTTCGTCGTCACAGGTATTAGATGCCAGCCAGAGATTTAGTTACAAGACACGGTCACCTGAAGTCGGGAACGCACGGCGGTAAGATCTGCGCCGACCCCCAACCACCCTCACGTGGGTGGCGCTCAAGGGACCGTGAGGGGAAAGGCTGGGGCACCCTTCCTACCCGCCCACCCCAGAGAGCGGCGGCTGAGTGTGGGCTCGGAGCCAGTGGCCCGGTTTAAGTCACGTCACTTAGGTCACCCCGACGGACTGTTAACCGCTCTTCGCCTCAGTTTCTTCATCTAGGAAGCGAAGGTAACATCAGCCCCAACCTCAGAAGGCTGCTGCGAGGACAGGAGAGGATGGGGGGCAGGGGCACAGAGCACCCGGTCCCGCGTGCCGGCACCGTATGTGAAGAGGTCACTATTTCCGTCAAGGAAGTCACAGACGAGGAAACCGAACGCTCAGGAAGAAGACGCCACCTGCCATCTGCCAAGCGGACCCGGCTGGAATGTGGCAGAACCAGGGTTTGAACCCAGGTGTGCAGGCTCCAGGGGCCAAGTCCTGACGGTGACTGGAGTCCTGGAGGCAGCGGCAGCGGATCCGAAAAGAGCTCAAACGTGCTCGGGGTAGGAGCTGCTACATGGTAAGCAGGACAGAGCCGCTGATGCCCGCCCCCCTCCACCCCCGGTTCTGTGCAGCTGGCCCCTGCTCCAGGCCCTGCCCCTGGCCGCCTGGGACACACCTGGGGAACAGCGCCAAGGCTACGGAAGATGAGGAATGCCCTCCTCACGTGACCTGGACCCCAAGCAGGAAGAACTTCGGATGACGGCAGATGTCCCCAAATACCTCCCCAGACGGCTCCACACATTTATGAAGCAGATGCCAGGGCGAGAAGGAAACCCAGAAGCACCAGCTCCCGGCCGCCCCCGGGCTCCCTCCCAGGAGAACAGACTGAGAGCTGGGCTCCCACGCATGCCAATCCACGCCAAGGCCACCAAGCAGACACAGACGCCGCGTGTCCGGGCGAACACCCCCAGATCGTGGGCACGCAACAACTCCTCAGCCATCTGGGTGACCTGCCCGGTCCACCCGAGCCCAGCTCCCAGCCCTGCCAGGGAAGCCAGGTGGTTCCTCGAACTGTGCCTCTTTCTAGGGCAGACACATGCACGTGAGACACACACACACACACACACACACACACACACACACACACGCACACACGCAGCCTGAAGCACAAAATCCAGAGCCTGGGATTTGGTTCTGACAGCTTGAGAGGCACCAACGTTCTAAAAGGGGCTGTCTGTGTTCTCACCGCCCTCGCCACCCCCAGGAGCACACCCCACCCCCGTCGACACGCTGCCGGCACTGGGACGCACAGCCAGCATCGATCACGGGGCTGGGAAGTCACACTGCATGGCAGGCTCCTTTGTGCCCCTGAAGTGTGTGTGTCCTTCCACAAGCAGCTGCCGGGACTTATTAGAACTTTAAAAAAAAAAAAAAAAAAAAGCCAGGCAAGGGTGGGATGCGCTGAACCACAGCACGTCGGACAAAAGGCCCACAGGCCGGGCCCACTGGGGCTGGACAGCTGGCCCCGGTCCCGTCTCACCTGCTGCAGCTTTCCTAAATACCAGACCCCGGATGGCAGTGGCCTGCTGGCACCATCTGTCAGGCACCAGAGCGGGTCACCCGGCACCCTGAGAAGAACGCAGCCGCCGGGCCCACAGAGCACGGGCAGCACTTCCGGAGCGTTCCCTGCCCTCCCTCCCCACAGGCCCCTCCCGAGGTCTCCGCTCGCAGAGCTCAGAGAGGCCGCTACCATCCCCATTCCACAGAGGGAGCTGGGGAAACTGAGGGACAGACGGCTGTGTAGGCTGCCAGAGGTCACGCAACTGGTCACAGGGAAGCCAAGACTTGAAACCAGGCTCCGGCAGCCTCCGTGGTCTCTGGCAGGACCGGAGGAACGCTCTCGGCCTTCTCTCCGTCCTCCCGGCTGGCCCTGCCTCCCCGCCCTCCGAAGGCAATCAGGTTTATGGAAGATCGGAGACGGCGACGGTTCGCAAACACGGAAAGGTAGATGCAAAGGGCATCCCGTGGGGCTGGCGGTCCTCGGATGAAAGACTCCCTCGGGCCAAGGGGCGCCCGGGGCCTGCTTGGCCAGGTCTGCTCACCCCCCCGGCCTCCCCAGCCAACAGTGTCCACTCACCCGTAAGTCCGTTGGATCAAAGTGGGGTGCAGCTGCTGTACTCCAATGGCAAAGCCTGAAACGAGAGGCCACGTAGGGGCTCAGCCTCACCCAAGGGAGCAGAAGCACACAGCCGTGCCCTCCCCCATCGGAAGGGATAGATAACTAGCTTCCTCTACACTCCCAGGCCACCTTCCCACAAATCCCGAAGCTCCCTGCCTAAGAAAGCCAACGGAGAAGGGTAACAGCGGCCTCTGGGTGTCTGTCCCCCTGATCGCCAGCCCCGGGGAACAACTTCCTCCTTCCCTGGCGGACGGCTGACAACTGGCTGATGCGCCCTCCTCGCCCTGTCCCGCTGGCACATGCACCTGGACGACGGGGTCCAGCTCCCAGGCTAGGGGATGACTGCCCAGGGACAGCTCTGCAAGCACATGATAGCTGACGGCCACTCCTGGGGCAGGGCTGGGGAAGGGGGGGGGGCCCTTTCCACCCCACAGATACCAACACTGAATATAGCAATCAAGACGAGCCAGGAAAGGAAAACACAGGCTCTCACCCGTCTGGAGGCTCCTCGGCTTGGCACCCAGATACGCCAGGTTCACGTTGGCCTTGCGGCCATCGATGTTGGGGTTCGGGTCTTTGCAAGCTCTCTCTGCCGCCGCCCGGTCGGCCATGGTCACCTAGAGGAACACAGATGCATCAGGGGTTTCCCTTACCGGTGGGAGGAGCAGAGCCCTCTGCTCCGGCAAGAGGCACTCATTTCCCCCTCCCTGGGGGGCCAGTTATTCAGAACCTCTGACCCAGTCCCCACCCCCCACCCCCACCATGGGGCCCTCCTGCAAAGGTGCCCCTGGATTCCAGTTCCTCCATCCAAGTTCATGTGCTGGGAAACCTAGCTTTACCGACAGAAATGATCCCCAGGGGAGACAAGGAACTTCCCCCTTTCCTCCCCAAGGAAGGCAGGGGCCCCGAGCTTGTCCTGCCTGCCTGCGGGGGTGCGAATTTCCTCATGGGAGGGGTTGGGGGACACCGGTTAGAAGGAAAGTAGGAGACGTGCCTTCAAACCGTTTTTTTTCTTTTTTTACTTAAGCCGTTTGTTCTGGGCGTTTAAAGGAACTCTTGTAAAATCCTGGAGGGGAGGGGGTGCTAAAGGCCTCCAAAGCGCCCTGAGGTGAAGCCCCTTCTGCTCGCTTGTTGCTCCAGGAAGTCCTGGGAGTAAGCCGACTGTCCCCAGAATCTCGCCACAAACTCCGAAGCGCTAATTGAACACAGCGGCTCTC
Source organism: Panthera leo (assembly GCF_018350215.1). Lineage (NCBI taxonomy): Eukaryota > Metazoa > Chordata > Mammalia > Carnivora > Felidae > Panthera > Panthera leo. The sequence goes on from NC_056681.1 coordinate 5,724,735, forward strand.
CCTTTTAACCAAGGAGTGGGGTGGGGGCAGGGAGCCGCGGCCGAGTAGCGGCGGCGGCGGGACGGGCTGGAGCGTGAACCTCCGCCCCCGAGCCCAGGAGGGGGCAGCAGGTGCCGGGGCAGCTGGGCGTGCGCCCGCCGGTGGACTCGGCGCCCCCGGCGCGGTAAGTGCGGGGCGGGGTGCGCGCCCGGCCGCGGGGCCACTTACGAAGCCGTAGCCGCGAGACTTGCCCGTCTGGCGGTCGGTGATGACCACGGCCTCCTCGATGTCCCCGAAGCCCTCGAAATACTTCCTGAGCGAGGCGTCGGTGGTGTGGTAGGGCAGGCCGCCCACGAAGATCTTGGTGAACGTGGTGTCCTTCTGCGAGCCGTGCATGGCGCCGGAGGCGGCCGGGGGCCGCGGGAAGCCCGCGCTCGGGGCGCACGGCGCGGGCTGCAGCAGCATGGGGGGGGCGCCCCGCCGCCTACGGACCCGGGCCGCGCGGCGCCGCGCTCATGGGCGGCGGCGGAGAGCGAGCAGGACAGCAGCGGCACCGGTCCAGCCGCCGGGCCCGTCCACTGGCGGGCCGCTCCCACCGAGTGCGCCTCGCCGCGCTGCGCTGCGCTGCGCTCCGCTCCTGCCGGCGCTGCGGGCACTCTGCGCCCCGGCGCCCGCCCCCGGGCTTTGTAAGCGGCTCCGCCCCTAGTCCGCCGCAGCCACGCCCCAGCCGCGGCCCCGCCCCGCCCCGGGCGCGCGGGGCCTGCCGGGAAGCGTAGTCCGGGCCGCGCCCCGCGGCGCCGGGCGGGCGGGGAAGACTTGGGGCGGGGCGCGCACGCGAGCCTGAGTGAGCAGGGTCGTGTCCCCGCCGGCCCTGCCGGCCCTGCCGGCCCTGCCGGCCCGGGTGGGGGGGGGGGGGGGGGGGGGCCCTGCCTCTGCGTGCCCGCAGGGGTCTAGTGAGTTAGAGTCAGCGACGATCAGCATGTTTATTGAGCCAGGGTGAGATGGGATACAGCAACATGTATTAAAAGCTGAAATGATTCTTGTTTTACATGCACATAGGATTCACTCGATGAATATTTTTCAGGGCGTTTCATGCGACACTCCAGGATGGGGGCTGCAGGGACGCACAGAACTTACGCCCTAGCTCCGTGGAGCCTCTACGAATAAGACAAGTCAGCGCTAAAAATACAGTGGACAACCCGGAGGGACATAAGCCAGGGATCTGCAATCCGGGAGGGTCCAGAGTGGTCCCAGAGACCCCCCTGGAGGAGGTGACTGGGCAGAAAGTTGTTCTGGCCTCTTCCAGCTGATAGCAGGGATTCCTCCCTGTAGGTGGGCGACCGTGGGGGAAATGCAAGCTGAGGGCAGTCCTGCCTCTCTGTCCTTGTCCCCAGCCATGGAAACAGGCCATCCCGGAGCCTCTGTGTGCTCCACACCAGGCAGGACGGGCTACAAGAACTTGTTCAGAGTTGTGAGGAATTTCAACGAACAGGAGAGCAGTAAACCAAGCGTGGGGCCTTTCTGAGCTTGGGGCCCTGGAAGCTGGCCCTGGCACCAACATCCCCCACTGGTGGGTCACACCTTGGTGCAGAGGCCGACTCTGGGCACCTCAGATCCTCTGCTGTCCCAGCACAGCTGTGGTGACAGCTCCAAGTGAGGTCACTCCTGGCCCTGACCCTATGGCCTCCTCTGGGACAGTGGGATACAGGTGGGGCCTGGGGGGCTGGGAGTGGCACCTGGTGGGCTGGGGGGCGGGGCGAGTCGTGTTCCCTAATTTCGCCGGGCGCCTAGGGTGCTTGACTCCAGGCCCAGACAGACTGTCTCAAGTCCCTGGACCCTGACCTCGCCTTCTTCCCTCAAGCCTCTCTGCTCCAGGCCCCTTAAGCTGGGAGGGGAGCCCTCAATTTTCAGCAGGTCTCCCCGAAACACACACTTCTCCGTCCCAACTAATTCCTCCCTTGTCCTTTCGCACACGTTCCTGCAGCACCTGAGACACACTCCTGCCTCCTTTGGGGCCTTTGCCTCATCACTTGCCCTTTATCTTGCCCGTCTGTGTGTGTGTGTGTGTGTGTGTGTGTGTGTGTGTGTGTGTTTTAACGTTTTATTTTCTGAGAGACAGAGCATAAGCAGGGGAGGGGCAGAGAAAGAGGGAGACACAGACTCAAAAGCAGGCTCCAGACTCCGAGCTGTCAGCACAGAGACCAGCGCGGGTCTGGAACCCACACTTGAGATCATGACCTGAGCCGAAATCGGACCCTCACCCGACTAACTCACGCAAGCACCCCTGTCCTGTTTTTTTTTTTTAATTCGTTCAATGTACTCCTGTTTCCCGAACCCCTGCCCACCTGCTCATTTACAGCCTCTTTCTCCTGCTAGGTGGGCGGGCCCCTGGATGTTTTGCTCCAGCTATAAGGCCTGGCAAGCAGAGGGCCCTCGAGAAATGTTTGTTGACTGAATGCACGACGGAATGGAGGTGAGGAGAATTCTCCACCAGACAAGGGGCACTTTTAAGAGAGCCCTTTGGAAACTTTGATTCAAGGGTGGCCTAGATTTTTTCCTGGAGGCCAGGGAAGGCGGCCACTGCCCGGCCACGTGGTCTCGGGCAAGCTGAGTCCCTTCCCCGGGTCTCAGTTTCCCCTTCCGTGACACACAAGGCCTCTCTGAGGCCGCCCTGGCAGTGGCCACGAGGGGCTCCGGCGGGGTGGGCGGTGCCTTTCCCAGAGGCGCAAGCCGCCCGGGCGTCCCGCCTACAAGTCCCAGAGCCGCCCGCGCGCGGCCCCGCCCTCCCGCGCGCGGCCCCGCCCCCCCCCCCCCCCCCCCCCCCCCGCGCTCGCGGAGCCCCGCCGGACAAAACCGGGAGGACGCAGGACGCGAGCGCAGTTGCACGCGGGGCGGCTGGCGTCTGTCTAGCACGTGCTGGCTCTGCGGGGGCCTGGGGTCCCGAGCCAGGGCGGGGACACAGGCTCCGAAAAGGGGAAAGCGCGGGGCTCCGGCGGGGCGTTTGTGCACCCCGGGCCAGGCGGGCTGGCTGCGTGCACCTCGCGCTCCTGCCCGGCCCCGGAAGGGGCCGGGGGGCCGGGGGCCATGTGTGTCTTACCGGGCGCTTGCCCGGGTGGGGTTTCGTTCACTCGTTCATGCTGTGCCCCCTTATGCTTCCGCATCCCCGACCTCTCTGCCCATGGGGTGGCCGCACTTTCCCACTGCAAATAGGAGCCCAACCTAACGACCCACCACCGCCCTAAGAGCTTACATTTCAGGCGGAGTAGAGAGAGGGCGAATGAATGAATGGTGAATATTAGGTTTTATATTCAGGTAAATTTTTCTGGTTAGGCTGTGAGAAGGGAGCAAAGAGCAGGCGAGAGATGGCCAAGAGATAACCGTTCTTTAGAGTCAGGGAAGGCCTGTGGGAATTGGTAAAAGCCAGAGCCACTGGAGGACAGGGAACAGAGAGAACAGAATGAAAAGGCTCAGAGCGACTAACGTTTATCCAATATGTATTTTTTTGTTTAGTTTTTATTTATTTTTGAGGCAGCAAGAGAGAGAGAGACAGAGGGTGAGCAGGGGAGGGGCCGAGAGAGAGGGAGACACAGAATCCAAAGCTGGCTCCAGGCTCCGAGCTGTCAGCACAGGACAGGACAAGGGGCTTGAACTCACGAATGGTGAGATCATGACCTGAGCTGAAATCGGCCGCTTAACCAACTGAGCCACCAAGGCGCCCCCCCCCCCATATGTTTTTTAAAAAATTTTTAATGTTTATTTTTGAGACAGAGAGCACAGTGGGGGAGGGGCAAAGAGAGAAGGGACAGAGGATCCAAAGTGGGCTCTGTGCTGACAACCCAATGCAGGGCTTGAACTCATGAACTATGAGATTCCGATCTGAGCCAAAGTCAGACTCAACCAACTGAGCCACCCAGGTGCCCCATACCTAACGAGTACTGGGCACTTTTATGTGGTCGATCCTCACACACCACGAATGATAAAGGTCATTTGTCCTGGCATACCTGTTTGGGGTCAGGCCCTTGGCTAGGTGACTTCCTATTAGATGATTTAACCTTGGGGTGCCTGGGTGGCTCAGTCAGTGAAACGTCTGACTTCGGCTCAGGTCACAATCTCATGGTTCGTGGGTTCAAGCCCCATGTCGGGCTCTGCACTGACAGCTCAGAGCCTAGGGCCTGCTTTGGATTCTGTCTCTCTCTCTCTCTCTCTCTCTCTCTCTCTGCCCCTCCCTTGCTCTCACTCTCTCTCTCTCTCTCTCTCTCTCTCAAAAATAAATTTTAAAAAATGTAGATGATTTAACCTCAAAACAGCCTTTGTCATATGTAGGTACACCCAGTTTCAAGGCAGTGGGCACTGAGGCTCAGAGTGGCTTCCCCAGGGCCACCAAGTGAACGATGGCCAATCCATGATGCCCTTTTATTCCCCCCACAGCATTTAAGGAAGATTTGTCCCCCCACTTTGAGGGCTGGGCAGGTGAGACCTCAGAGAGGTTAAGGGAAGTGATTATGTGGAAGTCTTAGGGGGAAGGCCCAGACTTTCAGGTCTGGAAACACTGGCCCTTGTCTGAGACCGTGCCTGGGTGTGTGCGCTTGTCACGGGTTGAATTGTGTCTCCCCCAAAATATGTCCAAGTCCTAACCCCTCTTGCCCACGAGTGTGACCTGATTTGGAGGGAAGGTTTTCGCAATCTAATCGATGTAAGAGACAGTCACATCGGATTCGTATGGGGCCTAATACCGTGACTACTGTCCTTACAGGAAGCCCATGTGAAGGCGCAGGGAGAAGGCCGTGTGACAACAGTGGCGGAGAATGAAGAGATATACGCACAGGCTAAGGAGCGCCATGATCCCTGGAAGCACCAGAAGGTGACGAGAAAGGCACGTGTGGAACCGATTCTCCCTTCTTCGTGCACTCGGAGGGAGTACAAGTCCTGCCGCCACCTTGAGTCTGGACCTCTGGCTCCAGAACCACGAGAGAATAACCTTCTATTGTCCTCAGCCACCCAGCGTGTGCTCCTTTGCTGCGGCAGCCCTGGGACACTAACGCGATTGGAGAGAGGAGGAGGACAGAGCCCTGAGCAGGTGGAATCACACAGTTTGTCACGCTCGGGTCTCAGAACCGTCTTCAGAGCCACGCGGGGGTCCTGGGACTCCTGGGTGTCATTCCAGGCCCCAGGCCTGAGAAGCCGCCCTGTGCCTCCCTGGGCTTCAGCTGCTCAGCCGGGAAAGGTGGGGATCCAAGAAAGGATTCTTCTGCTTAAAACACCACCGGTTTATGTCCATTCCCGTCCTCACTGCCCAACCCCTACTGGGAACAGAACCGGCAGCCGCCTTCCCTGCGCCCCTCCCAGGTGTCGCCGGAGCCTGGGCTCTTTTCCACAGCGACAGCCAGGCTAGGACCTCACCATCCCCACCTGCGTCTCGGAGGCACCATCTGGATGCAGCCCGGGGATCGACTCAGATCTATCTTTAGTTTTCTGTCCATCCCGGAACGCGGTCAGCCCGGCGTTTGGATCAGTGGCCGCTGAGCTGGATGCTCCCAGAGCCTGGGACTCAGGCTGCATCCAGGCCTCTCTTCTAGAATCCCTCAGAAGCCCGTGTCCCCGCCCCACGCCGTCCTACACCTGCATTTGCCTCTCTGTGGACTGGCGGTCTCCCCACTAGAGGTCACCTCCAAGAGGCTGCTGGCTGCTTTGTTCACTGCCACGTGCCCAGGGCCCGGCACATGGAAAGCACATGATAAATGTGTGCTGAGGGGGGCGCCTGGCTGGCTCAGTCGGTTGAGCGTCTGACTCTTGATTTCAGTTCAGGTCATGATCTCAGGGTTCATGAGTTCGAGCCCCGCGTCAGGCTCCGCCCTGAGCGCCCGGAGCCTGCTCATTCATTCTCTCTCTCTCTCTCTCTCAAAATAAGTTTATTTACTTAAAAAAAAAATCCTTGAATAAATGTATGCCGACTGAGTGTGCAAACACACGAATGAGTGAGCAAACACACGAATGAATGAACAGAAGACTGGGATTGGAGGTGTTGGGGGGGGAACCCCGAAGCCTGTCTATTCTAATGGAGACCCAAGCAACTCAGGCTTTCTGCATATCCAAGCCAAGGTTGCCCCTCGTCTCAATGCCAGGCTGCAAGGTAGAAGCGTGCGGGCCACCTGCACCCACCCCACCCCCAACCAGAGGCCTGAGGAACCCTGAAAGAAAACATCAACACAGCAAATCGAAAAGGAAGCGCGGGCGACTTGAGGGCCGCAGACTTTGACGCGTTAGCGGAGCCCCATCTACCTGCCGTTTTCAGGTTTGCAAGGCTCCTTTCTGCTTCTCCTCGTCAGGTGGTAAAAAGCCACCCCGTGTTCTTCGCAAAGGCAGTGGCAGGGCTGTGAGGAGAGAGCAGAGGGCAGGCCAGGAGGAGCCGGCCCTACGTTCGTGAGCCGTGCCCATCGCACCCATCGCAAGCCTGCCGGCAGCCACCTCCCCGGGCCTCAGTTTCCTCGGCTATGAAATGGACGTGATGGTAGCAGCTTCCTCGTGGGGCTCCTGCGGGGCCGGGACACACAGAAAGTGCTGAGGTCAAACTCATACCGAGTAGGCGCTCAGTAAACGCAAACTCCTGCAGTTTTCGGTTTTTTACCAGCACCCCTCAGTTTCCAGCCGACACAGCAGCAGTCTGGGCCAGGTGGGGAGGTGGGGACCTTGTCAGCCCTCCCACACGTGCTCCTTCGGCGACTCCCGTTGCCTGTGGGACAGAGTCCCAAATCCCTTTGTTCGAGATGCCCTCCCGCCCCCCCCCCCCAGTACAGAAAGGCCCCCCTCCCCGCTTCCCCCAGCCGTGTCCCCTCTCAGGGGCCCTCCCTTCTGTGTGGGCCTGGGCCTCCCCCCTCCCCCTGCAGTCTGCCAGGACCTGAGGCCTCTCCTCCGATAGATGGTTCCAAACAACAAAATGGCTAGAAATGTCACGGAAAACAAGCACATTCAAAAAACGCTATTAACGTGTTTACAAATGAGCAGTGATACACGAACGTGTGTGCCCTTCCGTTGATGCGCAAAGTACCAAGAACGAGCGGTGGCTTGGACGATGCCAACGTTGTGGACGACCCGGCAAAATGGCCGGGACACCCGTGCTGTGCGTGTGGCTCAGAGCCGCTCAGGTTCGGGGTCACGGCGGCTGCTGAGGCTGCACGGCCTGTGGCCTGCGTCCACGGCTCGTCCGCGTCGGTCGGACTCTGCCGAGGAGACTTCTTCCCTCGCCAAGTTCACGGGCCCTGAATTCTGTCCACGGGCCGGGTGGGTGTGGGGGCCCCAGGGAAGAGCTGCTCTGCGTCAGTTCCTTCGGTCGTGGGAACGAGTTCCGCACACTTCGTGGCTTCGGGTGACACAGATTTATTCTCGCATTCTGCTTACTCTGGAGGTCGGAGCCCAAGAGGGGTCTCATGGGCCAGAGTCGAGGTGTCGGCAGGTCTGGCTCCTTCCGGAGGCTGTAGGGGATACATCCGTCTCCTTGCCCCTTTTCGGCTTCTGGAGGCTGCCGCCTTCCTTGGCCGGTGACCCCTTCCCTCATCTTCCAAGCCGGCTGCCGGGTGGGCTCTCCCTCTGCCCCCGTCTTCCAGCTGCTGAGTGGAAGATGGTCCCCCCCATCACCGGCATAATCGCCCCATCTCAAGGCCCAGAGCCCTGGTCACAGCGGCAAAGCCCCTTTTGCCACGCGCGGTAGCTCGGAAAGCAGCGGCCGTCTGTGGGGCTAATGAGGGTGTTTCATCAGTAGACAACCTGGGGCACTGCCTCCGTCCACCTTGGAAAAGTGGCCACTGCTGATCTGGAAACGTGGATTATAAGCAGGGCAATTCCCCCGCTGGAGGCTGCACGCTTTTTACTTTTTGGCACTCCGCAGGCGAGCAGGTGTGTGTGCCGGGAATTTGCAGGAAGTCGCGTCCTGTAAATGGAAGCCTCTTTCCCCACCCCCCCACCCCCCACCCTGTGCGGCTAATCCCGGAGCTGCGAGAAACCCGTGAGAGCCAGTGCTCGGGAGAGGGCTGAGCCTCTCTGCAGTGGGAGTGAGGTGCCTGCCCGGGGGCCGGGTTTTCCCGGTGAGCACTGGTCCCGGGACCCTGCCCCAGCAGGTGCAGCCCGGCAGGACCACAGACTGGGGGGCACAGATGACAGACATTTATTTCCTCACAGTTCGGGAGGCCAGAAGTCCAAGATGGAGGTGCTGGGGGGCTGGCAGGGTGATTTTTCGGGGGAGGCCCCTGTCCTTGGCTTGCAGATGACTGTCTCCTCCCTGTGTCCTCACATAGTCACTCCCGGGTGTCTGTGTCCTAATTTCTTCTTAGAAGGACAGCAGCCATATTGGATTAGGGTCCACCCCGGTGACCTTATTTATTTACTTTTAATTTTTAATGTTTATTTATTGAGAGAGAGGGAGACAGTGCGTGAGCAGGGGAGGGGCAGAGAGAGAGGGAGACACAGAACCCGAAGCAGGCTCCGGGCTCCGAGCTGTCGGCACAGAGCCCGACGCGGGGCTCGAACTCACGGACCACAAGATCATGACCTGAGCCGAAGTTGGACGTTCAACCGACTGAGCCACCCAGGCGGCCCCGTGGTGACCCCATTTAACTTCATCACCTCTGTAAAGACCCGGTCTTCCCGTACAGTCGCCTTTGATGCTCTGGGGGTTGGGACTAAACATAGGAATTTGGTGGTGGGAGGAGGAGGGGACACAGCTCAGGCCATAACAGGCACCTACTCTGCTTTTGCAGGCAACTCTCAATCGAACAGAATCATGCTTGGGGCCTCCCACGCTGGTCAAGGGGCCCCTGCTAAGTCCCACTGAGGCGGCCAAGAACTGGGGTCCTTGTCACACGAAGTCCCAGGAGATAAAGCGACCCCTGGCACCGCGAAACACGCGACGAATCCGAAGACAAGGGGAAAGCCATGCACGTAGTTCTCTCAGAAAAGTCCACTTCCATGGCACTTTGGCTCTAAAGGTCACCCCAGAATCAGAGGCGATGGCGGACGGGGACGCTGGAGGAAGGGGTGGGGCGCAGCCCTGCAGAGACGTGCAGGCGGCAGGGGCAGGCAGGAGCCCTCGGGCACAGTGTCACGGGCAGCCCCTCCGGGCCCCAGAGCAACGGTGACACCAGGGGGCATCTGTGCTGAGACTCCCGGCATCTGTGCCGGGGAGTGTGGCCTCTTGCTTCTGACCCGCGGTGGAGAAGAACCGGGGACGGGACGCAGGAAGCGATGCCCAGATGACCCAGAGGGCAGTGTGGGCTGGGCCCCGGGCAGTGCCGGTGGATGAGTGTCTTCTAAGCACGTTTGTTCTCTCCCCTCTGCTACCTTCCCCCATCCCTCCCCCCGGGGAGAAACTCAAACTGGTAAAATAGCTACTTTTCTTGAGGGGCTGACTCATGTGTTAAGGAAGTATGCAACCAGTGTTTTATTTGCTTTGGAAACAGCCCTTCCCTTCGAGAGTCTTTGTCCGTATTAGTGACACAAAATTCACGACGACTTACACACGCCAGGCTGTAGAATGGTTCACTCTGCTCATGTGAGCCTCGTGGTGATGAAAAACTCTCAAAAAAAACCAAAAAACAAAAAAAAAAACAAAAAACCCCCCAAAACCCAAAACTCTCAAAACTACAGCTGCCCGGCTCTCCTGCCTCCTCCCACCTTCTGCTGCTTGAGCTGCATGAAATCGGGGTACCCTCGCTTTGCAGGCGATCCCGCTGGCCGGTCTCGGAGGGGTCAACCCAGCCCCTCTCTAGGGAACAGGGTGCTCTTACTGAAACTGCTCCCGATAGCCTGCCGCCAGGAGGCATTTCCCACCCACTAGCCCAGGTAGGTGGAGAGGGTTCAAAGGCACCAAAGTTCATCTCCAAATGGCCCTTTTGGCCACCAGGGTCCACCTGGGAAGGAGATTTGCATTTCCTACTCTTTCCTTCCCAAACCAGGGCAGAGGGATGCCAAAGGGTGAGTGGGTTCTCAGGATCGCCCACACCGACAGGCAACAAAACTCCAATGTCCCGTAAGGGAACCACGGCGCGGGGGGTGGGGGTGGGGGAGGCACTGAATTTTAAAGTAGAGGAGTCAGGAATCGGACCTCTGAAAAAACATTGACTCCAGGATTTCCTACGGAGGCCATCACTCTCGGTAAAGATAAAGCGTATAGTTTTAAAGAACATTTTTCTAACGGGGCACATACTCCTTCAACCCCACTGACAAGCTTCACGACACCACCCAGCGGAGAGCCAACCCTCCCTTCCCGGAACAAGTGCGAGGAGAACACAGAACCGCCCCGCCCCCAACACAGGCGCCGGAGTCGCTGGCGCCATCTGCCGGCCGCTTTGAAACCCGCACCGGAGAGCCCAAGACCGCCCGGCGTGTGACTTCCGTCCCTGTAGGGCCCCAGGGGGAAAGGGAAGCGTCCCACGGATGCCATCCCACCTGGAAGTTCCAGCGGGGGCAGCAAGAGTCTGAGCACGTGCTGTGGGCCGGCCGGCCCCGGAAACACTTCGCGGGCCTTCACTCCGAATCCTCAGCGCCGGTCTTTCGCGAGCGCTGCTTTTTTTTTTTTTTAACGTTTATTTACTTTTGAGACAGAGAGAGACAGAGCATGGACGGGGGAGGGTCAGAGAGAGAGGGAGACACAGAATCCGAAACAGGCTCCAGGCTCTGAGCTGTCAGCACAGAGCCCGACGCGGGGCTCGAACTCACGGACCGTGAGATCGTGACCTGAGCTGAAGTCGGACGCTCAACCGACTGAGCCACCCAGGCGCCCCGAGCGCTGCTTTTAACGTGTCCCATTCCGCAGATGCGGTCGCCGGGGCTCAGGGAAGTGGAGATGACACGCTCGGGGCGCCAGCGCTGGGATTCGTCGCTGGGCAGCCCACGTTCCTCACGACGTACAACGCTGTGCGGACACTTCAAACGTCCCGTTTTAGTCGATAGTCCCTCTCCCGTTTCGGGGGCAAAATGCAAGGAAACCATTACGGCTGGTGCTCATGGCGGGTGGTGCTTGGAGTTACTGAGCCCCAAGGACTCGTCCTAAACCGTGTAAGACGCAGCAGGGAGAACAACCCCAGTCCGGGACGCGATGACCGTGCAGAACGTGCCTGTGCGTAGACACGCGCGCACACGTGTGACGGTGGCACAAGTTACGCCGAACGATACTGACCGTCACTGCGAACGACGCAGCGGAAAATAGAAAATAAATATATTTTAACACGGCTCCGCTACACAAACGCCAGTAGCAACGACTCCAGTCACTTCACAACCTGCGCATGGATGTTTCATTTGGAAAATGCTGGCTCACACGTTCCCTAATGGGTTTGGCTCGTTTCTCCCAGAACCCCCTCCTTTCAAAGGAAAACCAAACTCCGGGGGCCGCTGGGTGGCTCAGTCGGTTCAGCGTCCGACTTCGGCTCGGGTCACGATCTCCCAGTCCGTGGGTTCGAGCCCCGCGTCGGGCTCTGTGCTGACAGCTCGGAGCCTGGAGACTGCTTCCGGTTCTGGGTCTCCCTCTCTCTCTGCCCCTCCCCTGTTCATGCTCTCTCTCTGTCTCAAAAATAAACGTTAAAAAAAAAAAATTAAAAAAAATAAAATAAATGTTTAAACAAAATCAAATTTGGGTTGAATGAAAAAAAAAAAAAAAATGGTTTCCCAGGTCACTCCAAAAATGGCAGAGTTCCTACCAAACAGCCTAGAACATACGGAATAACGTCCCCTTGAGAGAATTTCCAGAGCTGTACCTCGTCCCTTGAAGATGGCTTTGCGCGGTACGTCTTCCCTTCTGTCGTATTAGTTCATGGCTCGTTTTTACTGCTTTGTTTTCACTGTGTTAATTTTTATGGTTACCTCGGGCAAAAGAGAATCGCTTTCCATAGACTTCCTTTCTTTCTTGCAATTGATGGCGGTGGCTAATTTTTTTGCAAGGCAACCATGTTTTTCAAAAGCGGATCCACTGAAAGAAGCGAGCAACAGTGCAAGCGGTGACCAGAGCGGTGTGCGCCTGGGACACCGCGTGACGACCGACCCCTGCTCCAGAAGAGCAGCCGCGACGCGACGTCGTAAGCAGGGGGTTCACCTCGACCTACCGGATCCCAGGCACGGCATGCGTTCGTCCAGGCGCATGGCGGACGAAGCCACCCCGAACACGGGCTGGGCAGGCAGGGGTCAGGAGACCCCCTTGGCCGCAGAGGGCTCTGAGGAGGCTCCCGGACGCGGGACACAAAGCAGGCCACGTTTTGCAGGCCCCTCCCGGCGTCTGTGCCCCCGCAGGACGCGGCGTCAGACCAACCGCCGCAGGAGCAGGGAGGGGTGTGGCCACCCTGTGCCTGCACGACCCCACCTCGGACCCCCGGCCCCTCTCGTGCAAGGTCTCGCCGCCAGGCCGCGTCCGCGGCTCCCGCCAAGCGCGGGGTCACGCGCAGAGAGGAGAAAAGGCCCAGCGAGAGCAGAGGGGAACATTCGTGAAAGCAACGTGCCACCTTCGGAATCTACGTGGCAGGCCCGCGCTCCCGGGGAAGCTCTCACCTCCGTTTGGGACTTTGTGACGATCCAATGCCGGAAAACGTTAGGTGAGCGAGACGACGGGTCCTACTCTCTCCTCGCTCAACGAAGCCGGGACCTCTGGCTCGAGCCGCGTGCGCGCAGCGGCCTGACACTGGTTACAAGAGTCACGATCACACGCGTGGCCTTCTGGACTAGAAGACGCCAGCAAATCTCTTCCGCGTACCTACCGCATGCAACGCGCAGCTCGGGCGCCTGCAGCGATGACGTCTAAGGTGCGGACTTTCTCAAATACTCCGTGTGCCTTTTAGGAACCGTGAAAGCAAGCATCTTAAGTCCGGTGATTCAACAACTATTTCCTGGTGCATCGGCGAACCCCAGGCAGGCTTTAAGGCTCTAGGTTCTGGGCCCCGCCCCGGCTGCCAGGGCTCACATGTCTGTGGGCCCCAGGGAGCCCCCCTCACTCCTGGTTCCGCCACCCCACAGTAATTTCGGTAAATGGACCTTGGTAACAATGTCTTAAGTTGGCCAGTGACTAAAACTACCTAGCCCCTTGGTCACGTGACGAGGCCCAGTCTTGGAAAAGAACGCTCTACGAAGCTCACCACTCGGGCCGTTTCGAGGTCCTTTTCAAGCATCGCCAGTCACGGACATACAGAGAATGAAGAAACTCCGGGTAAACGAACACTGATAAATCTTGCCCACCTGCCGTGAGGGTCAGCCACCGAGATAACCAAGCTGGACTCGGCAGAGCGGGCTACTTGCTGTCTCCCCCCGCAGGCACAGATCATAAAGCCCCACGGCTGATTCGTGCAGCAGGGAGAGAAGGGAGGTGGAAACGATTAACTTGAAGATTCAGACTTTTTCCCCCGTGCACCTGCCTTTCTCCCTCAAAAAACGCATCTTTCAATGCAGAGAGAGCTGAAGAGTTAAAGGGCCTGAATTTGCTTGGGATCTACCAAAGAATTCAAACCATTGAGTGCAGGCGATCTCTTTCAGTAGAAAACTTTATTTTCATTGCTTTTTACGAGTAGGCAAACAAGTCTTACAATATTATGAAAGCCAGATTTCCGAACTCAGCAAGCCAGTTTACATCCCAGTCCCAGACAGTAAAGCATAAGATGCATTTGGGATCGCAGGGTAGGAACACAACAATGGACTCAAAGGTCAAATGTCGAAGTTCAATTTCATTTCAGATACTTACCAACCAAGAATTTTCAAATACGAGAAATAAATAAAATAAAATAAAAATAAAAAAGCCACGCCTGAAAAGAAAACAGTTACCGGGCGTGAGTTCAGAGCATGTCTCATGCAGGGGGCTCGCTCCTAACTTGAGGGCCACACAAACATCACCCGCTTGGGTCTGCACACGGAACAGGCCCCGTCCCAGCCACCAGGACGTCCGCCCGCAGAGCCAAACGACACCGGGGACGTGGAAGACGGGACGAAAGAAGCCGGTGCTTGGAGAAGCAGCGGCCGGCCCCCCGCGCACGGCTCAGGATTCCCGCCCTCCTCAGCAAGACTGCTGCTCCCCCAACGGCGTCTCACATCACAAATCAAAACCCATGATCATGCTGGGCAGGACAACCATGTGAGAGCTTAGGGGGCAGGCCAGGGGAGAGAGAGACAAAGGGAGCTTAGGAGGCAATCTTCAAAATATTTTATTACAAAATACAGTACAGCGTCCGTAGAATGTTCCCCAATGTTCTCTAATACAGACGTGGCTGAATGAAGCGCTGAAAGATGCCTGGCAGTCGCCCACAGGAATCTGACTTCTCTAATGACTTCAGTCCCCTCAGGGCCACAGCACAGACCTGTGACAGGCGGTCGCCGTGGCCGGCTGGGCTCCCGACTGCCGAACAATGATCATTTTCTCCAGGGGTTGAAATCCACATCCATGGCTGACAACCTACCAAAAACTGGGACCCAAATTCGTACAAAGACGAGGCAGAGTGAGAGAGAACGACTCCCGACGGCCCAGAGGTCCCTGGCCGCTACTTCTTATTCCTGGGTTTTAGTTCTTCGGCTGCGTTGCGCAGGAAGATGTAATTTTTCTTTTGGGGATTATAAAATTCATGTCCCTAAAGGGAAAAAAACACAACGAGCTTATTATGAGAAAGCAAAAGTTAGCATTTTGTGGGCACTCGGCACACACCAAGTCCTGTGCTTCGTGCATCAAACAGAATCTCTCTGGGGGAACAAAACAGGTTTCTGGCGAGAAAGAAAAGGCAAACAAACGTTAAGCAGAAACCGGTTTCGGAGGAAAGGTTAAGGGCGTGGAGGAAGTCCGTCTTTGGTGTCCCCCTCGGACGGACCATCTTTTATGTATTTTTGGCACGGAGACTCTTCAGCCCACCCCCACTTCAAGGCCCGGAGGGCCGCCCACGGGAGGAGCTGAGCCTCCCAGGAGGACGGGGGAGGACTGGCCTGGACTTGAGGCCTTGAAGCAGAGCGGACGTCTGCTCTGAGGCTTCCCGGGCACGAAGGCAGGGTCCGGGACAAGCCTCCCCACGCGGACCCATAGAGAAGCGGAGGCACGCACGGCCGTCAGTGCGTCTGCTCGTGCCCGTGCTGAGGTGGAAGGAGATCGGTATGACTCTGGGGGAGCCAGAAAAATCTGGACCAGGCTGGACTCTGAAGGGCTGGGAAGGGCAGACAGGGGGGCTTTAAACATTATCCCACAGGGAAAAGGAACAGCAGCCACCAAAGTCATAAGTGGCATTAAGAGTGATACAGGGGGGCTCCCGGGTGGCTGGGTCGGTTAAGCGTCGGACTCTTGGTTTTGGCTCAGGTCGTGATCTCACGGTTCGTGAGTTCAAGCCCCACATCGGGCTCTGTACTGACAGCGCGGAACCTGCCTGGGATTCTGTCTCCCTCTCTCTCTGCCCCTCCCCTGCTTGCTTGCTCTCTCAAAAATAAACCAAAAACAAAGAGAGAGAGACACATGACAGACCTGTTTCAGGGAGATGATGGGGGCGGGGCAAGGCAGAAAGGCAGCACTCCAGGGACCAGAAGCGTGGGAACAGGGAGGGGGGAAGGGACACTGACTGCCCTCTGCCTCCCCCGTGACGACAGGTTTTTGCTCATCCCTGGGCAGATGTGCCGAGGTGGCTCTAGAAGCTTTGCTCAGTGGTGACCATACGTTCTCATCGTAACACGCAAGGTGCAGCTCTTCTGGAAAGGTACACTCGGGCAGCAAACTGAGAGTACTAATCGTAAGTGATCACGGTCGCATCCTGGAGACAACGATCCTTAGACCAGAACAGGGTGAAATTCCCAAAGCAACTCCTTCCAAACGAGAACGAGGATTTAAGCAGCGGGCGCTACGAGCTGGCGCAACCTGTCTGGACAAACTCATCCTGAGCGGCTTTCACGGCGATGAACTTTCTCACTTCCTTCCACTACCAATGTTTCCAAGCCTGCGACACACGGAGCCCCGTGGAGAAATCGAGGCCTCAGGCCACCACCTGGCTCCAACACCAAATCAGCCAGAACCAGAAGTGCACACTTTGCAAAACTGAGCGTGTGGCTCCACGGGTGGAGGGACAGACACGCGGGGCACAGTCGTGCCACGGGCTGCTACACAGTGAAAAGGATGGACCAGGGATACGCTCCACGCTGTGCGTGAATTCCACGATCATCACACTGAGTGAAAGATGCCGGGCAAAAAAAAGCGTGTGGTGTAGGACTCCTTTTTTTTTTTTTAACTGTTTATTTACTTTCGAGATGGAGACTGTGTGAGTGGGGGAGGGGCAGACAGGAAGACAGGAGGGGCAGACAGGCTCCCAGCTGTCAGCACAGAGCCCGACGTGGGACTCGAACCCACAGACCATGAGATCCTGACCTGAGCTGAAGTCGGAGGCTTAACCGACTGAGCCACACAGGGGCCCCTGTAGGACTCCTTTTACATAAAGCTCTAGAAACTGCAAACTCATCTATAAAGACAGAAAGCAGATCACCGGTTGTGTGTGGGGAGAACGATTCCAGCAATGCACACGGAAACTTCTGGGGGTGATAAATGCACTCTCTCGACTGGGGTGAAGTCTTCACGGGCACATATACGGATGCTGAAACTGATCACTCCGCACAACAACGACTGCATTGCAGGGACACGTCAGTACAGCTGCCTGACGAAAACCAAAGCAGCTGCACGGCCCGCATCAGCAAACGCTCAGCCACAGGGGGCACATCTGTAGAGGCCGGGGCAGGCATCGAAAATAACGTGCTGAAGGGCGCCTGGGTGACTCAGTCGGTTAAGTGTCCGACTCTTGATTTCAGCTCAGGTCACGATCTCATGGTTTGTGGGATCCAGCCCTGCGTCGGGCTCCGTGCTGACAGTGCAGTGCCTGCTCGGGATTCTCTCTCCCCCTCTTTCTCTGCCCCTACCCTGCTCGTACTCTCCCCCTCTCAAAATAAATTAAGCTTAAAAAAAAAAATTAAAAATTACAAGAAAAAATAACAACGTGCTGAACAGGCAGGGCGGCCACAGGCAGAGCGGCCAGAGACAGTGACTTCCGGCTCTTCTGAGAAAAAGAGACAATCAAAGCTGAGACCAAGACCTATGCCCCAAGAGAGCGGATGGTGACTGACACAGAGGTTGGACACGGGAGAGGCAGCAAGCCTGGAGGATAAAGGATGTGTGGGTGGGAGTCAGCAGGACTCTTCTCCCAAAGTGAAGGTACCCTAGGGCACCAGGTACACACATCCTGTCGGGACCATGATACCGGAAGAGCTCAGGAATCAAGTCAGAAACCGAAGGGTCACTGGTTTACTGTGGAGAACCCCGAGCAGAACCAGTCAGGCTGAGAGCTGACCAGGAGGGGCAGCATCCCGGAGGCGGCCAAAACAACAGAAGCTAGCAGGCGTTATCCTCTTCCGACAGGTCTATCGGTCAAGGGAAACGCGGCTCCTCCTCGAACTCCGGCACGGCCCCAGGCTGGAGGACAAAGGAGCTGGCGGGGAGGGAGAGAAGGCGCTGGGAGGAGAAGAGAATGGAGTGGCTTGAGGGAGTCCCGCGCCTGTCTGCGGTGGCAGGAGGGCAGAAGGAGACGGGCCAGAAGACAGACACGTGTGCCGATGGGAGGGAAGACACGGTGGAAAGGCTGCTGGGGGAGGGGACGAGAGAGACAAGGGTCGAACAATCCAGGAGAACCAGCCGCTGAGAAGCAAGCACGTGGGCTGGCCGAGAGACAGCAGACATCAGCCAGTGGCCCGGAACTCAAGCACCCGAGTCAGGTCCCTCCGCCGCTACGCCGGGACGCCTCAAAAATGCAGCCACGATCCGGTCAGCCCCTCAACCCTCTCCCCAGATAATACACAAAAAAGCCACGCCTCCAGCCAAAGCTCGGTGACCTGGCCCTGCGGCCCCTGCCCCCTGCATGACCGCTTCCTCTCTGGCCACCGCCCCAGCCATCGCTGAAGGACGTGCGGCTTCCAGCTCCCCCTGCTTCTGGGCTCACGGTGACCAGACCCTGCCCAGGGGCGGGGTCCCAGGGAAAGGCTCTACAGGTATGACTTCACGGGGTCTGCACACCTGGTGAGGAAGGCCTGCCATTTCCCGTGGAGGTGACGTGACGGTGACCTGCCAAGGTCACCAGCGAGTCCAGAGAAGAGTCACAGCTCGAGCCCGGGCCTTCCGCCCCCAGCCTGGCGTTGTCACCCGAGAGAGCCCAGGGCAGGACTGGGAATCCTCACCTTTGACCAGTCGTAGCTGGAAGCGTAGGCAAATATGTTCCCATTGTGATTGAAGCAGCAGGCCGATATGGGCTGATCTAACTGTTCCGAAGTTTTTAGTTTCGTTCTGGCATCTTTGTCCCAAAAGCTGAACCTGCCATCGGATCCCACAGTGGCAAGGGTGCCGTGAACAGGATGGAATGCGATCCCGTTTACCTGAAGGGATCGACACGCACAGTGAGAAGCGGACGACAGAGGAGAAAGCACGTCTCTACCAGGACGTGCTTCCTGCTGCACGTACGAAACAAAACATACAGACTGTCACTTTGTGAGAGCCGGCTGCCCGCTGATCACAGAAGAAACTAGCCATGCTTCCAGAATCAACTGCCAGCCCAGAATTGAGTCACGCCTCTTGCTGGGAACACAAGTCAGCAAAAATCAACAAGTATGTGGCTACCGACACTGCGGAGAGGACCCCACAGGAATGCCTTTTTCTTTCTCAGCAAACGGCAATTTCTGAGTTTTAGCTAAGCGAATCAACTGCCTACCAGCACCCAAAAGGAGGTGGATGGCTCCAAGAGCCCGAAGCGAGAGCCCGAAGCAGCAGGCGGAGAGCAAAGACAGTGTGTCATAAAAACAGAAACCCGGGCCCTACGGCGTAAGTCATCTATCTCTGCCTGTGACCCCTAATGACTCAGCCACCCACCTCCAAGTCTAGTTTCTAGACAGGTTCTCAAGGTTAAAGTTTCTAAAAACATACCGCGTAGATGTCCTGAGGAGCTGAGGTATTGGTTCCGTTCGAGCGGTGACATTTGAAGGTGAAGTTGTCTTTGGCACTGAAAAGCAAAGGCCCAACTGAGTTTTCCTTTCTGAAAGAGTCTCCAGTGAAAATCCACAAGCGAATTGAGCCCACTTACGGATTTGGGGGGTTGATGTAGTGAATAGCAACCCTCCCCTCGATACTTCCCAGAGCGAAACCAGTCGGCTTGTTCTGTTTATCTTTGAAAATAGCCACGCATCGATGCTACCGTTTGGAGACAGAAAAAGAGAACGTTTACACGTTATCACAGTGTAAAAGACAAGATTTCGTAACTAAGTGAAAATAAATAATCTTCACCCGTTTTTGGGTTTCAGAACAACCAGAACATATTATGTAACCAACTGAAGACGAATAATTTTCACCCTGTTTTGGGGTTTCAGAAGAACCAGAAACATATTATACAAATATGACACAGAAGTGACTGCTCGTCCTCCAGTAAACATCACTGTCCACCTTCGGGGAAACCACTCGTACTCGGCCACGTGACTTTGCGGATAAACCGCAGACGGCGTGCTTCCGTCCGGTGCCGCTCGGCCTCTGGCGCCACAAAGGCCTGTCACTCCCGCAGTTCGTGTGACCCTCGGAGCCCCACCACATCCTACCCCGGTGCCGCCCCATCGTGGGGCGGGGGGCGCACTCGCGTCTCTGACCCACGGCTCACCACCAGGTGGGCTCCCTGCGGCAACTCACCCAATGCTTCTGAATCCGCTTCCCCAGGCAGAAGAGGGAAACGGCGCCTGCCCGGCAACCACAGGGGAAACCAGGGCCGAGCGGGACAGTGGATGTGACCAGCACTTTCTAACTGTGACCACACTATGCAGAAGCAACACACCGCACCCCATCTAACGCTGGGTCTGGGGACCCAAAGGAGGGTCTCCGGGACTCTACAGAAGACCCCACAGAAGAGCCTGGGACCAGCCCCTGTGGCAGAGGACCAGGGCCTGGGTCTTCAGTGCCTCCTTCTATCCTTTCACCTACCTTGACAGAAGAGCATGCCGGCAAGTGGGGGTGGCGGGGAGGAGGAGGGGAGACAGAGAGAGAGAGAGAGAGAGAGAGAGAGAGAGAGAGAGAGAGAATCCCAAGCAGGCTCCGCGCTGTCAGCACAGAGTCTGGTGCGGGGTTCTATCTCACCAACTGTGAGATCACGACCTGCACCGAAATCAAGAGTCGGACGCTTAACCACCTGAGCCGATCAGGCACCCCGTCACTTCCTCCTTCTAGATGTGACAACCTGGCCTACCCCCGAGAACCACCCACCCTCCCCAAACTGGACATTTCATCTTCCTAGAGGGGCTCGGGAGGCACGAGGGCAGCATCAGAGCCTGGGACGAAGCCATAGAAGAATGATGGTAAAGAGCAGTCTCTGTTATTGTAACACTTATTAGAGCGCACAAATTTCCTAAGTAAACAGAAAAGCACAGGCTAGTTCTATTTCTGTACCATTTGCCTTTTTTTGAACAGAAAGTCCATTACTTCTTCGAGTAGAAAAAAAACTAATGTAAAGAGACAAAATCTGTAAGTTCTTAGAGGTCAGCAGGAACCATGGCTCGTCAAGCTGTGCCTCCCATGCTCAGCACAGAGCCCAGGAACTGCACACCTCTAGGGGGCACCATCTACAAGAACACAACCACACAGCAGCCCTATGCAAAGGCTGATGGCATGCCTCAACAAATGAAAGGCCAGGGTGCCTAGAAGCAGGAAGTGAAGTCAGATCAGACTAGGTTTTGTCAGGGAATCTGGGATTTATCCAAAGGGAAATGAGAAGTCACTGCTGGCTTTTCGGCAGAGGTGTGGCAAAGTCAGACGTGCCACTAGAAGAAAGAGCCCCCCCAACCCACGCGTGGAGAGCAGATCAAAGGAGGGCACAGACAGAACCTCTTACAGTCATTCGAGGAGATTTGGATTAGATGTGGTGGGAGGGAAGGAACAAAATGAACAGATTCTAAAACACCTGCAGAAGTGAACCTGGGGATCAGGGGGACAGGCGGAAAGGAGGGGGAGCAGATCAAGGATGCCTTTCCGATTCGCAGCATTGACAACAGCAGGTGGGTCTCATGAGAGGCAGAGCACCTGGGGAGGAACATGCTGGGGGTGGGGGGTGGGGGGCGGGAGCAGGTTAAGATCGTTGTTTTGCTCAGCAAACATCTACAGAAGCCTTCTACCCACCAGACTGGGCTGCAGCTGGGAACGAAGCAGCAACAAAGAGAAATGTCTGCTCTTACTGAGTTTACTTTCTAGTGGGCAGCACAAAACGAAACACACGAGACACATCACGCGTTTATCTCTAAGGTATATACACACACGCACACACGCAGTTTGGGGGAAAAGGGCCAGGGAGAAGCCTGAGGAGGGGCAACACCCAAATGAAGATCTGCAGAAAGTCGTCCCGGGTTTGGTGACGGATACTGTTGGGCGGAGACGTCGGGAGACACGTCAAGGAGCTGTCAGACTGGGGGTGTCCTGCAGGCATCCCGGAGGCGAGGTCTGTGGGGGATCTGAGTCCCCAGCCCACAAGGTTTACCAACATGACAGCAGGGACGGGAGAGGAGGTCCTGCTTCAGGAGAGGAGGCAGCGCGGCCAAGGGCAGACACCCGGGGCACCCGACACGCAGCAAGCAGCAGTGAGGAAGACGAAGCAGCAACCGCGAGGCAGGTGGTAAGAGGCGGGCGTCGCGGAGAACAGGGACGGGGCGTTTGAGAACATGTAGGGACAGTGGCGAATGCTGCTGGGCTGACAGAAGAGGACGGCTGGTCAGCGTCCACCGGAATCGCTGACGAGGAAGCCCTCGGTGGCCAGCCAAAAGCTGTTTCAGAGGAGTCACGGAGGCAGAAGTCTCAAGGGAGTCGGGTGAGAAGTGAGTGGGAGGTAAGGAAACCAAGAAAGCGCAGGTGAGATGCTTAACTGCGGAGGAAAAAGGGGTCCGGGTGGGACCAAAGGATGTGGGCCAAGAGTGTTTTCTCGGGTGAGGAAGACTAGGGCGCATGTCACGGCCGGTTGTGACATCAGGAGGGGGTGGGAGTCCAGACAACCCCCGCCCCCGGAGGCGATGGGGACCAGCAGCACGAGGCTCCACAGACCCCCCCCCACACGATGGGCCTTCCCCAGGGGCACACGTCCCCTGACTGGCGGGAGAAAGCGGGGGCCAGGGGCAGGCGCAGGCAGACTTCTAGGTTCAGCGGGAGGAAGAGAAGCTCCCCACCGCCGGTCCGGATGCTCTCTGAGCAGGAGCCGGATGGATGTGCGGAGACAAAGGTAGGGGAGGGAGAGCCTAGCAGTTTCAAGTGAAGAAAATCTAAGAGTCTGTGGCAGGTGAGCGGACGAGAAAAACCCGGTGACTGGGCGGGATGAAGGCACAGCGGAGGCTGGGAGCTATGCCCACGACGGAACCAGCCCGCGGGGGTATCGATCTGATTCCGCAGCATCCAGCTGTCCGGGGCACGTCTGGAGAGGACAGAGAAGTCTGGCTTGTCCAGGGACGGACAGTAGTTACTCACTAAGTGCTCGCTTATACCCTTAACTTCACCCCCTCTGAAACTACTTGCCGGGGCGCCCGCGTGGCCCGGTTGCTTAGGCATGCGACTCTTCATCTCGGCTCGGGTCACGAGCTCATGATCTGGGAGTCCAGGCCCTGCATCGGGGTCTGTGTTGACAGCTCCTGCTTGGGATTCTCTCTCTCCCTCTCTCTGCCCCTCCCCTGCTCACGCTCACTTTCTGCCCAAAGAAATAAACTTTAAGACCTTTAAACAAACAAACTTTAAAAAAAAAGAAAATGCTTACACGTGTCTGGAAGCACAACCGTATCCCAATCGTGCGCAGTGAAGTGCGTGTGACACAGGCTCTAAGTATGTGCGTCCTGGTCACGCGACTCACCTGGTGTTTCAGCGGGGATTCTATCCTCCTGAATTCGGAGGGCTGATTCTCTAGCTGGTAGACGATCAGTCCCCTCTCTGCAGTCGCCACCACGGCCATAGGGTAGATCTAGGGAATGGAGGGAGGCAGGGGCGTGCTTCAAATGAAGGACTGTGCTTTTTTTACACAAAACTATTAGATCGAAATTCTTTTAGAGTCACAAAAATAAGCCTGAATTTTTTTTAATCTAAAACAGACCACCGGTATCAACATGTTTCATGAAAACCTGCAGAAACCGTATCTGCAAGGAGAACGTCCGTTTTTAAAAGGCTCGTTTTTTAAAACCATGAAATACGACCACTTGAAAAGTACCCTGAGGAAGAGAGAAGAAATCACAGTCACCTACACCATCCCTCCAGATGACAGCTGTTGTCACTATCACAGCGTGTTCCTGTGGCGTTTCTCGGAGCATTACGCGCACACAGGCACGTCCGTATGTTCCTACGTGACGTGGATCCTGCACTCGAGGTGTGTGTTCCGAGAACGCTACTGGCGACTGTGCAATTTTCCCTCAAACAAACACAGCACCGGGTCCGTTTAAGCTCCCTGGTCCTGTTGGCCCGTTAGGTCACATCCAAGGTTTCGGTACGTTACACAAAACAAAACGCATCTGCGTCATTTTTCTCACAACAAATTCCTAAAGGTGCGATTACTGGTAGTTCGCACAAAACTTTAAGACTTATCACCAGATGGACGGAGAGAGTTCTTCGGTTTCTCTCCCGCTCACAGTCCCCAAAGGGCCCGTGCGACGCCACAAAGCTGTTGCCGGTTTTTCTACAGCAACCAAAAAGCGTTACAGCCCTGATGGCACGTGGCTTCCTGCGTACGTTCAAAACACAAGTGGCAAAAAAAACCCCGGCAGCAGGATTCAGTAATTTTGGAACAAATCCAGCACAAAAATCTCCTGATTCAAGACGACGGGAGATCTGAACTACATCCTCTGGGAACTTATTATTAAAATGCGAGGGATTTTTACATTATCCTCTAATTGCAAGACGTCATCGAGTTTTGTATTTCTCTTAAAAGGATACATATTGAGTCAGAAATTCCTCACCACATCGGCGCAGTAACATCTTTCAGGGAGTTGCAAAACCATCATGGGATTTGACGATCGTGTGTCCCAAAACTAGAAGGAAAAAAAAAAAAACCAAAACGCCAGTAACTGACCATTCAGAGCTTTAGTCCAAACAGCATGAGAAGGAAATGTCCATCCCGGTCAGGCCATGCAGTCCCCTCAATGGCATGATCATACCTTCAAAGTCTTATCCCAGCTGCCAGTCATCACACAGCTGTAGTTTGGAGCTTTGATCCAATGGATGGTCTTAACAGGAGCGTCGTGCTTTCGAAACACAATCAGAACAGATCAAGATAAATGTAACCATGTGCCGAACGGCCCCAGTTCTGGAAACTCAGAGAAGGAACGAACTTAAATATCAAGGTCGTAGCAAACAAACACCAAAGGATATCCAAGCCTTTCCCCATGACCATGACACCCAATTTACCCCAAGAACATGTATCTACCTACCATTCTGACAAACGTCAGTTTTATTTCCCCCTAATTAGCGAGCACGTGAGGGTAAAAGTAAACCCTTCCTAGGGAGGCATTTTCAGAAGTGACGAGTAGGGACTCCACCACTGTTGTTTATACTAAGGTGGCACGAATCAAGAAATCAAGGAGACGCTTCTGGCACAGTCACACAGCCCCGTGATCTCGGAGTATGTGATGCCTTTCTGAAAATGTTTCCATGTCAAGGGGCCCTTCTCCAACAGGTCAGACCCTCTGGTTCTTGGCTCTCTTGCCTCCGTTACTCCTGCCTCAGTAGTCCTTCCACAAGGGGGTGCCTGCTGTCCCCGAGCAGGCTAACAGCTCCACGGGCGTGTGGCAAGTGTCTTTCTTACTCTGCCGCGTCTCTACCCCTACGGAAAGTGCCTGGGATACGGCAGCATTCAATAAATGCTTGTCGAACGAACGAGTATCCAAATACAGTTGGGAAAAGGCAAGCCACACACGGGTGTTGGAATGTCAGATACGTGAATGTTGAGGCCCACGGGCACCAGCCTTTTGCAGACGCTGTTTATTACCTGTGCAATCTGTATTGCTTGATTACTGTTGAGGTCCCACATTTTGGCAGTTTTATCACATGATGCTGTAAATACTTTGCTCCCATCCTAAAAGAAAGTGGAGAAAATTTGTCATTGAAAAAAAATAAAATTTCTATCTGTATATTAAGTTGATCATATTGAGGCAGGTTTCGTTTTGCAATTTTTAAAAAAATTTTTAAATGTTTATTTTTGAGAGAGAGAGGGAAAGAGAAAGAGCACAAGTGGGGAGGGGCAGAGAGAGAGGGAGACACAGAATCCGAAGCAGGCTCCAGGCTCCGAGCTGTCAGCACAGAGCCCGACGTGGGGCTCGAACTCAAGGACCATGAGATCATGACCTGAGTCGAAGTCGGAGGCTTAACCGACTGAGCCACCCGGTGCCCCTGCAATTTTTATTTTTCTAATTATCTGGGGGCTGGTATATTATAAACTACACTGTCATACCCAAAACGTGTTTTAGCTTCATTTCTTTATTACTGATTTATTTTTCTAAGAAATACCACGTAAACAGGATGAAAACAATTCAAATAGCACTTGAAGTTATACAGGGAAAATGAGGTCTCCCACCCCTGACCCGGCTCCTTCCTTATGGGCCACTCACTACCCTCTGGGAGTAGTTTTTGCATATCCTCTGTCTGTGTGTATTACCAAGGGACGTTTATACATTTTTTCTTGCTTTGATTAATTTTAAGCTGTTTTTTTTTTTTTTTTTAATGAATTTCAAGCCCTCACAAAAGTTGCAGGAATAAAACCATGAACATCCGTAAACCCTTCACCTAGAATCACCAAGCGTAAACACATTTACAGTATCTATGTAGACACACGTATATATCCGTAATCATTACACATTTGTTCGCCTATGTATCCAATAACATTCTGAAGTGCACACCGTAAGACTACACTAATTCTTATTCTTTAAATTTCTTTAATGTTTATTTATTTATGAGAGAGCAAGAGTGAGCACATGTGGGGGGGCACAGACAGAGAAGGAGACACAGAATCCAAAGTGGGTTCCAAGCTCTGAGTTGTCAGCACAGAGCCCGACACGGGGTTCGAAGTCACGAACCGTGAGATCCTGACCTGAGCCGAAGTTGGTACGTTTAACTGACTGAGCCACCCAGGTGCCCTTACGCTAATTTGCAAACATCACTGGTCCTATGTAAACTACAGAACAGCTTAAAAAATTAGCAATCATGGTGTGGTGATTTTAAACATATTCAAATACAGGGATGCCTGGGTGGCTTAGTCGGTTAAGTGTCTGACTTCGGCTCAGGTCAGGATCTCACGGTTCGTGACTTCGAACCCGGTGTTGGGCTCTGTGCTGACAGCTCAGAGCCTGGAACCCACTTCAGATTCTGTGTCTCCCTCTCTCTCTACCTTTCCCCAACTCACGCTCTGTGCCTCTCTCTCTCAAAAATAAACAAATGTTTAAAAAAATTCAAATACAGAACTCATAAATTAGGTCAAATACGAAGAAGCACAAGATAAGTTTTAAAAAGAAAGGTACTAAATGGAAAGTTCTAGACCAGCGGTTGGCAAATTTTTTTCTTTAGAAAACAATTTTTTTTATGTTTTTATTTTACTTTTGAGAGAGAGAGACACACAGTGAGAGCGGGAGAGGGGCGGAGAGCGAGGGAAACACAGAATCTGAACGGGCTCCGGGCTCTGTCAGCACAGAGCCCGACGTGGGACTTGAACTCACAGACTGCAAGATCATGACCTGAGCTGAAGTCGGACGCCCAACTGACTGAGCCACCCAGGCGCCCCACAAATTTCTCTCTTAAAGGGCCATTTATTTAGTGAATTTTCGTCTTTATAGGTCTCCGTTGCAACTCCTGAAGTGTTACACTTGAAGGCAGCCATACACACTATGTACATGAGGGAGTGTGGCTGTGTTCCAATAAACTTTATTCCCAAAAATAGGCAACGGGCCACAGTCTGCTGACCAGTGACCCAGATTATGTCATTTCTGGTTCCAAAGCTCAAAGATTTACTGCCATTCTTCCCCAGCAAAAGTTTCTTCCCATAGAAAGTCACCAGTTCTGCAACTGAAAGACAAGATACAACCTGCCTGTGTGTCAGTGACGTCGGAAGGCTCACTCTGTGAACCCTCAGAAAGATACCGACGCGTGCGATGGCCACCCCCAGACCGAGGGACGCGCCGGCCTCTCCATCGCACCGGCAACGCCCATCCTACCAGCCGTGACCAGCACCACGCGGCAGCGGGCACACGAGAGCCCAGTGGGCGCCGACCTCGAGGCTAATGGACCCGAAGGCGGGGCAGACGACAGCACTCGTGTTCCCCGGCCCTGCGTTCTCCACCCAGCTGCTCTCCACGCTGCTACGGCCACGGAGCGAAAATGTCCTCAGAGGGCAAAGAATCATCTTCGCCAAGTTTGGTTTTTCTGCCTCCACGGTCATTCTGGCTCTTTCGTGCTTCCGTGCCGTTACGTACGCGGCTTCCTCTCCCGGACGCTCTTCCCACGCTGGCCCATTTCCCTTCCTGTAGGCCTATGAGGGAGGCGGTCAAGCGCATGGGCTCTGGAGCCAGGAAGGTCTGGGTCTGGGCCTAGACTCGGCCACTCACTACGTTCCCTCAGGCAAGCCCGTCGTCTAACACCGTGCCCGTTGCTTTACGTACACGTAGTCTAGCTGTCACAAGTTCTGCCACCTGGAGTTCTTACTTGTTTCTACAGGTCTGTCCTAAGAGACCAGAAATTCCATGAATACGGTATTTGCCTACCTGGCCTACTTTGTTTTCCACTCTATCCCCCCCCATGGCTTTAGCTGACTAGAGGAGCCTGATAGTTATCTGCTGAATTAAATATGACCCGTCGTAATTATTATCACCTTCATTTTACAAACGAGGAAACAGATGGAGAGATCAGGTAACCTGCCAAACTGAAAACACTGAAGAGTAGAGCCCAAATTTGAACCTAGGCCTGGACTGGGTGACACAATGCTCAAAAAACTAGAGGCCTGTGTGCAGTTCGTTTCTCTAACTCCTGTCTCTTCAGTGGAGCCTTCACGGCCCCCTCCCCAAAATTTACAGTTGCTTTCTGTGTTCCCCACTACCCAGCACCAGCACACCTTCTCAGAACTCAGAACCCTTCGTTACGGTGCTCAATCCCTCCAGCAGATGACGCACGACTCGGGAGAAAGGAAATAAGCTGTTCTCGTTTTTATAGATCCCGAAGCCACTCAATACATCCTCTACCAGTTCATTTTACTTCTTACCTAGTTTGTAAGAAACTTTACATTCTGATCCATCACCAAATCCGAAAAAAAGACAGGCAAAATAAATCAAGTATTTTAAATTTACTCAAGTTATTACTTTTCCACGTGCAAATTAAAAATAAGTTGTGGGGCCCCTGGGTGGCTCAGTGGGTTTAGTGTCAGTCAGACTCTTGATTTCAGTTCAGGTCACGATCTCACAGTTCATGAGTTCGAGCCCCACGTCAGGCTCTGTGCAGACACCGCACAGCCTGCCTGAGTTTTCGGGTTTTTTTTTTTGGAGAGAAAGAGAGAGCATGCGCGTGAGCAGGGGAGGGGCAGAGAGGGGACAGAGGATCCCAAGGGGGCTCTGAGCTGACAGGCCAACAGCAGAGAGACCAATGCGGGGCGTGAACTCATGGGGCTCAAACTCATGAAACCGTTAGATCATGACCTGAGCCGGACACTCAACCGACTGAGCCACTCAGGCGCCACGCCCCCCTTCCCTGGGATTCTGTTTTTCTCTGCCCCTCCCCTGCACGTGTGCTCACTCTCTCTCTTTCTCTCTCTCAAAACAAACTTAAAAAACAATAAGTTGTATCTGTAAAAAATGCATCTTTTCAAATTGTTTTCACAGATCTATTATCAGTCTCATACTAACCCAATCAGAGATGTCAAGAAAACACCTTCAGATGACAAAAATGCTCAGAGAAGACCATCACAGTTAATGATGAGAACAGGAGCAAGTCTGGCTCCTGAACCATCCCGAAATATTGATGAGTAGCAGACTCCTTTCTTAGTTAGAAACTAAGTAAGATCACGTCACTTAAAAATGACCACATAAAACAGGAGTAACTGGCAATTTCTCATAAAACATATACTCACCATACGACCCAGTAATCCATTATCTACCCAGGAGAAATGAAAACTTTTGTTCGTGGCAATTCCAGGACCCAAGTGTTTACAGCAGCCTGATTCCTGACCAAAATGGGCAACAACCCAAACATCCTTCTCCTGGTGGCTGGGTGAGCAAACGATGACCCAGCCACGCAGTGGGCCAAACCACTGGCACGACCACCTGCACGGGGCTCAAAGGCACCACGCGGACTGAAGGGGCACCGTGGGGCGGGGCTGTCTGCGCGACCCGGCACGGGGAGAGCCACGGGCACCAAAACCACACCAGTGGTTTCCAGGGGCTGGGATCGGAGGAGGACGTACCACATAAGGGCGGGGGGGGGGGGGGGCGGATTCTGGGGGCTGATGTTCTGTTTTTCGACCACAAGTCTCTGCAGTCTCAAAAACTGACAGAATTACACGCTAAAAAGGTTCCGTTTCATCATCTGCAAATCATACCTAATGAATCTGACCGAACAAATGACACAGAAGGCCTGGGAGGGGCCGGAAGGCCTAGCCTCCCCAGCATGGGGGTACATCTGTCTGCCTGTCAGTCAGGCCCCTGTTTTCTTGCCTCCGCTGAGCTCAGCCAACCGGGCCACAGCGGTGGCGGGAGAGAAAGGCTGAGCTGTCAGTGCCCCAGGCCCTCCTCTACCCAGGGGACCGGCCTCTCCGCAGCTGCGGCCCGCCACACCCACCTTCCCTTCTCTGCTGGGCCTTGTGAAAGATGTCTCCATTTAGACTCTCCCCAATCCACAGTAGAAGCTCAGAGCCACATTAACTTGGACATATTTGTTTATATGACTGATGTTCAAGATTTGGAAGGAAAAACAGAATTCTAAAACCCTAAAAAAGACTTCAAATGTCTGTTAATAGAAAGATATTATTTTTTTTCTCTAGCATTTATTTTCTGAGATACTAAATTTCCAATTTTAAAACAACATAAATTTATGGCATAAGGGTAAAAAAAGGTTTCCAGAAATTATTTAACCCTTTGCCCAAGGTACCGTGTCAATAAAATGATGAAGTTGTGCTTTTTTGTTTTTTTAATTTTTTAAAATGTTTATTTACCTCTGAAAGAGATAGACACAGTGCGAACAGGGGAGGGGCAGAGAGAAAGGGAGACACAGAATTGGAAGCAGGCTCCGGGCTCCGAGCTGTCAGCACAGAGCCCAAAGCGGGGCTCGAACTCACAGACTGCGAGATCATGAACCGAGCTGAAGTCAGACACTCAACCGACTGAGCCACCCAGGCACCCCTAAAATAATGAAGTTTTTATGCAAGAAAAGCTTTCACATTAACTAAAGCTAACATTAACGGACCACTTTAGGAACATCAACACATTCAGAAACTCAGAATTTCCAACAATGTGTACAGATACACGCTATGTATGGTTTGGGTTATATAAAAGTTGAAACACAAACTCTGGATTACACACGATTTTACGCTGCAGAAAACACGAAAACTTGAATGAGACTCACATCACTCCAGCAGACATCTAACACCGGCCCCGTATGCATCTGCTGGGCTTTTGGGATCGTCTGTCCGCTGTCTTGAACTTCCCAGCAGCGAACCTGAAGCGATACGACAAATGAGCACAAACAGCAAGCCATGGCACGCTGCACGCAGCTAACACCTGATAAGGAATGGGGGCAACTTACACATATGGAAACGTCTCCTGTCAACCTCATTGACTTTAACAACAAAGCAATTGAGGGGCGCCTGGGTAGCTTCCTCGGTTAAGCATCTGACTGTCTATTTTGGCTCAGGTCACGATTTCATGGTTCGCAGGATCAAGCCCGGAGTCGGGCTCTGTGCTGACAGTGCAGAGCCTGCTTGGGATTCTCTCGCTCTGCCCCGCCCCAGCTTGTGCTCTGTCTCTCAAAATAAACATTAAAAAAAAAAAAAAAAGTTTGTTGTGCTTTGTCTTTCTATGCACACGTTGTCTTCAAGAAACTAGATTACAGGGGCGCCTGGGTGGCTCAGTCGGTTAAGCGTCCAACTTCAGCTCAGGTCACTATCTTGCAGTCCGTGAGTTTGAGCCCCGCGTCGGGCTCTGGGCTGACCGCTCAGAGCCTGGAGCCTGTTTCGGATTCTTGTCTCCCTCTCTCTCTCTGCCCCTCCCCCGTTCATGCTCTGTCTCTGTCTCAAAAATAAAAATAAAACGTTAAAAAAATATACATAAAAAAAAAAAAAAAAAACAAAAACCTAGATTACAGAGTACCTTCACTCTCGTCAGCACTTTTCTCCCTTGCATCATTAGT
Organism: Panthera leo; assembly: GCF_018350215.1. Classification (NCBI taxonomy): domain Eukaryota; kingdom Metazoa; phylum Chordata; class Mammalia; order Carnivora; family Felidae; genus Panthera; species Panthera leo. The sequence goes on from NC_056681.1 coordinate 5,756,089, forward strand.
TGCCATTACACATTCTTCTGACGTTTTTTAGTGACTCATTTGAAGTCTTTCCAGAAACTACATGTAGAAACCAAACCTGCTCAGCCACGGCTACCTTCCTCCCCTTGCTGTTCTCCTCTCTTCATCCCCCTGCCGCCCCACTGCCTCCCTGCTGCCGAAGAATCTTTTCCAAAACTTTTAAAATGGCAACCCAGCATACAAACATACCACAGAATACCATTATGAGTGGACTAGCACGGAGACTTCTTAAAATGAGGCGGTATCGGGTAGCGGCCAGGAGTCTAGACCCTGGGCCACATTGCACGGGTCGGCAGCCCCGCCTCGCCCCTCCCTTACATGTGGGCCCTGGGCCAGTTGTTCTACTCCTGAGCTCACGAGCTGCTTCCTAAGACGGGGAGGACAGTGAAGAGACCGCTGGAGAGTCTGCAAGAGACAGCCTGGGGACGTTCCTCATGCCCCACAGGGGAAGCACTAAGATGCAACGTACAAACTTAAGGACTTCTCACAGGTATGGCCGATTACCTTTCAGGAGCCCCGTAGCAATCTACGTACTCAGCAGAGGTACACGTACGGTTTCGGCTTATCTTTGCCGGGACCAAGCGTTACGCTTTTCTGCTTTTAATTTTCGGTAACGTGACGCAGTCTATCGCCTAAGTCTGAACTCGTCTGCTCAGGAGTGTGGTTGGATGGCTCCAGTCCACACCAAGGGGCCACCTGCAGTCCTTCTGTGAAGTGCCTCCTCACATCCTTTGCCTTATGTTTCTACCAGAGTTTTTCTCTTTCTGTGTACTGCGATTTTTTTGCCTTTCTTCTTGTACGCCACAGGCTAAGTGTAACACCTACGCACGATCTGTGCTTTACCCCAAGTTAAACAAGCTTAATGTACGCCTTAAGAACATTTCAGGATAAGAAAAGAAATTTACGTATACTACCACGGGTAACAGTCATTCTCAACGATACTACATTTGGTCTGGGAATCCACGTCAAGTTACTGAACTAAGGTAGGAAATTTTTTTACGGTCGTATGTATGTACGTACGTATGTATATGTACGTACGTAATCTCCACACCCAACGCAGGGCTGGAGCTCACAACCCTGAGATCAGGAGACATGTGCTCCACTGACTGAGTCGGCCAGGCCCCCCCAGAGGAGGAAGTTTTGAGTGATGCCTATGATCGTGCTTTCTTAACAAAAATCAGGGTAACAGATGATGTCAGTGCACTCAGAAGGGTCACACCCTCTAACCGATTTCTTTCTTCATTCACTTCATTCACTTGGGAAAGAATGGAGCCAAAAGGAAAGCTAACCCTGTCCATACAAAGAGAGAGGACTTCTAGAACATGCACGTAAGGAGCACTTACATCATTAGCCCACGATCCTGCAATAAGAAAGTTCCCGGGCAAGGTTGGTGGGCTAAAAGATAGACAACCAATGCTATCATCAGGAGAGGATGTTACTTCAATATCCTGGGGGGAAAAAGCCAGTGTTACAAAGTATGCATCATTAATTTCATTCAAAATTGTTTTCTTTCTCACTAAGCACTCAGGGTAGACTTTCCTTGTGTTCAAGAACTAAATGAACTGGACCTCTCTTACTTGGATCCCAAAGGGGAAGCCAGGGGAAGGACCAGCAAAGATGGGAGGGACCAGACCCAGCACTCTCTATGGAATGCCCATCATGATATCTTCCAAGCGATGGCCCACTGGTTCACTGTGGCCTCAAAGTGCTAGATCAAAGTCATCGCCTGTCCCCACCCCAAAGGAAATTCTAACTCAACAGTCGTGGGCCGGGCCCTGGGAACCCACAGTTTTAACAAGCACCGCGGTGACTTAAGAGATGGGGGAAGTTAGGGTGCCCGGGACACTCGTGCAGTGGACACAGCTGCCGTGCTCCCAAGTTGGAGAAAGTGGGCTAGACAGAGTTCCAGAGCTTTCGCCCCCAAGGAGGCTCCCACACCACTTCAGTGTCTCTCACTCGGGGAGGCCCTGGCGCGTGATTTCCTCCAAGTGCTGTGAAGCTTTCCGCGGTACCTTCATGGGGTTGTGGTTATCTGTGCTTGTGCTGCCAAACATGCTGGTCCCACTGGTTCCGAAACCCGAGGTTGTTCCGAACAGACTCATTTTGGCCCTGAAAAGTAACGGAAAACGTTAAGGACGGGTCCTTCCTTCAGGAATCAAGATCACTGAGAGCTAACTTAAAGCTAATTCAGCCACAGAAGAAAAAGAAGACTCTAAATGAGTTGCTCTCTTCTCAAGACATCTAAACGTGATAAGCAGGTACTTTTTAAAGATGAACTTTCTACTTTAGGACTGTTTTTGACTTACAGGGAATTGTCAAGACAGAGTTCCCACACACCGCACAGCCAGCTTCCCCGTTTCCCTCGCACGTTTGCCACCGTTAGTAAACCAATAAACTACGGCCGAGTGCTTTTCAGTCACCAGCCAGAAAATAAGTTCACCCATGTCTCACGTAGTTTGAGACGCTGCCCTTGGCACCAGGAACACAACAGTAAACCAGCGAAAGGCCCCATTCTTCAGGTCACCACTCAGTGGGAGTTTCGTCTCTTCTTACTAACTTCTACGCTGCTTTAGGTCAGCATCTCCGAACGAAGTCACTAAGACAAGCAACCAGTCCCGGCAAAGTTCAGCAACTTCTCCGTACAAGAAGTTTTAAACACTACTCCATCGGGTCCGCTCGAGTACCCAAAGGCCTGGTATTACATCCTGGACAACACAGAATGGGGAGGCCGCCAGGGATTCTGGAAAGGCATCTGGGCTTCCCGACTTCATGAAGAAAGTGGGCGCCCAGCGACCTGGTCAAAGCAACAGCTATGATCCCGTCGGCATCTGAGAACAACTCTGAGAGAGGACGTTAAATGTGAGCAGTGCCCGGGCAACACCAGCTCAGTGCATGAGAACAAAGGAATCACAAGGCTTCTGCAGTCGGAGTCCAGGAACCAGTGGCTACACGGCTTGGGGCAGGTGGCTTAGCCTCGATTTCCTCAGCCCCGAAAACAGGGCCACGAATACCCACTTCACAGAACCGCGAAAAACAAGGGAGGTCGCGTGCACACACGCAATCGCGCCTGAAAATTCTGTTCCTTCCCTCTCTGCAGCTCTCAAGTTGGGAGAGAACGCTTCTGCCACGTGGAACCCAGGGAAGGAGCAGGGGTCATGCAAGTATGCACCAGGCCACGGGGACCGCGTGTCATACAGGACGCTGGGACCCCTCCAGTTCGGAGGACACGCGTCCAACGCAACCGCATCTCCCCGCCTGCACCACCCGCTGCGCTCCAGCCGGGCTGGCTCTGCTGACGCCCTTCCTGCGCGTGGACACAGCAAGGTCCACCCGGCCTTGGAACATTGCTGCCACCTGTTCCTTCCGCCTGGGGTGACTCGCCCTCCCCCATCCCCCCGAGGTCTCAGGCTGAACCTTCAGACCCCCGATTCAAAAGCTGTCTCCCGAGCACTTTTGGGGGGCGATGGAAACGTTCTAAAACTGGACTGTGGTGATGTTGACACAACCGTGGCCAACTTCCCAAACTCATCGGAAAGGTCTGCTTTAAAAGGGTTACCGTAAAGGCTGCTAGACCCGTCTGTTGCCAAAAGGTCACCTCCTCAGAGGCGTCCCCGTGTTCCTCATCTGACATCTCCAACCTCGGACGACATCACCCTGTTTTCTGGACGGCACCTGTCAGGGTCTGATACTGTTTGCAACCAGGCTCTTCCCCGAGAGAAGGTCAGCTCCGGGAGGACAGAGGGCTGTCCGGATTCTTCCCTGGCACACGCCTGACCCTCAGCACAGTGCCTTGGGCCCGGCGGCTGGGACTGAACAGATACTGGCCTGGGGGACGCGTGTCTCCGCGTGTACAGCAAACACTTGGCAGAGAAGGCCGGAAACAAAGAGACAGATCAGTTTCAGACAGTGGTCGGTGCAACGAAGAGATGTTAAGGCGGGAGAAGACTAAAGGGGATGGATGCCCTTCTACACTGGTCGGGGAAGGCTCCTCCGAGGAGGTAGCATGCATCTGATAAGCCAGACCTGTAACCGGGGCGGGCAGAGGCGACACACGCTGCCATCAACTCCGCGACCCTTCCCAGTGCCTCAGTTTCCCCACAAGAGGGACGAGGGGGTTAGACCCGAGATGACTCCGAGGCCCCTTCCAGCTCTGGCGTCCCTCCCAGGGGCCGGTAACGAAGCCAGCTAACCGGCCGGCTCGCGCCCCGGCACCTCGCTGCGGGGCTCACTCCGCCGGGGGACCCGGCCTCGGAGGCGCCATGGCCGCGGGGAGCGAGGGAGGCGGCACGGGGCCTACCTGAGTCGCGCCGCGGCGGGGGGGCAGGTGGCGGGGAGCGGGAGGAACTCGGGGGCCTGCGAGCCCACCCGGGCGAGGAGGAGGCGAAGGCGAGGTGGCGCGAACAGAAAACCCCAAGGCCGAAACACCCTCACGCTGGTGGAGGAAACTGCCCCAATTACCGCGGAGCCACTGCGCCTGCGCCCCGGGGCCACTTCCTGTGTCGCCCGGAAGGCAGCGAAGAAAGAGAAAGCCTTCCCCCTCTCGCGAGACGATGACACATGCGCAGAAGCGTTATTGACGCCGAGAAGCAGTCCCCGTGCCAGCAATTTGCGGATTGGTCGTAAGTTGGTGTGGCCCGCCTGCAAGTTGCCAAGCAACCGTTTTAATAAATTCGCCGCTGCCGCTCCCGCCCGCGGAGGATAGTCAGTATTTTCTCTCGAGAATTAAATGTCTAGCAGAATTCTGATTGCCGCCAATTCAAGTCCAAGGCCATCCTCGGAGAAGCTGATGGAATGCTGCCTCGGGCTGCGGTGAAGTCCGCCAGCCTGGGGCCCTGCCCTGGTCTCCTGTCTGCCGTCAGGGGCTCTTTGGGCCTCAGTTTCCTTTTGTAAAATTGGCATAACGATGCCTGACTTCAGGAAAGTTCTTAATTGGGGTCGAATGAAGTAACACACATGAAAGACTTTTGCCAAGTGTAAGATTCCATAAGAATGCTAAGGGGTTGTTAGGACACACACATGGACGCGTGCCAACTCCAAAGATTTCAGCTGGTGGCTGAATTTCTGAAGGAAAAGAAGAGAGAGGGATCTCCTGACTCTGTGGGACATACACCGAACCTTCTCCTTTGCTATTCAGTGTGGTCTGCGAACCAGGAGCCTTAATCTCTGCAGGGGACTTTCAGACCCGCAAGACCTTTTTATAAAATGCAGATCGAGAAGGTCCAGGGGGTGCTGAGCAAATTCCCAGCTGAGCTGGCCGCACCGAGTCTAGATGAGGTATTCGGAGTCATTTGGGGTACCTTTTGTAAAGCTGTGCTGCCTGGGCCTCCCTCTCAGAGATTTCTGATTTAGTTGATCTGTGGTGGCACAGGGGGTTAATCGTTTTTATAAGCTCCCCAAGTGATCCTAAGGAGCAGGCAAGATTGAGAACCTCTAGTCTAGATCGTGATAATAATAAGAGCTCTTTATCTCCTATAATTTCCAGAGCAGCCCTATAAAGTAAGTACTGTAATCCCATTTTATAGAAAGGAAAGCGAGGCTGAGCGAAGCAACCTCCTTGTCAAGACGTCATACAGCCGTTAAGCAGCAGAGCCAGTGAAGCCTGTCCGGTACCGAAGTCCCCCAGCATAATCTTGGAATCATCTCTGACAAGTACTCCCTCCTCAAGGACACCTTTCCTCATTCTTTCCCAAATGGCCCATCTCATACCATCGCCTCTTGAAGACTGCTTCTCATATTCCGCCTCATAAGACGGCAGGCATTTGCCTCGTCTTGCTTGCTAGACTTTAAACTGTGTCTTACTCCCGTGCGTATCCTTTGCAGCACCAAGCTCTCAGTGTCTTACACACAGCTGGCGTGAGATCGGCGTTTGTTGAATTATATTTCCCACACCTGAGGAATACTCCAGAAACCTCTATCATGATACAGAGTCTTGCACAATCCTGGTGCTTCATCATATTTTTAAAACGATCTTTCTGCTGTTTCAGGGGAACTAATTGACAAGCTGCTTTTGCATCGACCCCCCGGGGAAGAATAAAAGCACGTGCACGCAAATGTAGCAACAGCGAACGTTCCTTGACTTTTCTGAAGTGTCATTCCGACAGTTTACGGGAGTTCTCTCATTTAGTCCTCACAATGAGACTACGGGGATATTATTCTTGTTATCTCCAATTCGCCGTTGACAAAACCAAGGCCAGCCACACAAGAAGCGAGTAGAAGGGGGAGTGAGATGCAAGCCGCGTGCCCCCCAAATCCGACTCGGCAGATGGCAGCAAATCACTGCCACTAGCAGTGGCATCTTTTCCACTGGCAACAGGAAGGGGGATCAAAACAACCTAAAAGCAGGGATAGAATTATCGAGCCATAAAGTGTAGGCAAAACATCATTAAAAATAAAACAATTAAAATTAAATTTCAGCTACGGCTATCATTCACATTGGTAAACACTTGCGCGGTTATTATGCAAGACAGGCTTTATGAAGGACCGCACAGTTTAGATTACATTTCTAGGTGAATACAGACTAAACAGGCTTGTAATCTTAGTATCACTTCCTTTTCATTTAAGGTGACCTTTAATGTTGAAATTTAATTACGAATTTTTTTTCACGTTTGTTTATTTTTGAGAGAGAGCTCGCACGCGCAGGCAGGAGGGGCAGAGAGAGAGGGAGACCCAGAATCCGAAGCGGGCTCCAGGCTCCGAACTGTCAGCACAGAGCCCGACGGGGGGGCCAGAACTCGAGAACCGCAAGATCCTGACCGGAGTCGAAGTTGGACGCTTGACCGGCTGAGCCACCCAGGCGCCCCTGATTACAAAGTTCTAATGTGTTGTTTAAGGTTTTGTAAACAGCTCGGTTGCCAAGAAGCACAAAGTGCAGCTTCACAAGGAATCGGAAGCATCCAGAGCTGATGACACAGAATGAATTTTTGTCAAGTAGTACTCAGTCTCACACAGGAATCTTCGTGGTTTCCCCGTCTTTTGTCGCATCTCAGACTCTTCTGCTCCATTCCTTCAAACGCTGACTTGAAGATATTTTAAAGAAACATCCATCCAAGAGTGGAAGGATCTGAGAGAACAGTAGAGTTTCTGCCAGCAGAGGACGCCCTTGGCTCGTGTTTACAGGATTGTTCCCCCGGGTAACAGATTTTACCGGTGCACAAAAGTCCAAACAGAAGTAATGTTTCTCGATACTTTACTACAAAAACATTCTGTTGCAAATATCTCTTAGTGCACATGTACATGTGGTTTAGCTTTGAGAGCAACCGTTCTTTTCGGCACCAATAAACAGGTGTCTACATCCAACAGTTCAACCGAGACGCGCTCATGAAAGGAAGGAAGTCATAGATGGAAATCCCAGAATGATTTTGCTTATTCTGCAGAAACTGCAATATTCTCTCCTCCCATTTTCTTTTCCCAAATAACTGAAAAGTATTTTAAGTAAATTTCCAATCATAAACTTGAAATGACTGTAATTGTCTAAACTGAATGTATCTGCAAGCCCCTTTCAAATTTATTTTCCAACTTTTTTAAAGTTTACTTATTTTGAGAGAGAGAGAGCACGCATGTGCATGTGCAGGGAAAGGGCAGAGGGAAAGGCAGAGAGAGAGAGAGAATCCCAAGCAGGCTCCTCACTGTCGGCGTGGAGCCCGACCTGGGGCTCCACCTCACAAACCGCAAGATCACGGCCTGAGCCGACATCAGGAGGTGTCCACTTAACCGACTGAGCCACCCAGGCGCCCCTATTTTCAAACTTTAGTTAGACTACTGTAGATGTTTCATTCCTTTCCATTTGATAGTCTATCCGAACGAATCCAGACATCGTGCAGCTTGACCATGTATTTCTAGATTAGTAATGTTCTCCTTTACACGACATGTCAAAGTTCAGCGATAGGAGATGTAAAGGAAGGAAGTAGGGTATAAATTTGAAGAAAAATTTGTGAGTTATAGAAGTGTCTTTACAATTCGCGATAGTCTCACAAGTCAATTTGGTAGCCTCACAGAATATTCTCAAAATGAAATACCTGGTTCTGAGGCGACCACGGAAAATCACATAATTTTTGACACTACAGGCTTGGCATCAGGAGGACCTGACTCGGCCCCCAGCCAACGAGAACTGTGGACCTTCTCCGAGCAGTGTGCACACTCGTGCTCCACACGCGGAGCCCTTCACGTGTACCGGTGTCGTGATGAGAGCAGGAGCCTCGAGTCCCAGCTCCGCTGCTTAGTAGCCGTGTGACTTTGGGAAAGGCTATTAGCATCTCTGTACCTTTGTTCTCTTATCTGTAAGGGGGGCTGATGAAAGTCCCTAGCTCATAGAGTTTCTGTGAAGATGACGTTAATGTTCAAAAGCACCTAGGAAAACACCTGGTGCGTAAGTGCTATACAAGTACTTAATTTTCTTATTATATTACCTCATTTAATATGTACCAGAACCTCTTGAGTAGGGCCAGCTTCGTGGGTGTGCAGTCACGCGGGCCCCAAGGGCCCTTTAATTCCCTGCTGCTAACTTTTGAACGAGGACCCTACAATTACATTTTGCCCTGGCCCCCACACATTCGGTAGCTGGTCCTACTCTTGAGGTAAGCAGTGTCACTGTCCCCTCTCTGCCATGTCCTGGCTACGTGTCCCGGGAGAAGCAACATCCCCCGTGTTCTCACCTGTAAGCTGCAGATGTAATTAACTACAGACGTGACGGGGCTCTTGGAAGCCTTAAGTAAGATCACGTGTAAGCAGTGATCAGCACATGTGAGTTCTCAGAAATGGTATCCACTACTATCATCGATGAAACGTCATCACTTGATAAAATCACCAACATTTCTGTTCTCCTATGAATCTATATTCTTGCTTATAATTACAAGCAGTTCTTCAATACAGGGAAAAGCTTGCCGAAAGTAGAGAATAAAGCCATAAAACCCAACTCTGGAAAAATTAAGATAGGGTTAGGAGGGGAGAAGATCAAATCTTTACTGTCACAGAAAGACCTTATTAAAATTCGAGGCTTCTGCAAATCTCGAACATGTTCTATGTTTCATAAACACGGACTAGAGGAGAAGCCAGGAGACTTGATTTGGGGTGAGAACGGATAAAGCCCTGGAGAAATCTTCAAACAAATTATTACTAATAAGAGGCATACTCAGAAACGAGATTAAGTGCTTCGGTCTGCATCAACCCAAATATTTATTCATAATAAATTTTACCACTTTCACAAGTGAATGAATGGGCTACAGCCCCTACACCAGGAAGGAAAAAGAAAAAACAAAACAAAACAAAACAAAAAGCAGCTAAAAAGGAAATGCCGGACACTGTGATTCATCTGCAACCTCTCAAATCTAGGTTATTATTTGTTTTGATACTGAAAAGATACTTCGTGCCTTAACATTAGTCGTACTGTAGAAAGTAAATAAGGTATTTCTGTAGACCTTGATGACATGTACACATTTTTTTTCAAGTAAAATTTAAAAGTCAAAATAACTTCTACTATTTCTTTTATAATTTACTTTAGAACATAAGATAGAACTCAATCTCTACAGAGAAGGCCAAAACAAAGACTTCTAGAGAAAACTGTTTTGACAAAAAATATAACTAACGTAAAATTCTTTTACCTCCACGGAGTTAAGAATATACATTCTTTCCACAACAGTATCTACTACTGAAAACTAATGAAAAGCCTCTTGGAATCACAAGGTATATTGTGATACGTTTTATATCCATCCTCCAAATTTTAATTTGTTAGGTAAGTACACTCTGGAAAGGTAATCTGATGAAAGGAAGGTCAAAGCTTGAATTTCTGCCTTCATTTTAGAGTCCGCCATTATTTCCATCTGCCAATAAAAGTAAAGTACAGCCGTAACAGGGTCCCGTGTGACACTTCTGTTGACTCAAACTAGTAAGTCTAGACTTGTTTTATTCTCCAAAACCGTGAGCAATAGCTTTCGAATCAGCCAGAATATTCCAGAGCTGTCACAGCAAAAAATGTCAGAATACCCAGTATGGCTGTGTGTGATAACTAGGAATGGTCTGGGGTCTTTCTGATTTCTTTCTCTTCTTCCCCCACATCCCCATAAGCTATGGTAAAGCCATAGACAATGGGTATACAACTATGATGAGGATAAACAGATCAGCTCCATCCAGCTGATCTTCTCTATTGGCATTCCTAATTCAGTGTTTCAACAACCATCTACCGCCACACAACACCTATGCTAGTTGTTGGTAATATAAAATTTCAAGGAGGATATTTTCAAAATACTATGTGAATAGCCACTATGGAAGTTAAAGGCAATAAAACATACAACACTTGAATTTTAGAAAAAAAAAAACCTACTTCTTTTCTCCAAAATGGTTGGCAAGTAACATAAGGTCTTTTCAGGACACTGTCCAGTTTCATCTGGTCCCGTTTTGTCAGTGGAATTAAAGTATCTCTAGGTATATTTAATCTGGAAAAATATATGAAAAAAATCAGCAAAAACAAAGTGTTCCTATAACTTGAAGAACACATATTTGTTTGTATTTATTATACTATTTCAAGAAACTCTAAAATAACAGATAAGCAAGTTATTTTAAATTCAGAATTTGGGGGGATCTGGCACGTCCCAGACCAGCAAGTATTCGGGTTCACAGTGGAAGTCTGCTCTAAATTGTTTTTCTTCACATCACACGCACACGACAGTGAGAAGAAGAACACGGACATTGGTTACAGACACTAATGCCAACAGCGCTCACATCAAGCGTGTGGACACCAGTGTGGCTCCCAGAGCACTACGGCCTTGAAGCGGTGAGCTATTTAATGTGTGTGGCCAGCAGCAAGATTCGCTGTGGGATCTTAGGCTCCACTGAGCGCTTCCTTCTTTGCCATTCATCGAGAATTTTCTGGGCCAAGGAAGTTAGTCTATCACTCACTTCTTTTCACATGTGGGCACACACACGCGCGCGCGCATATCTAGTTTTAAATTTTCGAGAAGCAGGTTGTAATTTTTTTTCTCGGTGTGTGTTTTAAAAACAGAACATGAGGAGTCCAGGATTTATGGTATAGACTAACTTTTGAAGTGACAAATCCTGGATTTCCCAGAAGAGCTCCAGTTTCAAACAGTCGTTTTCAATGTCCCCACAATTATGATCAGTTGCCAGTGGCAGCTTCCGGATAGGGTGACAATTTGATTAGAAAGGGGGGCCTAGAGGATTTCCCATGAAGCTGTTTACATAGCTATCACATCTTTCCCCTTACTTCGTTGTACATTTATCTGGAGTGGCTTTGAGGGCACTGATGGAATTTAGGAGCCGCAGCTACAGTTTCTGCAAGGCCCTTCACCTTAGTAATTATCAGATCGTTTGTCCCGAATTCGTTAGGAAAGCTTTTCATACAGGCAGATCACCCCGAAGGGATTTTGACCATACACGTACACCAGACTGAACAAAACTTTGAGTCACTGGAGCGTAACTATTCAAAAATCAAAAACTGAATGTTTTATGCCCTCATTTTTGAAGAAGTGGCAATCACCCAAAACCTGTTCGTGTTCCAAACTTAGGAAATAAGGAGCAGTGACCAAGGTTTGCTCACTGCTTAAAGAAATCCGATAAACATGTTCTCAAGTTCATTCATGCCGGCCAATTAAAACAACAAAATATTTTTAAATATCACATTAAGCAGAGATGAATAACAGTGATGATGTCCTATGCTGAGGGACAGGCGGGCTCTTACTCTCCAGGGAAAACAATTAACCTATCCAGAGGGCAGTCAACGTCTTAAAAATGTGCATACCCTTTGACCCAGCAATTCTGGGAATTCAGCCTTCGGGAGTAAGGGACTAATTAAAGATGTGGGCAGAGATTCAGTTACAGCAGGGTCCATCAAAGCACTATTTATCAGATTATTTGGAAACCACCCAAACGTCTGACTATGAGGCACTGGCTGAATAAACACTGGTCCATCCAGAATTGGAACTCAGTAACGGAGGACGTTAAAATGAGGTCACGGAACTGTATTTCTTGATACGGAAAAGTGATTTCATTGTGTTGTTGTGTGAGGAGAGCAGATTACAAAATAACAGGGTATGATCCCATTTTTGTGAAAAAGTGAGGGCTATGTACAGAGAGCAATAATAACGTACAAGGGTGAATAATAACGTACAGATGGACGAACACCGTTCATCTGTAGGTGATTTTTATCTTGTTACATAATGACATTTTTCCTATAGTGAACGTGTTATGTTCAACTCGCCAAAATTGAGGCTCCCAAACTTTAAGTAATCTTAAAATGAGATTTTCTTATGAAATTAAAAAATTTTCATCTATGGTAAAATGGATTCAGGTGCAACCAATGATGTTGTCAATTATTACCGTTTAACTACATGCGATGTCTTCTACTTTGAGTATAAAAATGCCACAAAATCTCTTAACCATAAAGGTAAAACAAAAAATACGTTCCAGCTGAGAGTTCAATTAACCAAATTCATTGAAGTTTTAGAAATTGAAACAGACATGGTGACTTTAACTCCTGATTCTCTAACCCTGAGTCACAGTGAACAACATAAAGACGACACACGAAGAGCTTTCCCTCGTAGTGGCTTTTTAGGCTCGTTGTTACATATTATGATGAGTCATCATTTCAAACACCCTGATTTTACTAAAACCATCTAACCGTTTAATATCAGAAGGGAGGAGACCAAGCCATCTAATAGCTGGAACTGTGAGATTATGGGCTTCAAAAGACATCGCCTAAAATAAAGAACAAAAGTACATTGGGTGAGGCTAAAATGCAGAAAGCTAGCATACTTGTTCGTGCAGCCTAATTTTTTACACATTAAGAAAGACGAGTACTAAAGACTTCACATGCCCTGAGCCTATGGAACTAAGGAAATCACCAAGAGTTTTGCTAAACTGGGCTTTCAGTGAAGGTTTTAAAACTGCTCTAGTATTTCCACATTGGTTTTATATAAAGTGAAACCATAAACAACCTCTCTGACCTGCATTTATTGTTGTTTGTGGTTCTATATTTTAACATCTTGCTTCACTATCCCTTTTATGTCAATATGTAGGTCATATACGTCAGGGATACTCCACGTGCATACCAGTGGTTCCCAAACTTTATCATGCAACAGAATCGCTTGGGGCCCAACCCTAGACATTCCAATTCAGGAGGCCTGGATGGGGACCGAGATACGCATTTCTGGCAAGTTCCCCGGTAATGCTAACACTGCTTGTCTGGGACCGTACATTGAGAACCACTGATATATGGTAGCTGGGGACTCCGGGGGTGGAATTTGGAAATGTTTTCATTTTACCATCTGGTGGGAGTGAAGGGAACGGGCGACGTCAGAATTCAAGGCTGTATATAACTTCCAGAGTTTATCTGGCAATGAGACGTTGTTGTTACGGTGAGGCCCCGCAGTCACTAGAACAGGCTGGGAGAGCGGAAGATAATAATGCCTCTTGCCCACAGCTAATCCCATTCTGTCATCTGTGGTCACGTTTGGCATGCCAGAAGCTGGAATCACGGCCACTGAAACAGAATGGCCTCAGACTAGGAGAGTAGCTCCCCTGTACATTTTGGGGGTCCTCAGCTAACAAGGGGCCAATACGTGGATACAACAATCACTCTGATGACTATGAGCTACCTCAACAGTAGGAGAGGAAAAATACTCCTCTCTACTCACCATAGATCCATACTTATAGATGCACATTATTTCTATGCCTGTTAAAAGAAAGTTACCTTTACAATTAGTTTCTTTGTATATTGCAGGTTAGATCATCATCAACGCTATATGTAACATCTGTAATTCTTATTTTCACAGATACTACCAACAAAAAACTTATGGTTTGGCTTCCTATGGCAAAAATAGCAAGAAATTGCCTCACGTGATTAGAGTCATTAATTTTAATCTAATAACCATATTCTCTTACAATAATCTACGGAAGTGTTCTAAGAGCAGAAGAGCACAACTATGAATACTGTAAACAGGATTTAGTTAAGACAACTGCTTCCAATCATCCCCAACGATAAGTCACCGTGTGGGTCGGCATCCACAAGAGTGAAGACAGGAATGTGAAACGTATCCCACAGCTTCTTGACTAAAAGTCTCGTGTTCAGATCAGGTACCCCCTTTCCCTAAAAGCAAGATTGAAATGACGCAACTTTAGTTCCAGCAGAAGAAAATGACAAAATCTTTTCCTTATTTTATTAATAATTTAAAAGTTAAAAAGTTAGAGTACTTTAAATTTCAGGTGGAAGACTGGTGTAGACTGTGACAAAAATGCAGTCTACACAACAGAGGGAAAAAGGCCCACGTACGTTCATAACTATGACTCTACTATCCCAGTCCTGGGAAATAATCCTAAGGCAACATTTCGGCAGAAACGGGAATAACAACAAGTCGGACGCCTATAAAGATGTTCGCTGCGGTCTCATTCGAGATGGCAAAAACTATTCGAGATGGCAAGCAGCCGAAACAGGTAACAACAGGGACACGGGGAGGCAGCGCTGCACACGCCTCACGCTGCCTCGGTCCAGCAGGTGTCTCGGATTACGCCAGTTTTGTTTTTTTTTTAAGTTGACTCATTTTTGAGAGAGAGAGAGAAAGTGGGCAGGGGAGAGTCAGAGAGACAGAGAGAGAGAGACACAGAGAGAGAGAATCCTAAGCAGGCTCTGCACTGTCAGCACAGAGCCCTACACAGGGCTCGAACCCAGAACCCCGAGATCATGGCCTGAGCTGAACTCAAGAGTTGAACACTCAACTGGCTGAGCCACCCGGGGGGCCCTGATTATCCCAGTTTCATCAACTTCTGCCACACTACCCTGTAGCAGGAAGCTTACCCCCCTCTGCTGACTGATGCCTGTGGCCGCCTGTGTGTCATCTCAACGTATACTTCTGCGTTCTTGGCCGTTTTGGGCGCGTATATATATGTATACAGAATCAGGCTCCCTTTGATGGAATTAATGCAATTACATGATATACAAACCCACAGGAGGCAGAACAGAGCAGCTCCTGTGCGTTCAGTCCTCTCCTCCCCACAGCCCCAGTGTTACCATATCACAGCTGACACCACGGTGGTAGGGGAATGGCGAGTGGGTGACTGAGAGCCTGTGTAAACTCACTGCAATATTGGAAAATCACTGGTATTTAAGAATTGGGAGCACCACCTTGATTTTAGTCAGATTTGAGGATGCTTAAATAAACACACTGGGGTGCACCTGGGTGGCTCAGGTCACGATCTCACGGTTGGTGCGTTCCAGCCCCACGTGGGGCTCCGGGCTGACGGCTCGGAGCCTGGAGCCTGCTTCGGAGTCTGTGTCTCCCTCTCTCTCTGTCCCTCCCCCACTCACGCTCTGTCTCTCTCAGAAATAAACATTTAAAAAATCTTTTAAAAAAATGAAAAAAAAATAAACACCTTGGAAATTTTTACTCTACAACCATAAAAGATACACCATATTGCTGACAGAACGTTGAGCAAGCTGCACAGATGTTATAAACCCCTCCGGCCAATCCCCAAAGTAGCGTGCTAGCCTTGGAATCGAGGTCAAGGTAGGTAACATACCGTAACCATAATGCACGGAGACATCCTGTTGCAAAAGTTGTCATCCAGGAGTCGCTGAAAGGTCGCATCTTTTTCCACAATTAACAGAAATTTTGCATCTGTCATTATATCTGTGACGTTAAGGCTGATAATTTGAAGGCAGGAGTATTGCAATTTAATCACCAACTAAATAATGATGCCACATAAATCCATTCAAAAGCAGCTATAGATACAGTATTTTCCTTTTTACCCTCAACTATATAGGCCTATTCACGTATCTAGATATCTGTCTCTCCTACTAGTTGGGGAGCTCCTACAAGAATCGTAAAGCAGAAACCATGTGTGTTCATCTTGACCACGATAGGGTCTAGCTTGATGGTTACACATTATGAAGGCTTGGTCTATCGAATGAATGAATGAATGCCCTATGAGCTTAACTAGTTTCCCCACTCAAAGGATACTTCGAATACCTTGAATATTAGATGGCACGGCAACAGCCTAAATAACAAAACAAGATAGCTTTTATTTTAAATAAAAAGCAAGTATAACCACATTCAAAAAATTTATCACAGAAGCCCTACATTTTCATTTTCCTCTGGATATACCAGGCATCAGAGGTTTACTCCTCAGAAAAGAAACAGTAGGAAACAGATATACTCCTCAGTAAGAAAACAGACATGCCACTCAAACTACTTCCTTGCAGGTGAGAATCTCTTGGAAGCTTTGTGGAGATCCGGCTTAGGCAGCAGAAAGGGATGAAATTTAAGGCCTCCTTCTCTTAGAGGGCATGAGTGTCGTCTTGTGTGTTTCTAGACTGCTGTGCATGCTAGTGCTGTGGGCTTTCTAGGTGCCCAAGCCTAACAAACAGTTTAGCATTAAAGGTATCAATTTCAGAACCAGAAAACTGTGTAAAGATTACATAAAGAATCATGCTAAGATAGCCACGCTACGTTCTACCTGAAAACAAAGGTACGTTTTTTTTTTTTTTTTGAAGGAAAGCATATCTTTGTTTATTTCACTATGACATTGGACAATTGGCATATTCTGAAACTATGTAATGTGCAGGCCCAGAAAGCATATGCCTACTCACCATTCAGTTTTATTTGAAAATCTTAAACTCCAAACTACATAAGAAAGCAGGAAATAAAGCACATTTCAAAAACAAAGGATCTGCAAGGGAGTTAAAGCATGTGAAAACATCAATATGCTTACTGTTGTACCACAGGTACAGTGCACTTTGGTTCCGTCTTCCTCGATATACCTTAAGTTGCCAGCAATTAAACCTTTTGATGTGGATGACTGAAAAAATAATAGCCATACTTGAACACTTTCTCACTAACATACTTTATACTGCTAAGTCAATCCTCATGCTCACCCACCTGACTACATGTGTTTTAGCTCCGATTGGAATTTAAGACGTGAAGGAGAAAATACATAAGGTGTTTAGGAATAAAAAATATTTAGTAATTCACCTGTTTTGGTCCATTCATCCAAGGAAATATATTGAGAGTCGATCATTTAAATTCACAGTGAGAAAAATGTAGTACCAAATAATATCAGAAAAAGGCACAGATTACATTTATTTTTCTATTATAATTTTACACAAACTTGTATTTTTTTAAGTTTATTTACTTATTTTGAGAGGGGGAGG
This sequence comes from Panthera leo, assembly GCF_018350215.1. NCBI lineage: Eukaryota > Metazoa > Chordata > Mammalia > Carnivora > Felidae > Panthera > Panthera leo. The sequence goes on from NC_056681.1 coordinate 5,773,259, forward strand.
GACAGCGAGAGAGGGAGAGAGAGAATCCCAAACAGGTTCCATGCTGTCAGCACAGAGCCTGACATGGGGCTCGATCCCACAAACAGTGAGATCATGACCTGAGCTGATACCAAGAGCTGGACGCTTAACCAACTGAGCCACCCAGTGCCCCGCAAATCTTCTATTTAAAAAAAAACAGTTTTGTATTTAATGGTACTTACTATATGTAGACTCATCCTCGGCACTTTTAACATACAAGAAATGTCATTGATAATATTGTCCACAACCGTCTGGTTACCAAAAAGTTGGCTGTCGGTATAATATATGTCTCTATGAAAATTAAATATATATTTTTAATTAGCCATGTTCTCTTTGGAGTATTGGAGTATTATTTGTAGGAAGCTTTAATTGGATGAAACACAACATATAAAGAAAGTAATTTTTTACCCACAGTAGACTGTGGCTTTTATGTACCATTTCAAAACATAATAGGAGTTAATCTAAACTAACTCTCACATTGTGTCTTAGCAATTTACCAAAACAAGTATTTACCTTTTGGTTGCGTAAGTGTTGCTCTGTACCAATTTATAAATTATGGACAATATTTTAAGAATGAGAGCTGCAAGATAAGATGCAACAAACAAGTTACTCATCATTTCTCTTATTAATTCAAAACATACTGCTATCAAAGATTTCAACTGCCCCCGTTACTATCCATGACATTAAAAAAACTGTCATTCCAAAATAGAAGTATTGAATACAGAATAATAATTTCCTGAAGGATCAGATAAAATGAATTGCTCTCTGAACAGCAAAACCAAGAGAACACTTTTTCACTGATTCGTGTACCTTGCAAATCTATTTGGAAATTATAATCTATTTCCATGGTTATTGACAATGCAAGCTTCGGTAACTATACTTCAGGTGTAAGGGTGGTCTATGAAAGAACAACTAAAATTATTCAACTAGGAACAACTGAAACCCAGAAAACAACCAAACTTATTTATTCCTAAAAGCTAAGAAAGATTAATTTACCAAAATTTTTAACTGATTTTGGTGAATCACTTTTGATTTTTCTCCTAGTACAATGAGGGACCATCTGAAGACCCACAGAATCTTCAAACCTGTCATTTTGTTGAAAGGTAATAAAACAAAAAAAAATTAACTTCTAATCACCAAACAACATACACTTAGTGTCCTCTTCCGCACATAATCTAAATCTTTATTTCTTCTCAGCAGAAGCTTTAGGACAACTTCATTTATAACCTTAGATAATTCCAGGTGTTAATTAGGTAATTAGCTTTGCGACACACAGAGGTACTAAAATAAAGTGTTTAAAATACGTGAATTAAGTACCTTTAAGTATAATGTGTGTATTTCTTTCCTGGGAAGACATCAACTGTATGTAAACTATTATCAAATATTTCACAATTTTATTAGCATTTTTGCTTATTTTGCCCATTTAATAATTTTGCTCAATTTAACAAGTTTTGAAATATCGTATTCCTGATTTATCTCCAAAGTTACACTAAATGAAATGACAATTTGTGTTAGGTGGTTACACTGAACTCCCAGGCCTGTCCTAAAGGTGGCAGAAGGGCACCAGGCAAATAGGCCAGGTCTCTGCTGCTTCTGGACTCGATGAAGCCTATCTTGCAAAATGATGTAGAATGCGATTCAGAAGTTTACAGTTTGTATTAATTACTGACTGTAAAAGAGCATTTAGTGAGTAAGGGGACCCCAAATTACTTTTATTCTGTTTCTGTAACCCTTATGAGAGCTACCACAGTGCTTTTTGCTATTTAGATTCTACAGGCTGAGCCCCTGGAAAAAAAACAAGCTATGTGAGTAGGTCAGAAGGCTTTGACAAAGTTGTTTGCTCATTTTAACCTCTCGGACACATGACTTAGCAGGGGGGAGATCAACCAGGAGGAAGAGCCTCAGAAGTGTGCTCTATGTTCCAGATACATTTATTTTCATTTCAGTATCAGGATTGGTTGTAGCTCCCCTGAGCAAGCAGTTCACTTTTACAGTATTTTTGCAGAATCCCCCCGGTGGTGTTTCCCCGCTTTGAGTGCTACAAAAGCTTAGATCCAAGTTTGGAGCCTATTTTTAGCAGGACTGTAAGACTTCATCATATGCGTTTCGACTTCTAGCCTCTTTTGGTGCTTCCTTCACGGTTCCTAGCATTGCTTCCCTTTGCCTTACCTTCCACATCCACTTCTGGTTTAAATGACCTGCCTACGACGTACGTGTTTTTGTAAGCACCCTTAAAGCCTTCCAGAAAGGGTAAACGCGGTAAGAAGAATGAAATCGGACTAGGACTCTAACTCGAGTAAATTAAAATAATGACATAGATAACTGTATTTAAAAATTAAAAAGGCAACATGCCCACTTTATATTTTCCCAGCTTGATCTGTTGTCTATTGTGAACACGGGAGCTTTATTTCTTGCCAGGCTGGTGATGATGTCTTGAATAACACTTTCTATAGATGCAAGAACCTCAGAACTGAAACAAGAAACACATTATGATTCAATCTTAATTCTAAATTAGGCCTTTTACAACATGTACCATTCCCCCAGATCAACACTAAAGTAAGTTCTTGTCTCCTTGATTGTTTTTTAAGACTAGGTAATTTCCCCTCTATACCACTCTCTCTCGCTTTTGACATCAGCATTGCATTAAAACAACTGGATGGATAGCGGTTACTTACAGAGAAATTTCATTTGCTTGTAATTTTACTTCCCAAATAGTTACAATTGAACTAAAATCTCCCTTTTAGACAGTGTTAATGACTAGACAATAGAATTTATAAATATATTTTACATCTCATCATATTAACCTACTTAAATCCAAACTTGTTGGCTTGAAATACTGCTGATAACTGTTTTAATTAAAAATGATGGAATATTGGCTGAGTTGAATCTCTTCCCCAAAAAAATGCAATGCAAAAACATTCCAAAAGCAGTATTTGTTGTAGCACATCGCCCTGATTGATCTCATGCCTTAAATCTGCCCTTTTGAATTTTAGTGATAGAATGAGAAAAAAGTTTAATCACTACCATGAAAAGACTTGGCAAAACCATTACACCACTTTACAGCAAAATATTAAGACTTAGCCCAGTTTTCTGTGAGCTGACTTTTAATTTCACAAGCCATCAGCTTCAAAAAATGCCGTTCGGTTATAAATACCATTAGCGTGCTGCCTAAGAAGGGAGATCAAATTAAATGTAGAAAATGGGCAAAATGTAGAATGTTCTAGTTTCCACAGAAAGGTCAGAGCTTGCTTTGAAAATGCACAAATCAGAAAGTAAGTTTCAAAAGAATCAGTATTTTCTAATGGGGAGAGAAAAACGGACTCACGTATCTCATTCATTTTTCCAGTTTGGGGAAAAAAAAAAAAAAGTTGCAAGATTAATGCTGTGACAAACCTGAAAATACAATTAGATTACTTTACATCGGAACCGTAAATACGGGCCTTCCGTGCCCTCCTTCCCCTCACCCTCATCACTTCTCTCCCAAACTAGTTTCATAAAAATTGGTTTGCTTGTAGGTATTCCACTTCTGTTGTTGTTCGTTTCGTTTTGTTCTGTTTTGCTTCTGGTAGTCGGCTTAGACTTAAAAAGACACCGGTAATTTGTTTAGGCTGAAAAACTTCGCGGAGGGGGGCCTGGACGGCTCAGTGGGTTAAGACTCTGACTCTTGATTTCGGCTGGGGCGGTAACCTCATGCTTCATGGGATCTACCCGGGCGGTGGGATCTGCGTTGCCAGCGTCGAGCCTGCTCGGGACTCTCTCCCTCTCTCTCTGCCCCTCCCCCTCCTCTCAAAACAAGCAAACATCGAAAAACAAAAACAAAACAAACTTTGCCGATAAACCACAAAAGCCGACCTAGGAAAAGAACAACAGGGCACTTTAGGCAAAAACGATCCAGAACATAGTCTCTATAGTTCATTCCAAGTTGAGTAGCTGGAGACGCTCCGTAATGATTTCATCAACACCTCACCCTAACCAACTAAGCCAAGCCGCCAACTGCTTTGGTTTTCATTGAGGCGCGAACATCCCCTCCACTTCCAAGTTAAGTAAATCCTTGTCGTAGCGTAAACACCTTCTCCTTCACTTTGCTAAAACCCCCTAAGTGAGCGGCAACTCCCAACATTCGTGTTCCCTTTCTCTTCCCCACCCCCGCCTCCACCCCCACAATCCTGAAAGCTTTTTAGGTTAAAATGCTCTCCAATTAAAAAAAAAAAAAAAAAAATTTTTTTTTTCTTTTTTTCTAACAAAGACAAAGCCAAAGTTTAGGTCAGCCTAAACTCCCCGACTGCAGAGAATCTTAGGAAACCTGCGAGCCTCGCTGTGGGGACGCTCCTGGAACATTCTAGATGGCGAACATTCTAGAAAACAAGGGGGGAGGGGCTCTGTCACGACGCTTTTTGAGTTCAAAATGAGAGCCGAGAGCGGAGGAGATGGAGCGCTTCCGGGTTCATGGGTGGCCTGTGAAGGACGTCGTCCTGTGGCCTCAACACCTCAGCATCTCAAGGGAGAAGGGAAGGGGCCCCAGCCACGTCCCCCCGGAGCGCCTCACGCCCCCACCCCGGGGCGACTGGGGACCTCCGGGGACCCCGCTGCTAACCGCCCGGCCTGCGCGCCCCGCAAGGAGCCCTTCTACCTCGAGGCCAGGCGCGTCCCCCCGTCCGCGGGCTCCCCACCGCCTGTCCTCAGGGCGGCCAGCAGCGAAGCCCTGTGTTGGTCCAAAACCTCGAAGAACGAGGCCTCAGGCCCCACTGGCGCAAAGGCCATGGGGGCCGACAGCGACAGGAAGCGCCAAGCGCAGGAACCCCACCAGCGCCCGCCACGGCCCTCCCTGCTGCTTGCTGCGCATGCTCCCTGGCGGCGCGAGCCCTTCGTCGGCTTTCTGGCTGCGACTGCGCATGCGCACTGCCCAGGCCGGCGTGTAACGACTCTCGCCTGCGCATAACGACTCTCACCGACTTGAATTCGCAGCTGAGCAGGGCTCCATCGGGTGCGGTCCCACCTCGGGAGGCAAAGTGATGGGCCCGGTAGGGACCCATGTTTGGACTGTGGGACCCGGTTTTCCTTGAAATGGATTTATGGGTTATTTGGGGGGAGGGTGGTATCTAGGGAAAATCGTACCAGCAGTTTTTCATTAAAAGACATAGTTCTGGTGATCCACCTGTACACCAGATGCGGTGCTAGGCACTGGGTTCAGCTGTGATCAAGGCAAACAAATCTCCTGGCCTTACCAACATTCATAGAGCGGCCTCTTTCTTAATTCTCCTAACCATCCCAGGAGGTTCCTGATGTGGTCATGGCGCTTTAGCAGGCGAGGAGGAAGTGAGGTTCACAGCTCAGTCGGGCTATGGTAACATCCCAGCTTGATCACTTGCAAGGATCGCCAGGTTTAGCAAATTGAAATACAGGCCGCTCCGTTAAATTTGAATTTCAGATAAACAACAAATACTTTTTTTTTTTTTTTAAAGGATAACTAGGTCCCATGCCATCTTTGGGACATACTCTTACTAAAAGTTTTCCGACATCCAGTATTTCATCTAGCAATCCTCACATTGGACCACACCCTTGCCTGGCAGATTGGAGATTGGTGAGTTGTGTCTCTCCCCCCCCCCCCCCCCCCCCCCGCCCCCAGCCCCCCACCCTCTCTTGAAACCTTTGAGCAGAAGATAGGAATTCCAAAGCCCCAGAGAAGGACTCTTGCTTTAGGGGGAATGGTGCCCTTGAGAGAGAGGACAGTGGGGAGAGACCCTAAAGCAAGGTAGGTCCCAGGCCTCTGGGGGCCTGGTCCTACATGGATGGGAGCCTGAGGGCTTTGCCACGGAAGAGCCACCTGACAGCAGGCCCGCTCCAGAAAACGACTTTATTCCCTCACTTGCTGGGTATTTGATAGTTTTGAAACTAAAAACTGCTTTGCTGTCAGAAATGACAATGAACCCCCTCTGTTCATAATGGGTACTGAACTGAGGGCCTTTGTTATTATTATTATCACAAATACTTCCTTACTGCCTGCCCTGAGCTAGGAATTGTCGGGAACCGAGGACGCTGCTGTGAACAAGGCAGGCAGAGTCCTTGCCCTTTGGGAGCTTACCATCTAAGGAGGGGATAGATAAGTGAAGGCTTGAGTAATCAAGTTGGCAGGGTGCGTTGAAATCAACAACGCTAAGAGGTAAAAATCATTACCCCCATTTCACCGAGGAAGAAACCGAGGCTTGGGGAGCCATCAGTTGGTGCAAGATTGCACTCTGGTATGTAACAGGGGTGAGAGCGAAATCATGACCCCAGATTCAAGCTTTTTATCATGGGGACAGGAGGCACTACTACAGGTCTGGCTGGGGAATGTGTAGTGTAATTTGTAGAGGCTTCTCTGGTGATAGAATTACCCCTCTGGCCTCAGTTCTCTCCACTTTGGGATGAGGGCGGTGCCACTCTAATTTATCATCCCCAACGAGGAAGAAACAAAAGGCCTTTGAAGGGAGAGGGCAAGTCAGTGACACCAGCTAGGCTTGTCTGCTGGGAAGTGCCTCTCTCCTGGGACTAGAACCATCTGTCCAGCTGTCTCTGGCTCTCGCGAGGACAGGCCGTTCTGTATCACAGAGCGCTAGGCTCAGCCAGGAGCCGGCGGCCTCACCAGATCTATGAAAAGTCCTGAGCTGGGCAGGGGCACGGGGAGGGGAGGGGATCGACACCAAGAAGGGAACAACCCGTAATAAACTTGGCATTCCTGCAGGGAGAAACCACAAGGGGCAGACTTGAAAGGCCTCGCTGTGTTCCCACCGCGGCAGACCAAAGCGGGAGGCGTTAGCTGTCTTTGCAGGAGGCTTTCAGGTATCCAGCCTGCACTCAGGCGACTTGCCCTGTGCCCACCACCTTCACATCAAAGTCAACTAGCCCAGCCCCGGGGCCCTGCGAGGAAACCAGAGAAACCGATTCCGCCCCTAGCAACGGATCGCAAATGAAACTTGGCAAATGCCCTTTGCGCTTTGCGCTTTGCGGGGCAGTCTTGGTATGGGGTTCTGCCTACCTGCTGGCCAGCTGTGCTTGGCACAGGGACAGAGAAGGGTCACAAAGTCGCACTCAAGCTGCTCTTGGGAAAATGAAAAGCTTTCCCCCTACACCCTACTAGTGGGCCTTTCCTCCGAACCCAAGCTGACATCCGGAAGCTTGTCTGAGGGCCAGAACCTCCGAGTGGGCTGGAAAGGAGCATTCTTCAAGTTAGGCACAATGATTGTAGGAAGGATGGGGAGGCCTTTCTAGCAAACTGGACAGGAGACGATGCCCCACTTGTTACGTTTAAGCAAGGTGGCTTCTTCAGCAGCTGTAAGTGGATTTTAACATCATATAGAATGTTGAGGAAAAAAAAAAAGGTAAATTCCACAATAATGTCTTTATTTGGGGAGCTTTATCAGGTGTTTTGATTTTGTATGTATGGGTTTTTTTTTTCGCTTTTAAAAAATTATAAGAAAGATACATGCTTTTCGTAAAATATTTACATAATTCAGAAATTACAAAATGAGAAGCGTTTTCAATTAGCAATAATTGCGCCTCGGATAAACCTCGTTGGCTACAATACTGCCCCCGCGCAGAGCCTGAAGGTATGAGATGAAAGTGAAAGGCAGCCCCTCTCCCAGCATCTACTCACTGCCTTAGCTTCATTTGTCCTACTCTGCACTCTGCCATCCTCCGGACCCTGGAAGGATTCCTTCTCGCCCCGGGGCCTTTGCACGTGCTCTCTAGCAGTTTGGAATGTTTTGTCTTCTTTCTCTCCTACTCTCCGCCCTCCCTCCCCTAAAGCCAGCTTTGCTAATTCTCCTGTATCCTTCAGATGTCCGTCTGGATCTCCCTGGACCACCCCCAAGTCTTGACCCTTGGTGCCCCCTGTCTCCACATGCCTGCATTCCTCTACCCTGTCAACCCCAGGGGCTGAGCCCATCCGGTACCCCACAGTTCCACTGTGCCCAGCACACAGAAGGCACTCAGCAGTATTTGTGGAGCGAATGAATGAATGACGCCTTGCGGGATTCTGTCTGTTATCTACTTGTAGTATTTCTGTACATCTTTCTGCACATGCCCACATAAGCATCCTTTTTTATATGAATAAGACCCTACATTCTCCTGGGATTCTGCCACCGGCCATAATAATAACTGCGGTTTGCTGATGCTCAGACCCTGAGCCGAACTCCATGCACGAAATCTCATTTCCTGCCTTTCATTGTATGGGGAGAAAGTCGAGGCTCAAAGAAGTACAATCCGAACTCCTGGCTTCACAGAGAGGCATCTGACAAAGCTCTGATCTGACAAGAACAGTGTCTGTGCTGTGAGCTGCTATATCCTATTGCCTCAAAGTCGAGGTCATTTGGTGCTGATGAACGGATTCATTCATTTTTCGTAGGCAGGGTGATTATAGAACAGGATATATGATGTAAAGCCGATCAATACAAGGAAGATGATGCAAATAAGATCAGCAAAATATTCGTGAGCCTGTGGGTTATCTTACTGATGAAGGCCTGGAAGTTGTTTGTTTGAGAAAGAGAGTATGCTGTAATATGTACCCCCAGGGACCCAGCATGAGCTTCTGTGACTCTGGCCAAACCTTTCCATCTACGTCCACCCCCTTCCCAACCCTCCCTCCAGATTATTTGGAAGCAAATCCTAGGCATCGTATTATTTCATCTTAAGTATTTGAACGCGCATCTCTAAAAAATAAGGACTCTTTTAAAAATAACTATAATCCTGGGGTGACTGGGTGGCTCAGTTGGTTAAGCATCTGACTTCTGCTCAGGTCACGGTCTCATGGTTCGTGGATTCGAGCCCTGCGTCGGGCTCCGTGCTGACAGCTCGGAGCCTGCAGCCTGCTTCGGATTCTGTGTCTCCTTCTCTCTCTGGCCCTCCCCCGCTCAAGTGCACTGGCTCTCTCCCTCTCTCTCTCTTTCTCTCTCTGTCTCAAAAATAATAAACATTTAAAAACTAAAAAAAAAATAACCATAATCCCATTTTCATACCAAAAAGAGCATATTTTACAATCATCCTTTAATACTTCCTAATATTCTGTCACTGCTAAAATGTCCCCAGTTATTCCACGAATTGTTTTTATAGTTTCTTCTCATCAAGGTGCAGATAAGGTCCATCCCTTCATGGCTGTTGGCTGATACAGCTCTTAAATTTCCTTAATTCTACACCTCCCCCCCCCCCCCCCCCCGCTTTCCTTCCTTGCTATTTATTTGTTGAAGATACCGAGTCATTTGTCCCAGAGAGTTTCACGCAATTAATAGTTTGTGGATCGCACCCCTGTGGTGTCATTTAACATGTTTTTCTGTCCCTGGTATTTCCTGTAAGTTGGAAATTAGATTTAGGGGCTTGACTGGTCTTGCTTGGACCTTCCTTTCCTTCCTTCCTTCCTTCCTTCCTTCCTTCCTTCCTTCCTTCTTCCCTCCCTTCCCTCCCTCCCTCCCTCCCTCCCTCCCTTCCTCCTTCCTTCCTTCCTTCCTTCCTTCTTCCTTCCTTCCCTGTATATATCATAGGTAGTTTGAAATGTGTATATTTCACTATATTTCACTCCACTGTAACCTCCTAGGCCCTCTATGGCTGGAGCTTCCAGGTTGAGAAGCTCAGAGCTGGCCTGAGCCTCTCATTAACAGAAGGAGAAGCCCAGCCCAGGAGGCAGAGTCAGGCTCAGCAAAAACCCTGCAGGGTTCAGAATCCCTCCACAGAAGACCAACCCAGAGGAGGAAATCCAGGGAGCGATTTTGCAGCCACGGTTTCCCTCCACTTCATGGAAGCGTCCTATGGATTTGCAGGGAAGGCTCTGCAACCTGGCTCCCTCCCGGCTTGCCAGCTCGCAGAGTGGCTTCTGGCCGCGGCCCAGCCTGACTCATCCTCTCTGCTTTTTATTTCTTTCTGCCTCACACCCCAACTGGGCTGCTAATCACTCCCCTCCACCCACTAGTGTGTGTGTGTGTGTGTGTGTGTGTGTGTGTGTGTGTGAGAATTGCTGTAGCCATGGCCTAGAGGCACCCCACCACAACCGTTTCCCAGCCCTCCTCCAGCATCTAGTCTCGGCTTCATTGGAAAAATCAGTTGACACTAAACAGCGCCTTGCTTTGATTTAAGGGGACTTAAAAAAAATTTTAAAGTAGTTCTCATCGTCCCTCTCTGCCACTCCTTTTTCTTCTTTTATTGTTTGTGTTTCATTCTAAAGCCCTCTTGGCAACTGGTTTTGACAGAAAGAGACCTTTTACCAAAGACCAGAAGGCACATTCAGTGCCCAAAACCAAGGTGATAAAACTCCTAAGGTGTTTCCTCCTCTAGCCCCCTCTTTACTACGCCCGAGTCCATACCAGAGGGCTTCCGGACTTACGTATTGACCTGGATCATCACACACACGCAGACAAGCGCCTCCCTGGTGCCCAGGGCCCTTCTTGACACCAAGATGACAAAGAGGAAGATCACTGGGGCACCTGGGTGGCTCAGCCGGTTGGGCGTCCAAGTCCGACTTCAGCTCAGGTCACGATCTCACGGTTTGTGAGTTCGAGCCCCGAGTCAGGCCCTGTGCTGACAGCTCAGAGCCTGGAGCCTGCTTCGGATTCTGTGTCTCCCTCTCTCTCTGCCTCTCCCCTGCTCACGCTCGGTCTCCCTCTCTCAAAAATAAATAAACATTTAAAAAAATTAAAAAAAGAAAAAAAGCACGATCACCAAGTGCCACGCACATGTTGCTGGTATTTTGATGGGGAAGACAGATCATAAAGAGAAAAACGAATACACGACATAGAGTCAATAATGCTGTGTTGCCTGGAAAAGAAATGCCAGTGTTTGGACAGGAAAGAGTGAAGACGTGAACACAGAGAAGCTGAATACTAAGGAAGGGCCAGCCGCAGGCTGGGGGGAGCAGCACATGCCAAGCCCCTCGGGACAGATGGGATCAGAGAGCAAGGCAATGTTGGTGGAGGGTGAGAAGGACAGGAAGGTGGTGGAGAGGAGGGGCCGAGGGCCAGACCATCAGAGGCCTGTCCGCCAGCAGGAGGAGTTGGGACTTTGCTATAAGGCAATGATTCCAACTGGGGCAATTTGCTTCCACGGGACATTTGGCAATGTTGGGAGGTGTCTTTGGCTGTCACAACCTGGGGGGGTGGGGGGGCTGCTACTGGCGTATGGTGGGAAGAGGGTGGCGTTAAACATCCTGCAGGGCACAGGGCAGCCCCCACAGCAGAGAATGAACCTGTCCCTGATGTTAATAGTGCCCAGGCTGAGAAAGCCTGCTGGAAAGGCAGGCGGAGGTCATCAGAGGGTTTAGAGCAAGGGAATGACATAAACTGAATCAAGAAGGGAGAATGGATCCCAGGGAGTGAGGGTGGAGGCAGCCAGACCGGGGATAGGAATTGCATCTGTGCAGGCGGGAGGTTCTCCTGGACCAGGACGCTGTCCTCCAAGATGGAGAGAAGGCACGGGCTTGGGGATGCTTTTCAATCAAAGAAAGCCATGGTCACACATGTTTTGGAAACGCTGCATGCTCCACCAAGATAGCAGTCTGGCGTGAATCCCACAGCGAGATTGGTTGGGTTCAAACCTTGGCCTTGCCACCTGCTCAGGCTGTGTGATCTTGAGTAAGTGTCTCAACCTCTCTGTGCTTCAGTTTTTTTTCACTTCTAAAATAAGACTAAGAATAGTACCTACCTCCCAGGGTCCGTGTGGGTTGATTTGTTAATATGTGTAAACGAGTTCGTATATGCCTGGCACATCATGGACACTCAACAAACATTACCTGTTATTCGAGCGCGTCCCCATTAAGGGTGCCACCATGTGTGTCCACAAATGCAAGGCTGTGCATAAAAGTCTTACTGAACCCGTGTAACCCGCATTTGCCAAACTTCCGTTTTCCGTGCCTCTTCCTCAGCGACACGCAGAAAACCAGAAATCCATAGAACGTTTTAAAATCTGTAGAAATTTTAAAAAACGGCTATCCTGAGACGTAAGTCAGCCGGCATGAAATCCACCCTCCCAAAGTTCACAGGGTACGTTCACAGAGCTGTGCAGCCATCGTCCCGATCTACTTGGAGAACATTTTTGTGTCCCTCCACCCGCCCCCCAAGAAACCCCCCGTCAGTCACTTCTCTCTCGTTGCCCCCAGCAACCTTCCGTGTTTATGGAGCTGCGTGTTCTGGACAATTCACGTAAATGCAATCCTACAACAAGGGGCCTTGTGTGACTGGCTTCCTTCACTCAGCGTGTTTTCAAGGTTCGTCTATGTGTGTCTGTGCTTTTTCTTCTTCCCGGCCAAGTAAATGTCCCACTGTATGGAGGGCACCATTTTGGTTTGCCCATTCCTTACTTGGTGGGCGTTCAGGTGGCTTCCACCTTTAGGAATGACGTCGCCACGAACATTCCCGTACAAGTTTCCACGTGGATGTATGTTTGCATCGCTCTTGGGTCCAGACCTCGGACTGAAGTGGCCGGTGCGTGTGCGGCATTTTGCAGAAGAGGGCACTCTCGGAGATGGGTAGGTGCCGTCATTTTTGCCTGCCCTGCCAATTTCCTTCCTCCTCTTCCCTTCCTGCGCCCCCTCGCCCCACTCCCCTCACCCCCTCCACTCTCTTCACCATCCAGGGTGCAGGTCGGAACTTTGCCACTTCGCAGATGTGTGGTCTTGAGCAAGCGATGTGCACTTCGCTAAGCCTCCGTTTTCTCCTCTGTAAAGTGGGAATCGGACGAAAGGAGGCGGTTTGTGGAAAGCGCTCGCTCTGGTGTCTGAAGCCGGTATTGTGAGACCTTACTGAGAGAAGTTTCCTACCTTGGTAGACGTGGTTGCAAACGTGTAAAGGGCTCCTGGGCTTGTCTCTGAACAGGACGCAGGACGTGCACCTCCTCACCTCTGCCGGCTTTTGCCAAACGAATCTCTGAAGTGACCACCCCGATGTCACTCCCCTCCTTGTCCGTGTCCTTGTCTTTTTTCCTTTTTGCCTTTCGGAGGGTGTGAAAAGGTGTGACTTTATGATTTTGATTTGGGTGCCTGCCACTTCCCTGGGACTGTTTAGCACCTGCAGACACCCTGTGAGGCAGACGCTGATCTCCTCCCCATCCTGCAGATGAAGAAACCAGCTTTGAGAGGTGAAGGGCTGGCCCGCGAGTTTGGAGCTCGGGCGGGCTGGCTCCGATGCCTGGGCTCCCTGCCTCCGCTTCACTGGGCCTCCTGTGGAGCCCGGCGCTGGCAGATAAACACGAGCGAGACCTCGCGGTGACTAAGACCATTAAGAAATCTAAGAAACATGTGCATCCTTTCATTCGACAAATATTTATTGAGCATTTACTCGGTGCCAGGCTCTGCAAACAAAATAAAGTCCCTGTCGCCAGGGCTGGCAGTCCAGCGGGGGAGGGAGAGAGAATAAATCTGTACCGTCACGTAAGCTCTGCGAAGAAAAACAAAGCAGCGTTAAGGAGCTGGAGAGGGAGAGGGGCGCTGTTTCTGTCGGGAGGTCGAGGAAGTCTCGTCAAGGAGGTAGCATTCGTACAGAAACATGATGAAGTGGGTCGCGAGCCACACGGGCACCGGCCAGGAGAGCTGTCTGGGGGGAGGGGATAGCACATTCGGGCTTCGAAGGAGAAGGCGGTTGGGATGTTTAAGGAGCTCGAGAACCCTCCAGCTGGCCTCCCAAGATCCCCGCCCTCTGCTTATTCATCCAAACATGAATCTAGGTGCTGCCGTGCGCGGACTTTGTGTTTGTAATTAAAGCCCCAAGTCAGTTGCCCTTGGGATACAGAGGGAAGATGGGCACATCTGACCTCGTCAGGGGAGCCCCTGGGAGGCAGAAAGGCTGGAGGCCGGAGGAAATGTCAGAGGGCCTGGAAGCCGAGAGGATTTGATGTGCTGTGGCTGGCTGAGGTACACGGGACCGTGACATGGTGGCCTCTGGGAGCTGGGAGCTTCCCCGGGGGCTGAGAGCCGCCAAGGAGATGGGGGCTGCAGTCCTGCAACCACGAGGAACAGATTCTGCCAATGACAGGAATGAGCTTGGCGGGGCGCCCGGGGGGCTCAGTCGGTTAAGCGTCCGACTTTTGATTTTGACTCGGGCCATGATCTCACCGTTCACGAGTTTGAGCCCCGTGTCGGGCTCTGTGCTGACAGCTCGGAGCTTCCTTGGGACTCTGACTCCCACTTTACCCCTTCCCTGCTCAAGCTTACACACTCTCTCTCAAAGTAACTAAATAAACTTTTTTTTTTTTTTTTTTTTTTTTTGAGGAATGAGCTTGTAAGAGAACCCTCAGCTCCAAGAGAGTGCAGCTGGCCAACACCTTCCCTGCAGCCTGAGCGAAGGACCAGCCACGCTGTGCCGCACTTCCAAGCCACGCAACCGTGAGCTCGTAAAAAGGTGTTGTTTTAAGCTCCTGAATTTGAGTCATTCGTCACGTGGCACAGAAAACGGATGTAGAGGTCGCGTAACTACCACCGGGTGAAGCCCAGGAGGTGACAGGCCAGACCCTGCAGGGCCATCGGCCGCGGGGAGGACTTGGCATTTGTGCTGAGGGACCCAGAAGACCACGCCAAGTGCGTAACTCTCAGACGTCCTCGCCCTCTGTTCCCCCTCGCCCTTCTCTCATTTTCCATCCTGCCCGGTTTTCATTCCATCGCCACCCCCTACCTCCTTATATCTGTCTACCGAGGTGTGTTCGCGGATCGCCCCGGGGCACTGTTGATTGTGAGTGACGGGAAATCTCACAAATTACTTAACCCCCAAATCCGGGGACTTCAGGAACGGCTGGATCCAGGAGCTCAAGGATTACTTTCAGAAGTCTGCGTCTTTCCCTCCCTCCCTCTACCTTGCTGTCTTCTGCCTTGTCTTCTGCCTCACCTTCATTCCCTGGCAGGCCCTCCCCACGTGGTGGCTGAGAGGACCACCAGCAGTTGGGAGTCGCAGCCTGTCACCTTAACAACCCAGTCAGAGACCCCACCTTTCCCCATGGCTCCCCTAAGAGTCCTGGGATGACCTGGAAAGGCGCAGCTTGGGTCACATGACCGAGGCAGAACCAATCACAAAGGGCGGGGGAAGGGGAACTGCAGAGAGGAGGCCTCAGCCCCGTACCTGTTCCTGGATGTGGGGCTGGGTGGGGGGGGGGGCGGGGTGCGGGGTGGGGAGCAAGGGGCCTGCAGGGCTACCTTGAAAGCCCCCGGACTGAGAAAGGGGAGGGGTGGTCCTTTGGGGCCTTTCGGGGGGGTCACTGGGGTGCTGTGGATAGCGAAAGGGGGGGAGGCGCCGCGGGGGCCCGGGTGCCGTGGGCGATACGGCTTCTGCAGGGAGACTCCAGCCCACCCTGTGTTCGCTCCCGCTCCGGTCGTGGGGCCCTCGCTTCCCCCCTCGTTATCTCTGCATCCTATTAGATCCTGGCACAGGCAGCGGGCGGAGGTGGAAACGCCACACCAGCCTGCCTTTGCCCCGGTTGTTTACTGGGGAAATAAATAGAGAAAGAGACTCGGCAGAACAGATGCTTGGACCGACGCAGAGGCCCTGGGAGGCTCGTGCGGCGGAGTAGTCTTCGTAAACAGACGCCGAGAGGAGCAGCCCGGAAAGTCTGTCCAAGCTCCAAACAAACGAGGACCCGGAGCCAAGCGTGAGGCCAGCTGGAAGGTCCCAGCCAGGGAGGGAGAGCCCTGGGGTGGGGGCGGTCCAACAGGACGCCCAGCCTTTTGCTCTCGCGTGGGGGCGGGGTGTGGGGGGGGTGGGGGGTGGGGGAGGGGTGCCAAGGCCGGTATCTTCCGCTTGCTGCTTTTTAAACGCAGTGTTGGAAACAGGGCTGGGAGGACAGGTGTGCTGGTTGGCTCGGAGACCCTCCCCTCCCCAGACACCAGCATGCACTGTGCTTGGCCTGACGGTGGCCTGTGAGGACGTGATGGGTGCCCCTCCCCCTGCCCCCCAACCCCATTCCGCTGCTGCAGCTACACCAGCCTCCAGGGCCTCCTGGGCTGTTCCGGAAATACACCAGTTCGCTCCTGCCTCAGGGCCCTTGCACCTGCTGCTCCCCCCACCCCCCACCCCCAGCAACACTCTTCCCACACACTGTCCTGCGCCTTGCTCCCTCACTTCCTTTAAGCTTCTGCCCCCTTAAGTCATAGGACTTTGGATGAGGCTTAGTTATGTGGCAGTTAGCAACCCCAGACTCCCGAGTCTGCGCGCGGTGCAGGTTCACCTCTCACACACACTACCCATCCCGTGTCACGGCCTGGGGGGCGCTGTTGGTCACTCAGAGCCCCAGGCTGACCCAGGCGCCTCTGTTTGTATTTTCATGGTCACCGGAGCTGTGGGAAGTCACGCAGCGGCTCTGCAGTTCCTCCCAGAACTGGCACCTGTCACGTGTCTTTGGCCAAAGCAAGTCACGAGGGTCCGGAAGACTTTTGGGGAACAGCTCCGTGTTACCCTGTTCCTGAGACACCCTGTGTCTGTGCCCCCCCCCCCCACCGTGCCCTGGTTCTCTGCTGTGCCCCTCCCCACGTGCCGTTGGCTACAGCTAGTTGCTTATTATTTCCTTCTCCCCCTAAAATCTAGGCCCCCGGAGGGCGGGCTCTGTCTGCTTCTGTTCGCTACTATACTGCAGCACTTAGAACACTGCCTGGTATACAGTAGGCACTCAATTAACATTTAGTCGAGTCGATCATAGTACGATGGAGAGTTAATGTCTAAGGATGCTTACTGGGGGTGGGCACCGTGCTGAGTGCTGTTCGTGGGTCGACTCCTTCATCCCTATCTCGGGCCTGGGGGGAGGCGGGGCTGCCGTGACCCCCGTTTTCCACGCATGGACACCGAGGCTCAGAGGGGTCAAGACACTTGCCCGAGGCCACACAGCAAGTTAGTGGGCAGAGCCAGCCTCCTGACCTCTGAGAGGTCCCGCTGGGCCCAACTCTGTGTGATCGGGGTGGGGAGTCACCGCACCAGCTGGATGTCCTGTGTGTGCGGGGACGGGGCCGCGGGAGCACGTGCAGAAAGAAGGCAGGGTCACAGTGGCAGTGGCTTCGTCTTTATCGCTCGCCGGGTACTGCGCTTAGTGGGGCGCGTCCCATTTCATGCTTGCGACCCCCCCCTCCGCTCCTTCCTGGCCCCGCTCACCTGCGTGAGACTGACTAAGAGCCTCCGTTTGCCCATCTGTAGAGTGGGGGTGACCGTCGTAGCTGCCTGACGGGGTTGTGAGGCTAAAATGCACCGACAGCGTGAAGTGTTCGCTACACGGGAGGAATCCCGGTTTCTGAGACCTCGTAGTGGCACCGAGCGTCTGTCCTAAAACATTCGGCGTCTGCAGGAGTCGGCACGTTCGTTGCCTCGCTGTTTGCAAAACCAAGAACGTTGCAAACACTCAAATATTCTCCGGTACTTGGTGGACTCGGCCAGCGTTTTCCAGACACACAGCGGAAACGCGGGAGGCCGACGGTGGGCACGGGTACCAGCCGGGTACGCTTCGGGGGGAAAGCCGCGTGTGTCCTCAGCAGATTATACTTTTGCCTTCTGTATTATGCATTTCTGAAATGTTTAAACAGTTTATTTTATTTCTTTTTTTCACAGAGAGAGAGAGAGAGAGAGTGAGCTGGGGGGTGGGGGAACAGAGGGAAGGAGAGGAAGAGAATCCCAAGCAGGCTCCCCACTCAGCACGGAGCGCGACGCGGGGCTCAGTCTCGCGACCCCGGGAATCACGACCTGAGCCGAGATCAAGAGTCGGGCGCTCAACAGACTGAACCTCCCAGCCGCCCCTGTTTGGGTTTTGTTGTTTTTTTTTTTTTAAGGTAGGGATTATTTTGTAGTGAGGGCAAATGGGAAAGTGTTGTGAGCCTCACATCATGCAAGTCAGTGAGGACCTGGGTATTGAAACTACCTTGAAAACTACCTCTCTTTATTAGGGCGGGAAGCCTTTCCCGCAAGGTGACGGTACGCAGGCCCCCGAGTCTCATCTGCCAGGATGGGGCATCAGCCAGACCAGAGTCTGAGTTTGTGTCATATTGACCTACATTCTCATCACAACTCAAAGATGATGATGTTAATATTCACAGTGAAAGCAGTAGTAATCATAACGACGGTTAACGTTTGCCGAGTGCTCACCCTGTGCCAGGACCTGTTCTCAACCCTTTGGATGCATCATCTCATTTAATCCTTCAACAGCCTATGAGGTAGGTAGGTAGCCACGTCCATCTTACAGATAGAGAAACTGAGGCCCAGAGAGATTGATAATTTGCCCGAGGTCACACAGCTAATAAGCGGCAGAAGTTGGTGAGGACCCAGGCATTCCAGCCACAGAGCCTCTGCGAGGAGCCCCCAGACCTGGAGTGAACTGTGTCTGCATCTGGGAGGCTGGGCTACTCTGAGGGAGGTTTTCTTGTTTCTGCTCCCATCTGCCGCATCTCGAATGGATCTTTTATTTACTTATTCATCTGTTTTCATGTTTATTTATTTATTTTTGAGAAAGAGAGAAAGGACAGGGGAGGGGCAGAGAGAGAAGGAAAGGCGGAATCCCAAGCAGGTTCCGCACCGTCAGCGCAGAGCCCGACGCGGGGCTCGAACCCACGAACCGTGAGATCATGACCTGAGCCGGACTTAAGCGTCGGATGCCCAACCGACTGGGCAACCCTGGCGCCCCTTGAATGAATCTGTTCAACGAGATGCCCCATCCACCCCTTATCCGACGCAGCAGCAACGGAAGCCGTTGGTCACCGGAAGGCTCGTGGTTGTGGGGCCATCACCTGCGAGGTTGTCCACCCAGATGTGGTGACTGCTCTCCTCGGCCTGCCGCCCTGCTGCTCTCTTTCCAGAATCTACCTTGTCTGGACCACATGCTAATGAGCTAACTGAGAAGGTCTGACTTCCTGGCAGCGTTTCGTAATGAAACCCAGTTGCTCCATAGAAGAGCTGGCACGGGCAAAGAGACCTGAGTGACAGGACCGTGTGTGGACGCCAAGCGGTGTTGGGACCGTTTAGTTCAAGGGGTTGTCCGGGTGCCGGCACCACCTCCACACGCGCGGCTAACGACCGCGCCAAAGCGTGTGGGTGTGGTTTTCGAGGTAGTCGGGAGACGCGGCGTGGGAGGCAGGGACGAGGGGCCGACTCCCCTCGGGCCACGGGGGACGGCCGCACCCCACGCGGACGAAGCGCCAGTGGGCTCAGCACCGGCCCGCGAGCGAGGGGAGCCTGGCGATGCCCTTCCGAGGGGACCACGGTCAGACCTCCAAGCCCCGCTTGCGCTGCTTGTATTCGGCAGCGAATCAAGAGTTGCCCGAAACAGTAGCAATGAAGACTTTAAGAACCACCCCCCCAGCTCCCTGAAGGAAGTTGTCACATCTGTGTGTGACGCCTAGAGCTGCAGCAGCATCTTGTGACCGCGAGGGGACAGCCCCACCTGCGGTCGATGGGGGAGAGCAAAAAGAGCCCGGACCCTGGAAGAGTTCCCAGGGACGCTGGTGCCGGGTGGGACCGCCTACCAGCGGCCGTCACATTCGGCGAGAAAAAGCCACTTCCTCATCGTTTGATCCACTCCTACGTAGGTAGTCTTTTAATGTTTGTTTTTGAGAGAGAGAGAGAGAGCAAGAGAGAGCGCGTGATTGCGGAAGAGGCAGAGAGAGAGGGAGACAGGGCATCCCAAGCAGGCTTCTCGCTGTCAGCACAGGGCCACGAACAGTGAGATCGTGGGCTGAGCCGAAATCAAGAGTCAGATGCTCAACCGACTGAGCCACCCAGGCCCCCTGTTTGATCCACCTTCAATCGACTGCCCCGGGCCCTCTTGTCGACATACTCTCGCCTACGGAACGGTCCCCGTGTCGCAGACCCACTGCGAGAATTAAGTGAGGCGAGGAGGCTTGCGAAGCTCCGAGCCAGTCCCCCGTCCTGTGGTGTCGGATACGCGTCAGCCCCACGTGGCTGGAACTCGAAGCCCTTCCACATCGCCACCGCGATGACACGAGGGTAAGTCAGAGGCCCTCACGGAGCACGGGCCACGTTCAAGGCTCCAGTTCGCACGCGAGGTTGGCGCTCCGCTCCGTCCCCGTCCCCCTACGGGGGCATCGGAGGCGCTGGCTGATAATCTTCATCTCACACACCAGGAAGCTGAGGCACAGAGAGGGTGAGGAACTTGCCCCAGGCCCCCAGCAAGAACGCACTGGAGCTGGGGCTCGAACCAGGCCTGCGTCCCGAGCTCCAGCGTGAGACCGCCCTGCCCGGTCCCGTCCCCGGTGGAGGCACTCCTGTAGGACCCGCGAGCCCTGCACAGGGACCTCGCCCTCCGCTCCTGCATGTCCCCAGCTCAGAGCTTCCACTCGTGTCTCGCCTCCTCCCTGTGTCTGCTTGGTCCCGAGGCGCTCCCCGGGGAGGCGGGCAGAGCCAAAAAACCCTGGCTCGCCTGCCTTGCTAATAGAACTAGAATGTTCTTGTCGAGATGGGTTTCTTTTGGGGATGGCCAAGCAAGCCACGTACTCAGCTGCTAGAGGCAGAGGACAAACACGATGTGTCATCGGGGACTCGGCCACGGCTGCTGACACTTGTCCCTCGCTCTTCGGGGCCGGCTGTGCGAGGAGGAGACTGTTCTTAGGCCAAATCCAGCATCGCCGGGGAGTTTTCATAATTGCTGATCGCTCCGGGCTTCCCTCCCACGTTCCTGTCACTTCCCTTCTTCTCCCGAGGGGACTCGCAGGGTCAGCTTGGGGACCTCAGTCGCTGGGACGTCGCAGCCCCTCCCCCTGTGGGGAGGGGGCCCTGGCGGTCTTCTCTGCTCCCTTGACATCTCCTGCTTCAGGGAATCCCACAGACTGGGCGGAATCTGTGTCAGAAAGCGTTTCTGTTTGCTCTTGAACATGATCCCCGGCTCTCTGTGGGTTTCCTCGGCCAGCGTCAACCTGGAGGGCCGGTTCCCTCTGGAGCGCTAGACCCGGACGCTAGTAACATCGCCTCCGAGCTCCCTCGGGGCTGCAGCGAAGGGAGAGAAGCCGGGAGGCGGCCGCTGGGTCCCATCAGCCACGGCGCCGCGGCCCGCGGGCGCGGGTGCGGGTGACAGCATCCTGCAGGACGCGGCTCGTGTGCCTTATGACTCAGTGTGGGAGATAATTGCACACAGATCTGTTTTCTTTTTCTCCTTATCTGGTTATCTGCAGCTCCAAGATACCCACCCTTCCCTGCACGATTTGCCATCAGGCAAATGTCTGTTTTGTTGTGTGCTTGTAAATCCCTGTGTTGACTTTCTTGCTGCGTCCAGCCGCTGTGGCTTGTGGCGGGGAGGGGCACGTCTGCATTTTGGCCCCCTCGGACATCCCGTCTTGGGGGTCTAGCTTCTTCTGTGCTAGTCACAGATGGATGACATCGTATTTTGGGTTGTGCCGATATTTGACGGCTCAAGAATAGGCGGAATACAGGATTCCAGGTGGGCGGCTGGGGGCTGGGGGCCCTGTCCTCACGTGGTGCCTTAGGCCGTGAAAGCCAGAGCGAGCAGGTGTGGTCTAAGGATTCTGCCTCCTGGGTCAGCCCCATCAACCGTCTCTCTCTCTCTCTATCGCCATTTCAAGCCCCCTCGTGTAACTTTCCCTGCTACGAGATGGCACTGAATTTGACCAAGAGTGTGACCAAGTCACAAATACATTCCCTTTGGAAATGTCCTCACTGTGCCTCTCCTTCTAGAGAGTCCACTTTTTCAAGCAAACCAGAAGTCATTCCCTTTTCAGCTCCTGTCTTTCTCCCGTCCTTCGGGCTGTTGGTTCGTTTTTTTTCTTCCTACCGCCAGTTGGCATTAGGTCCCATCTGATCGTGCCTCTGACTTCCGGTTTGCTGCGGTTTCCTCCCACCGCGATGGCAGCATGGGGACAGATGCAAACCTGATGGGTGCTCCGCCCTCTGTGTCCAGAACTGTACCCCAGGGCAGTGCAGGAACTCAACCGGTACTTGGGGATCAATAGCATGGAGCCACTCACTAAATGCGAATCGGTGACAGTCCCGTGGTGCACGTGGGGCACCGAGGTCAACTGTGACGAGTTGGGGACGGCTGGGTGAGGCGCTGTGCTGTATACGTGTTGCACACCCGTGACCGTGTTGAACGGGGGGGCGGGGGGGGGGCGCCGGGGCAGTCAGCGAGCGGGGCTCTGCGGTCCTTCCGTCTGGGTTCAATTCTGGCCCCAGTTCCCGGTACATCCCTGCCCTTGGGCAGGTTGCTCAGGCCCCTCTGGGTCAATTTCCTCATCTGTAAATCCCCCCCGTCTGGGGATGATGTTAGTACCTATCTCACCGGGACGTTGTCCAGATTAAATAAGGTAATGCGTGCAGCTCACTTAAAAGGTGCTCCGTGCGGGGTGTGGGCTCAGCAAAGACAGCCGTTACTAATCCTTACAGCAGCCCTACTAAGCGGGAACCACTATGATCCCGACTTAGCAGACTGGGAAACTAAGCAAGCTCATAAGCTGACAGAGCGAAACAACACCCACCCTGTGCTCAGCGAGTCTGCATTTAATATGGGACAAACGCACAAAAAACTCGGCTCTGCATTGCATTGTGCTTAAAAAAAAAAAAAAAAAAAAGAAAAGAAAAAGCCAGATGCAGGCAAGGTGCTTCAGATCCCATTCCTTATGGAAGGACAGGTTCCAAAGCCCACGCTCGGGTCACAGCGCTATATTCCGTGGCTTCTGGGACGCCTTGGCATGAGTTCCGTGTCGTTCGAAGAAAATCCCCGGTTACGCAAGCACATGGGCCGGGGTGCGGCCTCAGGAACAAGCAGCGTTAAGCACGTGACACAAATGGGCAGCTTGAAGACGGCTCTGTGAGTGGAAGAGGCTCGTCACAACCCAGCGGCATCTGCAGGGACTGTTTGGGCTGAGCCTGCTGTTGCAGTTGCTTCACGGGTTGGCTTGGTGATGGGGCTGCCTCGTGGTCTCCGGCCCACGTCTGTTGACTGACGGTGTCCCGTTTCTGCTTTAAGGGCGCTGAACCTGGGCGCCGAGAAGACACCTAGCGGAGTCCCCAGGTGCTGCTTATGCCTGGAGCTCAGCTGAAATGCTCCTCGCGAGACCAAAGAGCAGCTCCACGCCCTGAGTAGCAAGCTGAGACCTGTCTTACACCGAGGGCCTGTGAGGGGTAGTCATTACCCGGCCTGGCCTTTGAATCTTGCCGATGGTGGTATTTATATTCTTAAAACGTGGCTGAGCAGACAGCCATTTCCTTGGGGAGTTAAGTCATCAGCTAACAGCGTCTGCAAATGGCCCCACGGAGACTGCCAGGGAGAAGGTTGAAGGTCACCGATGGCTCTGGGCGTCACTGGGCCACGCGCGGGGAACGGGAAGAAAAGGTTAGCCGTAGTAGTCACGTGCCGTGCGTCGTGCACGACTTGTGTGTAAGACGACTCATGAATAGGAAGTATTATCCCCATTTTACAGAAAAGCAAACCGAGTCTCAGAGAGGTGAAGTCGTCTGCCTAGGTCACACAGCTGGGATGCTGGATGTCTGAAGTCTGGGATATCTGATTCCAGATTCCATACTCTCACCCTCGGTTGACTCACGATTCTTCTGTTTCGGGAAACAGGGAAGAAGACGGCCTCAGGAGAAGAGGGAGGAGACTGTGAGGGAACGGGAGAATCGGAGGAAGAAAGGGGCGCCGGTGTTGGGGAGTGAGGTCGGGTGGCCTTGATGATTTGCACAGGCCTCCCAGAGGAGCCCCAGCCTGTCCGGCAGGAGCGGCAGCTTGCAGCCAGCCACAGAGCTCCGGGAAGAAATCGAGGGGGCGTGGCCACAGAAGCCACTTCCAAAGCAACCCCGCGCGCGCGTTCTGCCCCTGGTGTCAGCAGGACACTCAGGTTGCAAGTGACAGAAAAGCTAATCAAGCCGGCTTAACAGAAAAACAGAAAAGCAAACATGGGCTCCCTCAACTTAAAAGTGCAGAGTAGATGACTTCAGGAACGGCTGTGTCTAGGTGCTCCAACAAAGCTGCTCTCCGTGTTGTCTGCTTTTTCAGGCAGGCATTCTCCAAGGAGGATGGAAGTCAGCAGCCCCAGGCTTGTGTCCAATGCTTTTGCAGGCGGGAGGAAGTGGCTCCCTCACAGGAGTTCCAACAGAAAGTCTGGGACGGAGCGGCCCTGAGAAGGACTAACGTTGCCGGGGTCACGTGCCCGTTCCTGAACCAAGCACTTTGGCCACAAGGGGATGAGATGCTCTGATTGGCTCATCCGTACGCAGAACCAGGGCCAGCCCCGCCAGAGCTGCCTGGACCGGGGAGGGTGCGTCCCCAAGAGAAATTTCCAGAGAAAAGTGTTAAGCATACTGAGGAGCGAAGACGGAAACCTCAGATGTCCTCTACCAAGCTTTCTTTTCATTTTTCTTTTCAATTTTATTATTTTTTAATTTTTCAAAATGTTTTTATTTATTTTTGAGAGAGAGAGAGACAGAGAGACAGAGCGTGAGCAGGGGAGGGGCAGAGAGAGAAGGAGACACAGAATCGGAAGCAGGCTCCAGCTCCGAGCTGTCAGCACAGAGCCCGACGCGGGGCTCGAACCCACGAGCCGGGAGATCACGACCTGAGCCACAATTGGACACTTAACCGACTGAACCACCCAGGCGCCCCTTGATTTTATTTGTAAGTAATCTCTATACCCGACTTGGGGCTCGAAGTCGCAACCCCGAGATCCAAGTTGCACGCTCCACTGACTGAGCCAGCCAGGCTCCCCAAGCTTTTTCTTAGTAAAGTGACAGCACTCGTTCATCACCACCCTGCGACACTTGTCACTGTTATCACCACCCTGGCTACAGTAACTACCCAGACCCCTGACTGCTTGCGTGCTTGAGTCTCTTATAAACCACACGGCAGGACGCCCGTCCGCGGGGCGGCTCCGGTGTTATCCACCTCACCCCCCTGCACGTACCTTCGACAATGTTTTCTCTTCCGTTTCCGTTTTGTTCTTTTCTCTCTTTTTTAAATTTTACCTTTAAAGAGAGAGCGAGAGAGAGTGCAGGGCAGGGGGGAGGGACAGAGCCAGAAAGAGAGAGAGAGAGAGAGAGAGAGAGAGAGAGAGAGAATATCCCAAGCAGGCTCCACGATCCGCGCAGAGCCTGACCTGAGGCTCGATCCCACGACCCCAGGATCATGACCTGAGCTGAAATCAAGAGTCAGACGCTCAACCGAGTGAGCCACCCAGGCGCCCCCTCCTCTGTTTATAAAGTAATAGGTGACCGTGTTGGAAAATACAAAGAATCTCACGCTCAGAGGAAGCCATTCATAGTCCATTCCAGAGTTTTTTCCATGTACTATAGGTACTTTTTCTGTAATTATAAGGTCATTTGATGTGTTAAGTTGTGTGCGCTGCTCCTTCCCGTTAGTTAGTAGCTTAGCCATTTCTCTGCCTCCTTAAAAGTCCTTTGTAAAGACCATGGTGGCCGAGGCCCTGAGCCTTGCGCCCCACGCCGCGGCCAGCAGGTCTGGGGACGGGGATTAGCGGCCGCACCAGGACCGCGTCGGGCGAGCTGCGGAAAAGCGGTTCCCGGATAGGAGGAGTGCTTCTGCTTCGAGCAGATGGGAGGGTAGCTGTTCGACTGCGTCGGGAAGCTGGCGCTGGGGCACTGGATTCAGACGGGGCGGATCCTGACCTGTGGGATGACGCGGCACAAGCCACCCCTGTGGGGTCAGCGGGGAGCCTCCTGGGCGTCTGAGCTCCTGCTTCGGGGCGGTGAAAACCACAGGATTGTCCTGATCGAAGGTGCGGTCTCAGTGCAGCCACGCAAAGCGAGCAGAGTCACAAGATTCATTATTTACAGGTGCCAGGACCGGGGGGGAGCGCAGTCACGAGCCAGCAGGGTCGCGAGCACTTAGTACTTCTAAGGTGGTTGGGGCGGAGTCGCGAGCTTCTCGTGAGCCCGACTCCAGGAGGTTGTATTAAAAGGGGACTCGGGAAAAGCAAAGCAGAGACCGATGGTGGAACCCTAAACTCAGACGCATCTAAATGTCCAGACTCGGCGTGAGCAGGGTTGGCGTTCTATAAGTGACCAGGGCGGCGTCTCAGAAAAATAAAAGTTGTTTTCCTCATCACGATCGGGCTCCTTCCCTGGTGCCTACCTCCAGCCTTCCTCCAGGCTAGAAGATGCACCGTCAACTTTTCTGGCCGCCTTGACTGCCGTACTCCCGTGAGGCTGTGTCCTTGTGCTGTCCCCCATCACATGTCCTCTTGTGTTTCCTGGCCGGGGCAATTTTATCTCGCTCTCCCGTCTGACTGCAACATCACGTGTGGCTTTGGCCTGCCTTGTCTTAGGCTTGTCTGGACACATGTCCACCTACCCCGGAGGCTGGACCTTATTTCAGTGGCTGGTTGATGAGCGTCTACCTGGGGGGGGGGTGAGGGGGCACTGAGCTCCATGCTGAAGATACTGTGAAGAATAAGCAGACCTGGTCCTGCCCTTGGGAAGTTTACAGTCTAGACTAGTGGACAGACGTCATCTCATGAAAAGTGTTCTAGACCTTGAGGGCATGTTTAATGGGGAAGGGGGGGCTGGCGGCAGGGGGAGTGTTTGAATCAGGGAAGATTTCATGGAGGAGGTGATACCTGAGCTGAGTTCTGAGGGGGTGTTATCTGGTCCAAGAGACAGAGAAGAGAGACCGAGGCAAAAGGAGCATGTGCAAATGCCCTGGGGGAAGCATGGTGACCTCAGAAGGGGGGTGGGGCTGGAGAGCTGGGGTGGGGGACGGGGGAAGGCGGACAGTAGGGGAAGGGGGCCGGAGAGGACCATGGGCAAAGGCATGCCGCGCCTTGGGGGCCCGGTGAGAATTTTGATCCCCGTTCTAAGAGCAATAGTGAGGTAGGGATTGGAACGATCAGAATGACGTAGTATCAGTGAAGCATTGCAGTGTGTCAGTGGAGTATCAGCAGACAATGAGGGTGGGCCGTTCCATTATGGTCACTGTCTTCTGGGGCAAACCTGTCTCTTTCGCCACTGACCCAAGTAGCACGTGTACCAGCTTTTTGATCCAGGCATCTGAGCGGCTTTTCAATGTCAAGAGTGTATCCACTCATTCGCTCGCTCATTCCTTCATTCAAAATACCGGCCGGAGGGTGCCTGCAGGGCTCAGTTGGCTAAGGGTCCGGCTCAGGTCATGATCTCGTGGTTCATGGGTTCGACTGCGCTGACAGTGTGGAGCCTGCTTGGGATTCTCTCTCTGCCCCTCTCCACCCTGTTCGTGCTCTCTCTTCCTCAAAATAAATAAATGAACATTAAAAAAACAAAAATACCGGTTGAGGTCCCTTCACGCGTCCAGCACTGGTGAAGTCCAAGCAGGCGTCTCAGGATATAGAAGAGGCTCGAGAAACATTTGTTGGACAACAGAGTGAATCTCTCAAGAGCTTGCCAGCAGTGACGTTCTTGGATGTCGGCGGCTTCGTGTTGTGATGGCTTCAACCCATCACGCGTCGAAATTCCAGCTTTTACATTTTGTAAAAACAGTAACTTGTATAAAAAGATGTACACGTTAATTACAAAGGTGTAAATCCCACCATCTGTGATTTGTGTGATTTGAGATAAATTATTTCAAAGCTCTGGGCTTCAGCTTCTTGACTATATGAAGGGGAATAACAGAGGTGCCGGAGGGCGTGGGGGGGGGGGGGGGGTGGGGCTCAGTCAGTTGAGCGTCCGACTCTTGGTTTCAGCTCAGGTCATGATCTCACGGTTCATGGGTGCGAGCCCCGCGTTGGGCTCCACGCTGAAGGTGCGGAGCCTGCCTGGGATTCTCTCTCTCAGCCCCTCTCCCCCCCTCAAAATAAATAAACGTGAAGAAGAAGGGGGCTATAACTAACCGCAGCGCGTGCGGAAATGAGCTCAAGTGAGGCTAACGTCTCACACAGCGCCTGATAGCGGAAAGCCCTCAGTGACACTCGCTCAGGTTATGCTCGCGAGCGAGTCGGCTGTGCACCCTCTCGGGCACTCGGATCCGGAATGGCTGAGAGAGGTGTGTCCGAGGGAGAGGGGGCGGAAAGGAAGATTTGACCACCTTGGTCTTCTGTACCCCCGTGGGCTCTTTCCTCTCCCACCTTCCAAGGCAGGGGGGCCCTCGGTGCCAGCTCCGAGCACAGAAGCCAGCAGATCCCTCTGGGTGGCCAGCGGGGACTGACCCGGGGCACGGCGGGTCCCATCTCTTGCTCGCCCGAGCCGACCTGCGAATAGCGAGACCTCTCCTAGCCCCGCTCCCCATCACCTACGTCAGAGTCACCCTCGGTGCACTGAGGTTCCTTTCGCAAAGTACAGGAGGGCCCTTTCCAGGTCAGTGCGGTGGAATTGAGCCCTGGAGCGGGGCTCTCCCCTTTCCAGAGTCAGCCCCCTCCCTGGTTTGTTTCCATCCGTCTCTCGGGAGCTCAGTCTCTGCCCTCCTCTGAGGGGCGCGATTACGGCCATCTTCATTTCAGTGTATCTTTCTTATTATATTGTTATTTTTAGATTACACCAGCCAATGCACCCTCACTTCGAAAATACCGAAACACGAATCTCAAAGTAAAGCCCTTTCCCTAGAAATGAGCAGTTTGCGAAAAATTCTTTAGGAAGTTTTGTGTATGTTGACAGTATTTTTTCAACAAACACGGGTAACGCTACGCATATTATTTCAGTCTTTTTTTTTTTTTTTTTTTTTTGCCTTTAAGCACGTCTTAGACGTCGTTCCAGATCGAGTCCTTCCTGTTTTAACAGCAGCAAAGAATCTGCCGTGGGGACGATCTATAGTATATTATTCCCTCCCCTACAGGTAGATATTGAGGGGTTTTCTAATTCTTCGCTATGACAAACACTGCAACCATGAACAGCCTTATGCCCATGTCGGGAAGCCCCGGAAAAATCATGAAGTTGAAAGCTGGAATTCGAATCTGAAAAGCAGAATCAGTGGGCCAACCAATAGTCATAACGGGAATCAAGCCCTTACTAGGTCGCAGGCATGGTTTAATGCTTTCTGTTTATTAATTAATTTAATCCTTACAGCGATCTCTGCAATGGTCACTCTCAGCCCCATTTCCAGGTATGGAAACTGAGGCACAGACAGGCCAGGAAATCGAGATCACAGCTGCTAAAAAGTGTGTTTTAAATTTTGGCCCATATTCCGTTATTGACCCCCAGAAAGACCATATCCAACTATTCTCCTGCCAGCTGACCCTTTTGCCCTGCTCTCTAACAAAAGCGGGTCATTGATAACTGTAGCCCACATTTACGGAGGGCTTCAGACGCGCTGTATGCAGGGCACCTGGGTGGCTCAGACTCTTGATTTCGGCTTGGGACATGGTCTCGCGCGGTTGGTGAGTTTGAGCCCCACGGCGGGCTCTGTGCTGAGACACCCAGGCGCCCCCAGAGGGCACTTTCGCCTCCAGGTAACGACCAGGGGAACCCCCAGGAGGTTTTCCATCGGGGGCAGTCACCTCTGCGCCCCTCCCCCCCAACGGCACTCTGTCAACTCATCTGCTTTGCTTTGTGGCCCTGCCACCATCCACCTCCAGGTAAGGCCTGTCTGTCACTCACACCTTAGTGTCAATTGCTTTACTCAGCTAATTAGCTCAGCACCGGGCCTGCCTGCCGGAGGTCCAGACTCCCCCTAAGGCCTTAGCAGGAAGGAGACAGACTTACTTCTGAGGGAAGGTAGCCCAAGGCTGAGTGGGGGTGACCCAGCAAGGACCAGGAGACAAAGCCGCCTTCAGGGAGCCCGGGAGTGAGCCGGGAGTAGGGGGGAGAGGGGTGGCTCCCTGGCCACTTAGAAGGAGTTGGGGCGGACCAGAGGAAGGTGCCAGACCCGGCCACTGCTTGCGGGAGGTGGGGGGCAATAACATGCCCCCCCCCCCAGTGGTCTGCGAAGCCCTCAGGTGACAAGGTCACTGCCTTCACCGCATCAGGGCGGCCTGTGTGGAGGCTGCCCCCGCTGGAACGTGGCCCCGGCCCAGGGGGCCGGTTCTGTACGTCCAGCCACAGGTCCAGCTTCCCTGTGGCTTCTTCGCGTCTCTCCTTGGGCTCTGTCTTCACCCGCTCCCCACCTGCCCCCTTGGCACTCTCCTGGAGGGAAGACAGCAAGCTTCGGGGCTGGAGGTGTCCCGAGAAGTGGCCGGGGATCCCCCGTCTGCACACCGAGCTCCGGACTGCTCAGCACGGTGGACCTGGGGCTGGCAGCTCTTCGCGGCTCGGGTCCCCGCTCGTGTCCCCACACATCCCACCCTGCAGCACCCACGGGCCCATGCTTTCTGCTCTGCGCCCCGGAATACTTTTACCCCGGGAAGGTAGGGCCGCCCCTTCCCACGGCAACCCTTCTCTGCCTCCCCACTCACCCCGCAGCCATGGGAACGAGTAGGGATTTGCAAGAGATGCCCTTGTGCCCTGATTCCGTGAGACGCTAACTTTAGGGGAAGCGGTTAGGGTTGTTCTGGAACCTTCTGCACTGTGTTTGCAATTCTGCCAGTCTGCAATGACTTCCAAAACGAAAAGTTAACAACAAAGGGACCCTTCCTCCCGACAGTCCTATTGGGCCCCACGTGTCCTGCGTGATGGGACCTTCCTCTTTATCTTGTGGGTCAAGGTCTGACCTTTGTCCACCCGCCAGCCCCGTGCGCCCCCATGAATACAATGCCTGGCCTGACGGGAAAGCCACTCAACGGACACACGTGTTGCCTCCCTGAACCTCCCCCCCCCACCCCCCCGCCACCCCTGCCCTGCTTTCGGCTTCTCAGGACTTGATCACAGTCGGTTTGGCCCTTAACCTGCTGCTTAGAACCACTTGGCTAAATGTCTCTGCAGTAGGTCGAGTCCCCCCGAAGTCGCCGAAGATGTGTGCCCAGAGGCAGCCAGACAGGGGATGGAAGAAACCGAACCCGGGGGTGGTTTCAGACACGAAGCTGGGCTGGGCCCGATCCCACTGGAGGTTCTGGACTGTGGAGGACGCTCAAAGCCTGGCCGGCCTCGAGGCAGGGGCTGGGCTGACCAGCAAAGGCCACGCGCTCTGAAGAGAAGGGCAGGTGCGGGGCCCCGGGGTGCTGGGGAGGGGAGAGCAAGGCAGATGCCGGGGGGATGGACAGGAAGGGAAGGTGAACAGGAACGTGCTGGCACCTGCAGGCGGGAGCCGGAGGCCCCGAGGATGGACTGGAGCCCGTCCCCTCTCGTTCTCTGGCTGTCTGGTTCTCGCTCCCTCTGGCGGCGGTGACAAGGGTGCCCCGCAGCGGCGAGGCCCAACACCTGCCTGGCCCAGGAGTCAGAGAAGCTGAAGGAGCAAGAGGGGAGGAGGAGGGTCAGTGACGGGCCTGGCATCGCGGAGGTGAGCCAGCCAGCAGGCGAGTGTCGGTCTCTCCGACCGCCCCCCGTGATGGGCTGACTGTGTCCCCGCCAAAGAGACGTTGAAGTCCTGTCCCCTCGGATGCCGGCTCGGTGATCTGAACAGGACAGGGACGTTTGGACGCAGACGTGTAGAAGGACGGCATGAAGGTGGCTCCAAGCCAGAGAGGCCTGGGGCCACCGGAAGCCGGAAGGGGAAGAAGGATCCTCCCCTGAAGGCTTTGCAGGGGGCACAGCCCTGCCGACCCCTTGATTTTAGACTTTGAGCCCCAGCGCCGTGCGAGAACAACGTCCTGTCTTGTTTAGCCATCTAAGCTTTTGGTTCTTTCCAGAGGAGCTGTAGGAAACTACTCCAACTCCCTCCCACACCCCACAGAGAAGGGGGTGCCCCCACAGCTGAGCCAGGCCCTGCCCCGGGGCGTCGGGTCCCTGGGCGTCCCTGTCCAGCCTCCAGCGGCCCATTCGCTCCGTGAGGTCAAGCCTCCCATCCGGCTCCTTCTCTTCAGCTGCCCCAGGCCTGGCCAAGTGCCCCGCACAGAGTGGGGCCTTTTGCACCTGACAGAAGGGGGCGGAGGCCGGCAGGGAGAGAGATGTGACCATCGCAGCCTTGGTGGGCAGGAGAGGGGACCTCCTCTAGCCAGACCCTCACTGGTCAGCAGATGAGACCCCAGCTTTCCTTCCTTGCTCCTGAGGGACAGACAGCCCCAAACCCTGGCTGACCAGGCCCCTCCGAGTGTTAGTTTATCAGGACAATAATAATCTTCGGGGTGATTGACGGTTTCGAGGGATTACCAGCCTATAGTGGGGAAGCTGATAGGCATTTATTACCTACTTAACCATTTAAATCAAACAAACAAAAAAAAAAGCCTTGTTGCCCGAAAGGTGATGAATGTTTCTGTGGAGACACCCTATGAAAATGATTCATTAACATGACCAAGAACTGCCTGGCCTCTTGACACGGGGAAGAGGTCGGATGATCCCACAAGAGCAGTGCTCTTGGGGGCCTGAGAGAATTTGGGGGTTTGTTTCTTTCTGCTTGGGGTGGGGGCGTGGGGGGCGTACGTTCACAGGTTTCAGCCAGGGTGCTTTGTGGGATTTGGGGTTTTGTAAGAACCCTGACCCGTGTTCACCTCTGACAGCAAAGCTGCTCGCTGCTTTGTGAGGGAGTATTGCCTTGAAAGAATCCCAGTGGCCTCCCCAAAGTCTCCTCCTTCTAGAACCATCTACGGTTCAGGGGCCAGGTAAGGATGTCACGACGGTGCTGCCTGATGCGGCCAACATGGGATAGAGGATGCCAGAAGTTTGATGTGTGGAAACGGGGCGGACAGGGACCGTGGTGACGTGATGGGCAGCGGGGGCTGGGAAGTGGCCGGCTCAGGTGCTCCCTCCGCCACACCCCCTCCCCACACCCTTGAGGAGGGGACTGCTCTCTGAGCCTCGGTTGCCTTGTCTGCTCATACTCAGACCTGGTTCCTCGGGGTTTTGCGAGGGTTCGTTGAGAATCAGAGCAAAATTCCTGAGTCTGTTCCCAAGCGGGGCTGAGCACAGCACCTGGTACAGAGGGAATGCCGTGCAAAGTCACGCTGGGGCTCCCTTCTGGCTACTTCGCCACAATTCCTGCCTCCCCAGAGACCCCCACCGAGCCTGTGCGCTCCAGGACAAGCCATGCCCTCCGTAGGCCCCCAGCTTGTTGCCGTTTTCTAGAGTCACAGGTGACGCTTATGCCAAGAGCTCCCACGGCTTTCTCTCTGAACCGCAGCCAGCCCATGCAGGAGGCACTGGCCCGAGCCCCATTTTCCAGGCTAGGAAAACTGAGGCCCAGCGAGGGTTAAGTGCCTCACCCAAGATCACGCGGCCGCTAAGTGATGAGTGCTCAAACTGCACCCTAATCTGTCTGAACCTTTGTTTTTGGTATTTACAAATGTGTCTTGCCAGCTGGGAGAGGCCGGAAATGGGTGAATGTTTCTTAAGGAATCAGGTACCAGAATCTTTCCTTCCCTTTATCTCGTTGAATCACCATGGTGGCCCTTCAAAGTGGGTATTTTATTAGTCTTGATTTATAGCTGCTTGCTCATAGAGCGTTAGTCCTTTCAGTACAAAGAGTGACTTTGGGGAGGCAGGCGGTTTTCGAGGTAAAATCACATTTGGGTTCAGCCTCGCTATGGAGCTGTGTGACCCAGGAGCAGTTGCTTAACCTCTCTGTGCCGCAGTTTCTCCCTCGGTAATCCTGGCACCCGGCTCCTACGGCTGTTTGAGGCCCAGTGACTTTACATCTCCACACAGGGCTCACGGCAGAGGCTTTGTCCTTGTTGCCTGTGATTATTGGGCCCCGATGGGCTGGGGTCTGGCAATGTCGGTCCCCTTGTCATTGCTCGGTGGGTAGCAGTGATAGGCGGGCTTCCACCACTGGAAACTGTCCACGCCTATCTGACCCACACTGAACACTACTGCCAACAACACCCCTCCCTTTCTCTCTCTTATTTGAAGATGAAGTTCATATTTCTACTATCTGCTCTAGGTGTGTCTGAGAAGGAAAAAAAAAAAGTAATTTAAAAGCCTGGAATTCAAAACCCGCAAACCTTTGAAGCCACAGCCAGCTGAAAACATTGCAGTCAACTGTAGTCACTCATGTTTATCAGGGGGAGAAAAAAGGTTCACTCCAAACAAAAGCGCTTACCAGGGAGAGGGAAAATATGAGAAGTATTCGGTCCAACGCTTCATTTGCGCCGGATTGCACTTCTGAGCAGCTTAACCAGCAAGGCATTTCACCCACTGGGGGCTCAGCTGCTTTCCCCCCCACCCCCACCCCAGGAAGTTATTAAGTTGAAAATAATTAAGGTTGCTAAGTGATTTCATGCCCGTGAAACCACTAGAAAGGAATCCCATCCCTGTTTAATTAAGAAATGAAGAAAGAAGAGACAAGGAAGGATGAGAGGAAAAGGGGAGGAAGGAAGGAGGGAGGAAGGAAGAGAAGAAAAAGGAAGGGAGGAAGAAGGAAGGAAGGAAGGAAGGAAGGAAGGAAGGAAGGAAGGAAGGAGGAGGGGAAGGCGGGGGAGGGGAGAAAGGAAAGCCAGTGATACTCTCAGGGGGATGGGGCTCTTCTGGGGGCTCCCTAGGAACAGCTCTTCTTATCACAGAATGAGCTCATTTCCTGCTCAACTGGAAAGTGGTTCCTGCCGCGGCCTCCCCCCCCCCCCCGCCCCGGTTGCCCCCACCCCTTCATGGCACCTCCTTGCTGCAAACAGGGGAGAACAAAGAGATTCGGAAGTTCTCGTGGCATATCCTGTGCCAGCTTCTGAAGACTCGAAGGGTCCCAGCTAGAACACTGAGCAGAAGTTCTGGATGCAGACTGGCTCCAGTGTTCCCCAGGTGGGTGGCCTCGGGAAAAGGCCCTGACTTTTTTGCCTGTCTAGGATTTCACTTATGTGCACAAGATCAGTAGTATAGTGGTCTTGCCTCTCTGCTTAGACCAAACCCTATGAAACTACTGTTTTTGTAGGTCAAAATGGCCGAAGGTCAGTGATTCCATGTGATGGTACCAGAATCAGCTAAAAAGAAGGAGTGTGGGAGTGTTTTGAAAATGGCTACATGTCGTACTGATGCGAGAGGTGAGCTAATTCTACAGGTAGTCACCGACCGTCGCCGAGGTGCTGGTGCTGGGCTGAGTCGGCACGTTAACGCGGACATCACTCAATCCTTGCAGCAACCCCAAGGACGGATGCAAGTAATCTTCATTCTGCGGATAAGGAAACTGAAGCTCGTGTGGCCAAAATCACGTACTCTAGGACATTTGCCTGGGATGTGTAGCAGCCCGGATTTGAACCCAGGCAGTCTGGCTTCAGAACCCAAGCTCTCTACCATTAATCAATCATCAGCTATTTAAGTCAATCTGTTCATTCATTCAAGAAATATTTATTAAAGTCTTTTTTTTTCTTTCTCACGGTTCTAGGCATTAAGAATACAGTGATAGGGAAGATAGAGTCCCCAATTCTATGGAGAGAGAAAGGTAACACATAGCAGATAAGGAAAAAGGATTATAGATAATGGTAGCAACAGGAAGGAAGATAAGAGGTGAGGTGGGGAGGGGAAGGCTATGATATCATGGAAAATCCATATTTGGTCTTCATCCCTAGTTCCTGGCACGGAGATCTTAAAACCTTTGGGATTTCCAGAGTGATAGGAGGTAATAGGAGCATCTGTTGTTATAACATTTGGTCTTTGCCTCTGGTTCCTGATACAGAGGCCCTAAATCCTTTGGAATTTAGTGAGTGGTAGCAATGTCTTTTGTTCTAATGAGGTGATTCTTGGCAGGTCCCTAAATAGCTTCATGATGGGGGCTGGTCACCCGAAAGACTAAATCTTGATCAGAAACTTGGAACTTTCAGCCCCATCCCCCAATCCCAGGGGAGGGGCAGGAGATTGAGTTAACAATTAAAGGTGGTCATGCCTATGTGATGAAACCCCCCATACAAAACCCTAAACGATGATGTTCAGGTTGCTTCTGGTGAACACATCCACGTGTTGGGACCGGGATGAACCCCCATTCTGCAAGGACAGAGGCTCCTGGGTTCAGGATGCTTCCAGCCCTATGTACCTCTTCACTGGCTGTTCATTTGTATTGTGTTCTGGGAGAAGTTATAACAAATTGATGAACCCGAGGAGGGGGTGTCATGGGTGCTTCCCCCATCCTCCCCCTCCCCCCAGTTTATGGCTGGTCTGTTAGAAGTATGAGAGGCCCAGGTACCTGATGCAATTGGTACCTGATGTTGGCACCGTCTTTTGGGGCTGAGCCCTTAACCTGGGGGGTCTGTGCTAACTCTAGGTAATATCAGAATTGAATTGAGTTGCAGGACACCCAACTGGTGTGCAAAGAATTAAAGTATTGGTTGGGGTAGGAAGAAACATACATTTGGAGGAGAAGCAAATGATAGTTGGTGTCAGAAGTGGGATTTGTTAGCCTTGCCCTAGTTCATGGGAACATGTGATTTGAAAAGAGAATGGATGGAAGGCAGGGGATGAGAGGCTGTGGGTTTCTGGGTGGCCATGTGGTCACCCCTCAGACGGAGCAGCCACTGTACTGTAGTCAGTTATTAAAGATAAAAGTTAGCAACAGAATTCAGAGTTGGATCCAACTTTTGGCGAGTTGGTTCACTGAATGCATAAGGAAAAGCAAACTAATAAGAAAAAAGCAAAATATGTAACCCCTTGGTTACTGTTATCTGTAATAGCTAAACTGGAGTTAAAAGAAGTGCTGAGTTGTACCTTGATGCTAGACAAAGCTCAGATTTCAGGCAGTCAGAGGTTGGCCATCCATAAAGGGGAAAAGAGTGGGGGGGATAACAGAGAATACCCCTAAACTCTGGTCACCAAGAAGGTAGTCCATGTGACAGAAGGAAAAAAACCAAGAAAGTATTGAAACCAGGGGGTATAGTGTGAAGGAGTCTCAGTTTGTAGATCAGTATCATCAGCTTCCTGAAGAATCTTTACTAAGATAGATTTTGAGGGGCATCTGGGTGTCTTCAGTTGGTTAAACATCCAACTTCGGCTCAGGTCATGATCTCATGGTCCATGAGTTCGAGCCCCATGTTGGGCTCTGTGCTGACAGCTTAGAGCCTGGAGCCTGCTTCGGATTCTGCGTCTCCCTCTCTCTCTGCCCCTCCCCCACTCATTCTCTTTCTCTCTCTCTCTCTCTCTCTCTCTCTCTATCTCTCTCTGTCCCTCGATCTCGCTCTCTCTCTCTCTCAAAAATGAATAAACATTTTAAAAATTTAGAAAAATAAATAAATACAATGGATTTAAGTGACTAACTCGGGCACAGTAACCTTATGCTGCAGAGTGGAAGAGGCTATTCTGATGGGGCCGTCTGGGTGGTGACATTTGAGGAGGAGGCTGGGTGTCAGGAACATCTGGAATACAGTGAGGGTGGTAAAAGCAGCCAGAGGGTGGGGTAAATGTGGCCCGTGGGGCTTTGGGGGATGCTGGGGAGGAGGCCATGGCCACGGTCCAGGCACAGGTGGTGGTGGCCGGGATCCAGCAGCAGGCAGGGAAAGTGGGTAGAATCCAGATCCACCTTGAAGGGGGGAGTGGTAGGATCTGCTGGTGGATGAGACGTGCCAGGAAAAAGACAAGGCTGTTGGCTTTGTTACTCCCAAGTCCACAGCTACCGCATTGGGGAGAAAGGACTAGAAACCCAGGCTCCTGACATTGGTCAAATACTCTCTCTGTCATCCGTTCATTTGAAAGCATTTATTGAGTTCTTGCTGTGTGCCTGTGCTGGGCACTGAGACCCGCTGTGTGGCCAGGGAGCTTCCATTCTCGAGGGGAAGGCAGATGCCAATCACAAGGGTCTTAAGAGCCCATATCATCACATGGGTGCAGAGAAGCTGGGTGCCCTAAGGACACATGTCAGGGGACCCCACTCCTCCAGGCTTCTTGCCGAAGGACAAAGCTGGACCAGAAAGACGGCCAACGCCTCTCAGGGTCCAGGGAGCACGCCGAACAATTTATGACGGTGCTCTCATGCCACTTTGGTAAGAAACCTACAAGGAAGGAACTATTTTTATTCCCCTTTTGCAGATGAGACAACCCAAGGTTCCGTGGGAGGGGGTTGGTTGCCCAAGGTCACAGCTGGCAGAACCAAGATACAAACCCTGGGATTTGGATCCTAAGTTTCATCCAGTTCTCTCTTCAAAATCCTCTGGTATCAGCCCCTTCCCATTACTGCCTGGAGAAAAATAGACGTGATTAATAAATCACTATGTCAAGTAATAACCATGTTCTACCTCGAGACAGTCCCCTGTGATAGAAGCAGGTGTGTTTTTTTTGGTGGGGGGGGGGGGGAGGGGGAAGCATAAGGGAAACTTGATGAAAGTCCAGAATTTTCCCCGTGAAGTCCACATGACCTTTAATTACTTACAGATTTAATAGAATATCACTCCACATGATTTATTCCACTGAAAGATTGATTAGTAATACAACTTGAATTGCAGTTCATCTCCCCATGCAATTTAAGATGATTTAGTGCCAAATAAAGACTAACCCCAAAGGCCTTGCTTCAAAGAGCCGCTGTCTCCCTTGTTGTTCTAACGCATTTGGGAGAAATTGCGAGCCCACTGGTCAGAAAGCAATTCGATCTTTCCTAGCCTTCAACTAAACGAGGATCCGGATCCTTCCAACCTTGACGGGGGTGCGGGCTTGATTGGGGTCTGGGTCACTTTCTTCTGGCCCCGGGTCTCTCAGCTTTGGCATCATGGACATTCGGTCTGGACCCACCTCTGTTGTGGGAAACCATGCTGGGTATTGTAGGATATTGATTAACATGCCTGGCCCCCACCCACCGGATGCCACTAACACCGTCCCCAAGTTGTGAAAACTGTAAATGTCCCCAGACATTGCCACATGTCCCCCTGGGGGGCGCAGAACTGTCCCTGGCTGAGAACCACTGATCTACACCTCACTAAAGCGGGGAGCCAAAGCGTATTCTTTAGAAAAGTAAAGAGCAAACAAGCACACTTATAATCTCACTTGCGCGTGTACAGTTAAAAGCAGAGAAACTTGGCATCTGGGTTCCTCAGTTGGTTGAGATTCCTACTCTTGAGTTTGGCTCAGGTCATGATCCCGGGGTCATGGGATCGAGCCCCACGTTGGGCTCTGTGCTGAGTGTGGAGCCTGCTTGGGATTCTCTCTCTCCCTCCCTCTCTCTCTCTCTCTCTCCCTCTCCCTCCCTCCCTCTGCCCCTCTCCCCTGCTCACACACACACCCCCTCTCTCCCAAACAAAAAGAAAAGGAAAGAGTACATTTATAAAAAGAAGTGGGGAAGCTTTCTCCAAGGGATGCGTCGTTCCCTTTCATTTCCTTATCTCTTTGGTCCCCGTTGTTACATAGACAATACCCTTCGGATGCCTCCAGGGAGACCCTCGGGGGACGGACACTGTGGACCTCGGGTTTCACCAGCGGTGTTGAGCAGGACACTCTGTGCCCTGGCAGCGGCTGGTGGGTTTCTTCCCTTCCGCATTCTGGATCGTGCCTGAACCAAAGGGACTCCCCAGGCCTCCGGATGAAAAGCCAAGTGGTCAGAAATGTGGCTCCCTTAATGCAGTCTGAGTTCTCGGGCCAGAGGAACACACGTCGTTCCATTCAGCGGCTAGACTGCACCAGCTTCTGGGGTTTCAGCTTTGGGGAACCCCTGTCCCTCCAGGATGACTTCTGATGTCCCTGTGTGTGTGCACGCACGCGAGCCCGAACACGTTGCAAACACCAGTCATGGAAATTTCTGGGACAGTCCTGCTGTTGACACCCTCTCCCCTTTTCCATCTTAGACAACAAATAAAACAGCCCAGTTCTCCTCTGCGGCAGGACCACCAAGGCTGAGCAAAGGGCCGCCAGCCCCCTCCCGAGGGTCCCCCTGCAGTCTGTTCCACTCGCCTCTTTCAAGGACGTCTCAATGAGTGGCCTTGTTGAGACGTCCACTAAGGCCCAGACTAGAAGGGACCATTAAAAACAGTTTAATCGGAACAAAAGAAGTTCTGTTCTCATTGTCCCCCTGGTTGCAGTTTGGATGCGGCAGCTGAAAATGTATCTGCACCGAGCAACAAACCGGGATCCAGCCACGCTGCCGGGTTCACCCTCCGCAGAGATTTCTGGATGGATCCTTGGAGGAGATAATTTACAACTAAAGCAAAACACAAGGAGAAGCCTTTTTATTTGGCACAAATGTTTCCTATTAAAAGCCTTCGAAAGCCCCCGGTAACTGGAGCTCTTCCCCCAGCCCTGCACAAGCTCAAGGTGACCCTAGTAAGGCACACAGAATTCTGAAAGGAATTCTTGGTTTGGATGCTGATCCTGTGTGCGAGGAACAGTGTGGAATTGGACCGTGAAAAAGTATACGGAAGCACAAGCATGCGAACGAGGAGTGTCTTTGGGTTGATTTTAAATGCCCGTCTTGAAATCTTGGTGGTGAGCAATTTTCTGCCGCTGAGAAGCTCCAAACAGGCAGGGGCATTTGTGGTAAACCTCCAGAGCCTTCCGGAAACAGGGAGAATTGCCCCAAAGTGGAGCTTTCGGCGTGTCGTGCGGGATGGGAACTCGCGGGGCCAGTTCTCTGGGACATCAGGTAAGTTTGGTGCCATCTGTTGTTTGGGACGCACCGCCTCAAAGAGGCGATTTTAAATGCTTTGGTTCTCTTTTTCATCCGTTTTTCATTCTCATTTTCATTTAATTGAATTCTGGTTTTGATTTTAATTTAAGATTTTATGTACAGGCAAGCATGGAATTTCTAAGGACGACTCGGTTCAGAAGCTCATCTCATCCGACCCGTGGATTCCTGCTCCACGCTTCCAGAAGGGTGAGCCCGCCCGGTTGTGGGCCTTCTCTCGCTGTGCGGGGGTTTAACGCAGCTCGGCACCTTTCTCGTGCAGGCTCGCGAGCAGACGGAAACCAAAGGAGTCACAGGCACCAGTCTTACCGTTTTGGGACTCAACTTGGGGCAAAAGGTGACCGCTAAGGTCTGAGGCGGACCCTTGATGCGCAAACACCCAGGAACTAGCCAGAAAGCCGCAGGGCCACAGTTGGACCAAAACCCTTCTGCGTGACGTCGGATAAAAGCCACAAAGAGAATTCGGTACCGGATCGGTGTCATCGCTGTTTTCCCTCCAGTGCCCAGCAGCCAGGGGTGCGCAGGGACCCGTCTTCCTTTGACCCCCGAGGAATTCCTGAGTAGGAATTACGAGGCTGCCGCGAGGACCGATGCCGGAGACTCGCCACCATTTTTCAAGTAATCATCCTACACCAGGCGCTTCATGGAC
The DNA here is from genome assembly GCF_018350215.1 of Panthera leo. NCBI lineage: Eukaryota > Metazoa > Chordata > Mammalia > Carnivora > Felidae > Panthera > Panthera leo. The sequence continues at coordinate 5,814,321 of NC_056681.1, forward strand.
CGTCTCTCTGAGTCTTCCAGGCAATGAGAGGGAGAAAAAAGGAGCGTGGCGACTCTGCCCATTTTACAGACGAGAAAATGGGGCCGCAGAAAGGTGCAGGCTCGCGCGGTTGGCGGCAGGTCCCGGTCCCCCAACCGCGCTTTGAGTGAGCAGGGTTTCGGGCAGGGGGTCAGTAAACGTTTTCCGTTTTCTGTAAGGAGTCGGATCGTAAATATTTCTGACTCTGCAGAATGTACAGTCTGTCACAGCTACTCAAATCTGTCGTTAAACACGAAAGCGGGCTGAGATAAGAGGTAGGCAGGTGGCCATCGCTGCGTTAGCAAAACCTGATTAAGCAAAATAGGCGACTGGATGTGGTGCGCGGGCCATAGTTTGCCGCCCCGCGATCTAGTCCCTCGACCGAAGGCAAACAGTCGCCACGTCACGAGGACGTCGGGAGACTGGAACCAGTCAGGCTGGTGGCACGTCGAGACCGGTGTTGCTGTGGTCGCTGACCCCACGTCCATCCTCCCTCACCTCCTACCAGAACCGGCCAGAAATCCTCACCGGTTGGCCTCTGGGGCAGCTAAGCGTGCCTCTGTGACCCCGCGCTGGCTGATGAGATGCCCGGAGCTGGGCAGCCCATGCAACCGTGAGGCTGTAGGCCATGGGCTGAGGGCAGCAGCGTGGGGTGACCAGGGGGGAGGACGTCCTCCCCATACGCTTCCCGTGGGCGGAACGCACATCTCCTCTCACGTTTCCGACGCACACAGCCAGATGCGATCCTACGAGTTCAAATACCGGGTCCAGTGCTGGGCGCAAAGTGAATTCTTAAGAAGCAAAGTAGAGTCTCCTCTTGGTAAAGTCAGAAGGGAGGTCTCTGACCCTCTGGGGCATCCTGAGTGATGGGTAGGGTTGGAGGTGATACGTTCTGGCCTGAAGACAACATCAGTGCCTCTTTTCCCCCCTCAGTTCCGGGAACAGTTGGGAAGCTGTCGGGGGAGTAGGAGGAGAGAGCCTACGTGTGCTCCTGCCGCGGCCGCGTTCACAAGGTCATGATTGTGGCTCTCCATCTCCCGAAGACAGAGATGACCTCTGAATCATCTTCATGGCCCTGGGTGGCGGTACTGAAACTCACCCACCATGTGCCTGTAGACGGTTGGGGTGGAGCCTTCTTACCCCCCCCCCCCCCCGGGATGGTTAATTTTAGGTATCACCTTGACTGGGCTAAGGGAGGCCCAGATGGCTGGTAGACCATTATTTCTGGGTGTGTCTGTAAGAGTGTTTCTGGAAGAGGTTAGCCTTTGAATTGGTAGACCGAGTCGAGAAGACGGCCCTCATCGATGTGGGTGGGCATCCGATCCACGGAGGGTCTGAGTACTGCGACAATGTGGACGGAGGGCCAACTGGCCGTCTCTGCCTGAGCTGGGACATCGGTCTTCTCCCACCCTTGGGCGTCTATGCCGCTGGCTCTCCGGTTTTTCCTACTTGGACCAGAACTTACACCATTGCCTCCCCTGATGCTCAGCCCTAGACTGGATTATACACCGGCGTCCCGGTTCTGCCCCAGGGCACAGGTCTCTTGTTGGGTTGAACCAGTTCCTGACTCGGGGGTGAGCAGGTGACCCAGGCCAGGAAACTCAGGTGCTCCGTTCCTTGGCCCAAGACCCGGATGTCCTTTTTTTTTTGGGAAGCAAGAATCTCTCTGTCTCCACCATGGTCACCAGCTAGCACTGTCCATCTAGAGCAATCGGTGGCTGAATCCCCTCCCGCCCCCCGCCCCATGCAGAGGATGCCAGTCTGTGGAAGGAAACAAGGAAGCCAACACGAAGACAGATGCCCAGTCAAAAGACAGAGCTGGAGGGCTGGAGAGAACAGAGCTGCAAAGAAGAGGATGCCCCGTGCGCCCTGGGAGCCGGCACTGCCTGGACAGTGCTGAGCGGCACCCCTCTGATTTGGGCTCGTGTCATCGGCACTCAATGCCCTCCTGACTTAATATAACAGCTCAGGGAAACGCTGTACTTTAATTAAAGGCCGAGAAGCTCTGAAATGAAGAAACCTGTTTGTCTTTCTCAGGCTCGTCGTTTCTTAAGCTGACCTGACCGGGAAGTGCCTTTTCCATGTACCACGTTCATACGTTTGATGGACGGAGAGAAAAGAGAAGGTGTTCCCGGCAGTGAGGCAGCAGAGGCGGGGAGGTGACAGTCGCGACATCAAACTCCTCTGGGAAACAGAGCTGCGAGGTGGCTGCTCGGAAGCCAGGTGTAGAGAATGACCTTGCCCCCCACCTCCCAGCTTCCTGTATGTTTTAGGGTTCTGCTCCTGAGTGAGGAGATCTGTCTCCACGTGGGGCCATTTTCACAAGATGACCTCTGTGAGTCACATTCCATTGTTTTATCTTTAAAAATTCTGCCTCAGAGACAGACCCCCCCCCCCCCTTTTTAAACACAGGATGGCTTTATCTTCTCAGTCTGTTTATCGCCGAATGCCAACAAGGATTTCGGAAGTCACAGATGCCTCGAACTAACCTCTAAGAGGGACTCAGCGTGGCCAAACTCAATTGATTTTTTTTTCCCCCTTCGAAAATGGCAATGAAACAACCAAATGAAATTAAATGTTCTGGTTATAACGAAGCTTTTGAGCCCCTGTAGATCATCCTTTTACTTCTCTGGCTCCCACCCCCCACCTCCAGCAAGTTCCCACAAGGCATTTGGGAATCAAAGAATATTACCCCATAAAAACAAAATCAGGGCCGTGGTGCCAGAGACATGGGAGGACATGGGACACATTACAGCCGGGAGGTGGGGGTGGGGGTGGTGGCTCCAAGCGCTGACCCTGTCTACCATTCATGGGAGCCCCGAAGAAAAATCCTCCTCGGACTTGGTATCCAAACAGCAGCTGCAGGAGGAGAGCTGGGTCTGCGGTGACCGCAATCTTTGCAACCTCTTTGATGTCTGGGAACGTCGTGCTTCCTGGTTATGCAACCGCAGATAGCTTCCTGGGAGCACACTCTTCAAAGGCGGCCGGGGATGGGTCTGGCTAAAGACGATCCTGGGCTTCCGACCAGAAGTGGACACACACATGCCTGTACCCGTGTCTGGACTCTGCTCCGGGACAGGGGCCCGGGCTGGGGGCATGGGCTGACTTCTTTTGGCTGTAAGGATGAAGCACCCACTCGGGCCAGCCCAAGAGGGTGATGGTGTCATACAGACGCCTGGGTCCGGGGGTCTGGGCACCGGGATCCATCGGGCCCCGGGAAAAGCTGGAGTTAGAAGGAGTTTCTGGGGTCAAGTGGTCCAGGTGCTCTTGGGATTCGCCCCTGGGTCTTTGTACTTGGCGTCGCCTCCTTCGGGGACACCCTTTCCCTGTTTGTCACGTGCCTGGCTTCTCAGACGTCACCTTGGCAGAGAGCCTCTCCCTTGTCACCTGAACACCCGAACCCATGGTCGTTGTAGTCTACACCCAACTGTCAAGGCCATTGTGTCACCCCATCCCCCTAGGAACACGGGGTGCTATGGTGAGCCTCTCAGGAGCACCTAGCAGGGACAATGCTAGCTAGTGACAGCTGGCAGGAACAATCCCGGCTCCTGATTCGGAGACAGGTGGCGTTCCAGACAGAAACCGAGGTGTCAGGGAGTTCGTTCATTCTCTCAGCGGGCATTTGTCGGTCATGCACCACAGGCAGGACGCCTTCTGGGCTCGATTTATGGTGGTGCACAAGTCAGACCGAAGCCCATGCCCTCGTCCCCGTGGCGGAGAGACAAGAAAGCAATAAACGTGTAATTCTATGATATTTCAGGTGGCAGTAAGCATGTATAAGCGTGTCCCACACACTTTGGGACATACTTACATTTAAAAATTAGTCATGATCGTTGATAGGAAATTCAAACGTGCCTGGGTGTCCTGCCTTTTTGTGTCCTAAATCTGGCGGCCCTACTCAGTGGTCAGTCATCGTGTGAGCCACGGAAATAAAAGTTGCGGCTGGCTTTATGGAGAGGTGTGGGTGGAAGACAGAAGGCAGTCAGAAGCAGTTGGCCCAGGTTTCAAATGCCGGCACTGCCCTTTGTCCTGGCCAAGCTCTTTGACTTCTGGGCCTTTGATATCTTCATCTGCGAAACGGGAGACAGAACATCTAATTTCAGGCTGTTGGAAGATTCAAGATAATCCGCGATGCGCCCGGCACATAGTTTGTGTCGTCAGTACTGACCCTCATTATTCTTTGCATCATAGGTAACCTGAGCTCATATCTGTTCATCTTCCCGAACTATGTTTTTACGTGAGTCAGGACTAACCTATTTGGAGTGAGGGTTGATTAAGAGGGAGGCAATAAAGGTAACATTAAAGCAGAAGGAAGAGTATTTTTTTTTTTTTTATATAACAAATGCTGGGCAGGAACACAGCGAGGGAGGCCAGAGAAGGAAGAAGAAACAGACACGGAGACATGTACAATATGGGACAGTGAAGGGTTCCCAGGACCCTGGGAGCCAGAACCCCAGATTTGAATGCCAGCTCTGTCCTGACTCACTGGGAGACTTTGGGCCCCACACTTTTTCTGTGGGTCTCGATTTCTCTCTCTTCAAGATGAAGGACATGATACACACATTTGCAGGATTTGGGTTGCAACCGACTGAAACTCACTACACGGTGGCTTAAACGATCAAACGATCTTTTTCAATAAACGAAGAAATAAACGTTTAGTCTCAGTACGTCTCAAATAAAGCATGGGACGTACTTAGACTGAAAGCCATTCATTATTGGGGCGCCTGGGTGGCATCCGACTCCGGCTCAGGTCACGGTCTCGCGGTTCGTGGGTTCGAGCCCCACGTCGGGCTCGGTGCCGACAGCTCGGAGCCTGGAGCCTGCTTCAGGATTCTGTGTCTCCCTCTCCCTCCGCCCCTCCCCCACTCGCTCGCACGCACTCTTTCTCTCCCAAAAATAAATAAAAAATTAAAAAAAAATCGTTCATTATTTGTCCGAAATTCACATTTAACTGGGCATTCTACATTCTTCTTTGTTAATCGCAGCAATTACAGCCGCCCTTCTCGCTCTGTTTAACCGGAGAAGCTCTGTTTCTGTTTTCTGTGTCGAGCATATGTGAAAAGCGTCCTTGATCAAAAGTTCCAGCTGCTGAAAAAAAGAGGCCTGTAAACTTTAGACGGACATGGTTCCCGTGGCCCCTTCCAGCTCCCTGATGCTGTACCCTGCAGGCTTGTAGCTGTAGGCAACAGAAACCATCTGGGGCTGACTGGTACAGGAAAGGAGTTCACCGGAGGATCTTGTGGGGCTCACAGAAGTTCCAGGAAGGCCAGAGAACCAGGTTGGGGGTCTCTGCAATTGGGAACATGGCCCCAGATGGTTCTGCAGAATGGCCCAGGCCCAGGCTAGCAGCATCTGACTGGCTGGGACCTGGTCACATGCTCTGGTTGCAAAGCAGGCTGGTCCAGGGCATCTCTCATCTGGGGGGGGGGTGGGGGGTGGGGGGTGGGAGGCTGCTTCCCAAGATGGGAGATTCCCTGAACACAAGGGAGGACTCAGACGCAGAGGGGAGGAGGGAGACCCTTGGAGGCAATGGCAGTGAAGGCTTAGGGTCCTGGAGAGAGAATTCTGGATTTTGATGTTTGTGGGGGAATTTTCTGAGCTGGCGGGGGTGGGGGGGGGGCGCTGCTTTGAAACGCACAGACCTTGGGGTCCTTTGGTGTGGGGAGTGGGGAGGCTGCATACACCCTCCAAACCCAGCAGAGACCTATACAGGGACAGTGGCAAACTGGAGTCCAGCATCTGGCTGGTAGATGGGTTTTCTTTGGTCTAACAGTTGAAAAACAAATTGAATTAGCTGCCCATACACACTGAGAGCCGTCACATAAAAGCAGGGTTTCCGCTTCTCTTGAAAGTTAGCATTCTGTGGGAACGTCAGAATACAATTCCTGGATGGCACCCCCCCCCCACGCCCCCACAGGAATGTGGCTTCCAGCTCGCCCTCTCCCCAGCCCTCCCTGTTAGATCTGGGCCCCGGGTCCCTTCCTTCTGTTGTGTTTGTCTCGTGTGTGGTCTCCTTTAGTGGAAGAGGAGGAAAGTGAATTCTAACTTCGGAAACATAGAGTCCGCACACCCGGCGACATCAGCACCCCCTGGGAACCGAGTAAAGGTGCAGAATCACAGGGCCCACGGGGACCAGGGGTGTGGGTATGCGCATTTTGACAGCTGGGGGGGGGGCGGATTTGGGAAATTCGACAGCACAGTCAGGATGGAGAAGGTTTGCTTTTGGATCAAGCGAGGGGGAGAAATGATCTGCTCCCAGGCCATTAAACCACCAGGTGCTTCAAAGCCCGGGCTGTGCAGACAGATGTGGCTTTGGATGATGGTCTCCTCCCGAATGAGTAGCGTGACACTCTCAGAATCCCAGTCTGCTTCTCTGTGGTCCGAGAAGAACAGACCCGCGCCTGGGGGAGGGGGACGTGGGCTTAGGCAGCGAACGGTGTAGCAGGTGCCCCGCTTCGAGCTTGCCAGCCGCTCACGTCTGGGAAGCAGGAAAGGGCTTCTTCTGCCGCTCAACCGAGAATAGTAAATGCTCAAAACCGGTTCCTTCAACTGAGGCAGAAAACAACAGTCGTGCCAGTAAGAAACAAAACCGAAGCTTTCTCCTGGCTCTTTGGGAGACCCTGATAAATAAATCTATCTGGGAGCATCAGCTTTCCCTGGAGCGAGTGTGTGTGTGTGTGTGTGTGTGTGTGTGTGTTTTCCATCTGCAACTGTGGCTACTGCCACATGCACTGAAGACCGATAGGAGCTGTTTTGTGTCTTACTCCTCTGTTGAAAAATTTGTGCAAAGCCCCAGGGAAAGTGAGCTTGAGTCTCTATCTCCAGCGCAATGAAAGGTCTGCATGGAAAGCCACATTTCATTACAGGAGTGCTAAAATAATTTCCTCTCTGGGGCAAGTGGACACACACACGCACGCACGCAAGGATCTGCACACAAGGATGTGAAAACCTGTGCACGAGGAGGCTCTCGGCCCCCTATTCCCGGCGGGCGTCTGACGTCCGTCCAGGTCATCAGGCCATGGCCAGGTGGGGAGACAGAGGGAACAGCTCGCTAGACTGGCCAGGCCGGGGGGAGGGTGCCCCCGGGGAGCCCCCAGGCCCGCTGAACTTCTGCCGGGACAGGTGGTACAAGGGTTCTGCTGGGGAAGACGAGGTCCCTACCTCCCGCTGAATCTGAGCGTCAGCAGGATGACTTTTTTTTATTGCCTTCGAGACACATGCTGACTCGGTCAAAATCGCTCCGGCAAGATGTGAGCGATGATGTATGAAATGAAAACTTGCCCCAGCGCTGAGAGCCGGGTGTGGACTCTCGGCTGGGCTGGCCAGACACAGCGATACCCCTCACGTTTCCAGGCTGTCTTTCAGCCAGGCGAAGCAGGCCCCAGGTGTGGAGCAGAGAGGGCGGATCCGGTTACGGCCGGCCGGGGAGTCCTGCGCTGGGTGCCCAGCTCAGGGAACCACAACCGGGGTGGGGGCTGGGGCACCGGCTGCTGGGAAACCAGATAGGCCCCCGGGAAGTTCCTGGGCCCTGGATGGCACAGGAGGGGCGCCGGGGGACGAGGGGGGTCAGAATGCAAGCCTTGCCCTTTCTTCTCTAGTAGTGTGATGCTGCTCTGCTCTCACCCCTCACCCCGGCTCTCGATCTCTCATAATGGCGAGAAATGGACTTTTCTCTGCTTGGCCAAAACCAGACCCTCACGAAGAATTGTGTTGTTGTTGTTGAATTTTTTTAATGTTTATGTTTGAGAGAGAGAGAGAGAGAGAGAGACAGAGCGTGAGCAGGGGAGGGGCAGAGAGAGAGGGAGACCCAGAATCCAAAGCAGGCTCCAGGCTCTGAGCGTCAGCAGAGTGTGATGCGGGGCTCAAACCCATGAACCACGAGATCATGACCCGAGCCGAAGTCGGTCTCTTAACCGACTGAGCCACCCAGGCGCCCCAGGATTGTGGTTTTTTTTTTTAATTTTTAAAATGTTTTTATTTATTTTTGAGACAGAGAGAGACAGAGCATGAGCAGGGGAAGAGCAGAGAAAGAGGGAGACACAGAATGGGAAGCAGGCTCCAGGCTCTGAGCTGTCAGCACAGAGCCCCACGCGGGGCTCGAACTCACAGACTGTGAGATCACGACCTGAGCTGAAGCCGGACGCTTAACCGACTGAGCCACCCAGGCGCCCCTGTTGTTATTTTTAACTTAGAAGGCTTTCCTGTTAACATATTTTCCTTTTCATCCAGATCGTAACAGACACTTATCAAATGCTTTCTCTGTGCCCCAGTCACCTTGCAAAGCACTTTACGTGAATTGCATTAGCTTCCAAATCCTCCTGGGAACCGCAGGAGAAAAGTGACCCTAGGAAATGGGCGCTAGTAGCCTCCCATTATACAGACAGGGAAACTGAGGCACAGAGCGCTTAAATCTCTGAGACAGAAGGGCAAGTGGCAGGGCTGGGGTGTGAAACCAGACAGACAGGCTCCCAGGGCCAGGCTGCTAGCTCCCCTCTCCCCACCTTTCTCTAAACAATCTCCAAGGTTCTGATGGTGTCTTCAGCTCTCAAACCAGCATCCCATACATTCCCGGCCAGATATTTCTCGACTGTGTGTTGGCATTCATTCATCCATTCATTCATTCATCCAGCAAGCATTCGCTGAGGGCTGGGTGCAGTGCTGGGGACTCCTGTGGGGGAGGAAGCAGGGAAAATAAAGAACACACCCCCTCCCCCAGCGTGGATGGCAGGAAAGATAAAGCCGAATCAGGTTGTGGGAATTCGGAGGGAACCTTATCTTTGCCCAGATCTTGGATATGGAGAGCGTGTTTTCTCTTCACCTTGCATGAGAAAAGACGGAAGGGTCTCGGGGCGAGGGGTCTGGGAGACACCTCGCCCTGGCGCCTGCATGGTCAGCCCTCAGTGAACTGTGCTTTTCAGGTATTGGCTCTGCTCATTTTGCTATTCATCCAATGGGCACTTACTGAGCACCTGCTGTGGGCCAGGCTCCACTGGGCTCCCGGTGGGATGTGCAGAGGGGTGAACCATAATCCTGGCTTCAGGGCCTTCCTGGGGTTGAGGGGAGCAGGGCAGATGCCGACCAATCAGTTGTTTTCATATGTAAATCGGTAGCACCAGCACCGGCCGCCCCCACCCCCTGCCTCCCTCGCTGGTCAAAATCCCCCTGAAAAACTTAAGAGTGGATTAAAAAGCAGACAGGGCTGCAGCAGAGGAAGAAAGTGACCTCCTTCATCTCAGCTGGTGACGGAAGTGAGCTCAGGGGCAACAAAGCCCCGCGTCTGTTCCTTGCTCTGCACAGCCTGTGCACCTGCTGGTCGCTCTGCCTAGGATGCCTTTCCCTGGCGAAGCTGGCTCTCCCTCGTCCTTCCAGGACGCAGGTCAACGGCATCTGGTCCAGGAGATCTCCTTCCCACTGCCTCATCCTGTTGACTTAGCCCCGTGGCTTATCACGAGATGATCTAGGGCGCGCCCCTCACCCGTGGACTCGGGAGGCCCGCCAGCACTCCTCTGACTGCCTCCGCAGGCCCCCGTGTTTGCTTCCTACCCACCACGATGCCCGTTCGGGTCTCTGCTCCCTGACCCTCCTGTGTTCCCTGTGCTGCCTGGCCCCGGCCGAGTGCACCACATCCTTCTCCGAGAGAATCAAGGGACAGCACTGCCACCCCTCCGGACCTCTAATCCCATTGAAGGTTCCCGCTTCGTCTCCTCTGGGCTGAAAGCCAGCTTTGCGATGGAGGCCGCCGTGCGGGCTCGCTCTCTGCGGTGCCCTCCAGCCCAGCACTGTGCTTGGCACTGGGACGGGCGCGTAATTTGCAGGGCCCAGTGCAAAATGAAAACAGGGGCCCTTTGTTCATAGATTAGGAAGAATTGCAACACAGAAGCAGCAGAACATTAAGCCAAGCGTGAGGCCCTTTTGAGCTTTGGGGCCTGGGCGTCCCCACGGTTGCCCGCCCAGGAAGCCCACCCTGCCTGACACGGAGGAAGTACTTCACAAACCTTTGTTGAAGGAAGGAGTTAATGGATAAAGGGCAGGTGGAGGGGGCTTTCAAAGGGCCTTGACTGACAGGTGGGCAGAGGGGCCTCAGGACCTGTTCCACCTGGAAGCCAGGGGCCTAAGAAACATGAATGGCTCTGACTTGTAAGCCTTGTAGATCTCTTCTCCTTGCCTGGCCTCCGGCCTCTCTTCTCTGGCTGCGATCTTGTCGAAAAGCCCCCAAAGGACCGCATGGCAGAACCATCTCTGCTCCGGAAAACTCTAGAAGGCCAGGTTTATCTTGACCGACCCCGGAGCTTTCTCCTGTCCCCAGGCGAGGCTTAGCCAGACTGTCCCCCCCACCCCCCACCAGCCGGGGCTCTTGTCTCCCAAACTCAATACTTTACCTTCCTCCCAAACTCTAACCCACCATCTGGGAACTCCTAGCTTCTGGATTTGCCTCTTTGGGGCAGTCCTAGGAGGGGACGGAGGCAAGGTTGAACTTGTACCCACGGCCTCACTCGCACTCCGGGGGAGTATTTTGCTCCTGTTTTTACCGATGAAGACATTAAGGTTCTGAAGGGCAGTAATTCACCTAAGTTCTCCAAGCATCATCCAAGGCGTCCGTGTCCCTGCCCAATAGCGCTGGGCCCCGAGGAGCTCAGGATGTTTGCGGGGTGAGGGAAGGCCAGGAGGGAAGAAAGGAGGTCTCAGGCACAGAGCCACAGAGGGGAACTGGGTGCAAGGTGGATCCTCAGACAATGCCAAGCCAGGGGCTGATGGGGAAGGGCGGACATGGGGTGGGGTAGGGGCCAGGGTATTCAGTCCCAGGCTCTGGAGTGCTAGGAAGTAAACGGGGGGGGGGGGGGGGGGGGGCGGGAGCCCAGATGGGAGTAGGCGGGGCGAGTTCTGCAGCTCATAATTTCAATCCTTCAGCAGATAATGATTGTGCGGCCACAGTGGCTACCAGGACCCGGGTCCAAGGCGCAGCGGGTACAGAGGAGGCTCAGAGAAGCCAGGCCTGGGTCTCCGGGGTGGGGGACTCCGTTTCCGGTGTGTGACGCGGGGCGGGGGGGGGGCACGGGACAATAAAGGCAGCACGAATAACTCAAAACAGGAATCCAGGCGGTGAGGGGGGAGTTCAAGAAAACACAAGAAGTGACCTTACCTCTCCTGGTCCGGGAGGAAAGTGGCACCCGAATGGCACCCGGAGGTGGAGGGTTGGCTATCGGAGCTAGGCACAGAGGGTGGGAAGGGAGAGAATTCCGGGCGGAGGGGGTGGCAAGAGCGAAGGCTGGCGCTAAGCGCTGGGAGGCGCACAGGGGTCAGCGTGGCTGGAGTAAATGGGGGGAGGGGGGCTGGTGGAGCAGAGGGGAGGGAGGGACTCGGGGTCACCTCCTCCGGGAAGCCTTCTCGGATTGCTGCGCGGCCTCCGCACCCTCCCCCCCGCCCTCCCCCGCTTCTTCCCCGTCAGCCCGAGAAGAATCCCACCGGTCCCGCTCAGGCCTCCTCCCTGGCCGGACTCCGCGTCCCCAGAGGGCAGGGCCGGCTCGGATTCCTCCCTCCGCATCCCCGCGGCGTCCGGCCCGGCGCTGGGCACCCCGTGGGCACTCGGTAAATATTTGTAGAGCGCACTAGATGGAATGAATGAACCCATTGGGCGCAGCTGGGGGGAGGGCGGGGCCGAGGGCAGGTGGGAGGCCGCGGGCGCGGGAGGGGCCCTTGGAAGCCCGTCCTCCTCCTCCTCCTCCCAGGCCCCAGCGCGTACCAGTCTGGAGCTCCCGAGGCGGCCTCTCGTGCGATCAAGGGCGCGCACCGCTGGGAGAGCGACTCGGGGCCCCCGCTCTCCGCGCCGCAGTTCGGAAGAGAGTGGGTCGCCGCCGCCCGAGGGCGAGAGCGCGAGCGGAGCGGGAGGAAGGAGCGCTCGCTCGCCCGCCGCCTCGCTGCCTCCCCGGCGCTCGCTCTGCCGGCTCCTAGGTTTGCCGGCTGCTCCTCCCACCCGCGCCCGCCTCCTCGCTCGCTCGCTCGCTCGCTCGCTCGCTCCAGCCGGTTTCCGAGCCCCGCGGTGAGCCCGGGCGAGTGCGGGGCGAGGGACCCCGGGGCCGGCGCCGAGCAGGGGGCGGGGGTCCGGGCAGCAGAGCGCAGCCGGCCGGGGAGGGGCCATGTCCGGCGCGGGCGCAGCGGGACCCGTCTGCAGCAAGTGACCGAGCGGCGTGGACGGCCGCCTGCCCCCCTCCGCCACCTGGGGCGGCGCGGGCCCCGGTGCCGGGTGCCCGGAGCCCGGGTCGCGCGTAGAGCCGGCGCGATGCACGTGCGCTCGCTGCGCGCCGCGGCGCCGCACAGCTTCGTGGCGCTCTGGGCGCCCCTGTTCCTGCTGCGCTCCGCCCTGGCCGACTTCAGCCTGGACAACGAGGTGCACTCGAGCTTCATCCACCGGCGCCTCCGCAGCCAGGAGCGGCGGGAGATGCAGCGCGAGATCCTCTCTATCTTGGGCTTGCCCCATCGCCCGCGCCCCCACCTCCAGGGCAAGCACAACTCGGCGCCCATGTTCATGCTGGACCTGTACAACGCCATGGCGGTGGAGGAGGGCGGCGGGCCCGACGGCCAGGGCTTCTCCTACCCCTACAAGGCCGTCTTCAGTACCCAGGGCCCCCCTCTGGCCAGCCTGCAAGATAGCCGCTTCCTCACCGACGCCGACATGGTCATGAGCTTCGTCAACCTCGGTGAGTGCGGGCAGGAGGGAGGGGGTGAGCCTCTAGGTCAGGAGGCACTTTGGGACGGGGAGGGGGGGGGGGTCCCTTTTTGCACGCAGCCCGCCCATCTTTACACTCCGGGCGGTTTGCAAAACCGCAGTGCCTGGCGCAGGGTCCGAGCAGGGACCCCAAGCAGCGCGCGCCCCAGGTAGGGCGAGCCGGGCTCCTTCGGCCCGTGGGAGTTTGGCGGAGGAAGGGGTTGGTTTGAAGCCCCCTCCGGGTGAAGTCGGCCGGCCGCACCTCTGGGGGGCGGGAGGCGCCGGGCCCGCCGCGGCTCAGTTCAAAGCGCGGGGCTGGGTCATGTGAGCCGTGCCGGGCCCGCGCGGCCCCTGCTACCTGGATTTAAAGGGCCCTGTTGGGCGAAGCTGCCTTCCCGCCTTTTCGGGGCCCCTCTCAGCCCTGCCTGGACCTGGCATCGCCGGCGTCGCACCCCCTTCCCCGCCCCGTGAAGCCCTACCTGTCCCCTCGCGGTGCGCCCGCCTTGGCGTGCGGCGCGCCGCCAGTGTCTCCGGGCGCCCTCCTGGCGGCCGGGCGCCCCCTTGCCTCCCAGCTCTCCTGGCGGGAGCCGGGGAAGAAACGGTGCCATCGCGAGCTTTCTATTTTAAATATTTAATGATAGGTCCCGGGCGGGCAGAATCCATTTTCGGCGTTTATCACGTGTGGCGCGCAAACCGCGGGTTTTGGCGATTGAGTGGCGCGGGATCTCCGAGCAGACGCTGCCGGGGGCGGTCCCGGGGGACCTAGCTCTCGCCTGGAGCCGCGATGGCCCGGGGGACGGGAGGCTGGCGCTGCGGCGGGGGCGCGGGGGCTCCTCCATCAGAGCGCGCACGGTCGCCCGACTTGCTCAAACTAACCCCCGGCAGCGCGCTGTAGGACTGATGATCAAATATTTGGCTTCCCGAGATAACACGCCCCGATAGCGCCGTTTCCTGAGCCGATTTCATTCTACGTGTGTAACTTGCTGCGAAAACGCGAACGGAGCCAGGACAACAAACTCACGCCCACGGGCGCCGTGTCAACAGGGAGATGATACCGAAGCCCCCCGCTGGGGGCGCGGGGCAGGGAAGGGGGCGCGGGGGAGCGGGGATCAACCCTCGTGCTTCCAGCACCGGATAAGGTTCCCTGAGTTCCCGGGTCGCCATTGTCTGTCCTAATAATAGCGAGAAATCAAATAGTGCAGCGACTCTCAGCTAGAAAAGGGTGGGAGGTTTAGATGCCAAAATAACTTCAAGAAAGTTTAAATTATACTAAGCAGCCTGTTAGAAGGAGGCAGCTCCATATGTCCTGATTTAGAACAATCTCCAAGATGTATGAGGTGGAAAAAAGCAAGGTGCAGATCAGTGAGGTTAGTATGTGCTTGTATATCATCCGTTCCCCCTGGAAGAAGATACCATGAACGTGAAATACATTTTATGGGGGGGGGGGGGGTAGCACTGGAGCTGGGGCTTAGGGAGTGGGAGCTGGGGTCTGAGTTTTCATTGTCTGCACTTTTGTCTGTGTGCCTTTTTTTTTTTTTTTTACAATGTGTATTTATGACCTACACCAGAACCTAAAGAAAAATTCCAAATATATTTATAAAAGCGGGGCTCTGTAACCATCCTGAAGCTGGGGGTTAGCCAAGGCCCTTTCTCTGGTGAGGGATTTATGGTATCTAATGCTCTCTTGGGTCCCCGTGACTCTCAGTGAACGCAGCAGGTCCCAGGGGTGGCCCTCAGAGCTAGGCTGGGGTCATTAGAAAGGGGTATGTAAACCCTGGCTTCTGTGGAAGGCTTTGCAAACCCAGTGCAGAAAAGCACCCTGTTTATATGGATGAGCCTCGGTGGTCAGGGCTCCCCCCACCCCAGAGAAGAACTAGGCTGCTGACTGAGCGCCTCTGGGAACCTTGGGGCAGGGCTGTTTGCTCTCCCTTGGTGGTGGGAGCGAGCTGGGACTTGTTTGGGAAGGCCACAGCTGGGTGGTTCACCTCCTCTGGCTGAACACACACCTTTCAACCCGTTAGCCCCATTTCTTTCATCTTGAAAGGACAAAGACCGGCTTGTCTGAGCCTCTTAATCAGTCGGGCTGGCTTTGGGCTTTGTGGGACAGTCCTGACTTTCTCAGGTCTTGCTTTCTGGAACATCACTCCAAATTAGATGGCAGAGTGCCTTTTAACAGAGTGCGCTGACCTTGTTTTCTTTCTCTCGCCGTCCCTAAAACTCGAGGTAATTAGTTGGGTGAAGACCTGGGCTGCAGTTTGGCAAGACTCCTCCTGTAGATGCTTTAAGGTTGGCCTTTAATTTCTGCTGAGCAACAGCACAGGAGTAAACCGCCCGTCCCTTCCATTCTGTCCAGGCTCCAGAATTTCTCCATGGGAGGGGCTTGGGGGTGGCAGCCGGGGGTGGAGGGGAGTCTGTAGGAGACTAATCTGGAAGCTAAGTTTGCAGAGGGAGCACATGGTTTTTCCTGGGGTTGCAAAGCGTAATTGATCTGTAACATACCAAGTTTTCTAAAGGTGCGTTTAGTCTCACTTTATCCAAGCAGAAGAAAATGTCATTTGTCCCTATCAGACCATCAGTGGGTATCATGCGGGGGACCTGGGGTGACGTTGGGGGGCTGTGGGTGGAGAAGCTGGCGATCTCCAACACCCTCTCCTCCCTCCACTCCACACGGCTGCTGCCCTGCATGCCGGGGAGACCTCTGCCTGGATTCTGAAGGCTTTTGCAGACCCAGTGCATTACTCTTGTGTCTGCAGCCAAACCCGGTTTTGTTCGTCTAGGTTGTTCTCCTTGGAATTCTAGCTTTTTGCCAGGCTGAGTGGGGTCTAAACTAGAGAAGGAGCTGGGAGAGAATGTACAACAAAACCAGGTGCTGAGATTGAGGACTTCAGACCCCACCTTATGACAAAGACCAGCCTGTCTGATGAACCCCCCCCCCCCGTGTAACGCTAGCTGAGCTGCGAGGGAGACTCACATCTCAGCCTGGGCCCCTTCAGTTCAATGGCGAGATTTGTAAACTGGTTTGGATTAACAAGCCCCCGATTCCTCTGTGTAGAATTTAAGTTTTTGAATTCAAAACAGGCTACCTTCTCTGAAGTTGTCCCCAGGCAATGTGAGTTCTGCAGACCGAATCCAGCCAGAGCCCCCTACCATTTTTTTTTTTTTTTTCTTTTTGCCTTTGGGGAAATCCAAGCGGCCCCTTTTGGAACCTTCAAAAGAAGCCGGCTGGCATTAGGGGTGTGTGATGGGTGTTCGTCTCCGGCCCAGGTTATGAAGGAAGCAAATTTGTTGAATCTTCGGAGCTGAATTAAAAAAAAGAAAAGGCTGGAAACCGGTCATTATTGGACTCCACGTCTCAAAGTGGCTTTTGTTAACGCAGCCAAAGAGCGGGGAGAAGAAGGCTGTGCAGTTTTTTGCTTTATGCCATCTGGCTGTCCTTTTTGTTGACAAGTGTTTGGCATTACGATCTCTCCTCTTGCCCCTTAAGAACAGGCCCTACCACTGTAGACCATTAGAAAAAGATTCTGTTACAGTTTAAAAATTTCCTTCAGGGAGTGCTTCGAGAAGGGAGCATGGGCTGGAGGCATTTGCAGCTGTAACCTGGCTTGTGTTAAAATTTGGAAGGGGCGGAACCACATTCCAGCACTTGGAGCGCAGGCCCTCACTGGTGAGCAGCTGGAGGTTAATATAGATGTCACACAGGCTTTCCCCCTTCTTTCTAGCTTTCTTTTCTTGTTTGCTGCAGGGTGTCCTCACTCTAGGGCTGCACCAACAGCTGTGTGCTTCGGAACCCTCGCGAAATCGCTCCCCTTAAACCTCCTTTTCCTGCTTCTTAAATCACAGATCTTCTCCCACCCCCGCCCCCCACCCCTTTTCCCAAGGATATACGTGCCCCGGACTTGAACTTTCTTGATCTTCTTTGCATGCCCTTCGGGAATCCAAGCAGGTTGAGGCCGAGCCCTGGGTGCCAGCCTGCTGTGGCTAGTTTGGGGTTTTGATTCCGGGGCTCTGCTTTGGTTGTGGAGTGGGGCGAGGGAGGTGGCCCGGATAGATTGATTTCAGGACTGCAAAGGGGCGATTCTGTGAATGCCCAGAGAGAAGAAACCGCTTCTAAAGCACCGCTCTTGGGACGCCTGGGTGGCTCAGTCGATTAAGCGGCAGACTTGGTTTCGGCCCAGGTCGTGATCTCACGGTTCGTGGGTTCAAGCCCCACATGGGGCTGTATGCTGACAGTGTGGAGCCTGCTTGAAATTCCCTCTGCCCCCTCCCGCCCCGACACCCCTCACCTTCTCCCCCCTCCCCGCCATCTCCCCATAAAGAAATGAACTCAAAACACAGCTCTTGTGAGCTGTGGATCAGGGGCCTTTCATCCCGTAGTAGGGCTCTCAAACCCCTGCGAGATAAACCCAGCTGGCGTCCGATCCCCTGACGGCCAGAATGCCTGTGATGTGAGCGAATATCACATGTCCGCTGAACTCCGAGACAAGTGATGACTTCATTCCGGGGAGAGTCCCATCTAAGTTGATTGATCACCCCTATCGCTTTAATATCTTTTTTCCCTATTGGGTAAGGTCATATTTGGCCCATTGCAAGCATCACAGTGTCCTAACGCCCCCCCAGTCCCCACCCTCCCCAGCCTGCCCATCCGTTTTGCCAAATGGATATTTTGAATGGAGGGCCCGAAGGGCTGGCCATGTTCGTTTCTTTGCAGTCACTCTTCAGACCTAGCTGGGGGCTGTCGACACACTGTTTCTGGCAGGCTGCTGCATCACTTTGCCTTCATGCCGTCAGGCAGTGTCGCGGGGGTTCGGGCACAGGCAGGGATGCGTGGGACCTGTCATGTTATCGTCAGAAGGAATGCAAAGAAACGCCGTCAAAACGTGGTGGTGAGAGAGCAACGCAGCTGTGTATACTTCTTATAAAAGACTTAAGTCCCACTGGTAAAATCAATATATTGAATTGCATGACCCTCTGCTTTTAATTAGTTTAAATCAAATGTGCCGGTGCCATTTTGCCTCCTCTCGCCTTCATGGGGCGAGGAAATACCAATATTTACATAGAAACTGTTAATTTGTGGTGAAAATGATGGCACATTTAGCTTCACACACCCAAATTGCTCAGACTTGATGGATCCCAGAGCAACGTGGAGTCACAGGGTGACGTCACCGGGGCGCGGGAGCAGGGCAGAGGCGGCCCCAGGAATGCGGGGTCGCCTGGACCCTGGACGTCGCGCGTGCAGGTGGGAGCTGCCGTGGGTGCGGGTGCCCGGGGAAGCTGGTCTTTGAAGCATTTGGCCGGTTCTTACCCGGTGAGCCAGAACTGGTGAGCTTGACCCGTGCGTCATCTAAAATCTTTCCTCGTGAGCATTCTTACAAAGCTGTTCAGCGGGCACTTGCCTTTCTGGTTGTTTTGCGTCCTTGCTCCCAGCATGCTGGGTCTTTTGTACGGGGCAGCTCAAGGCACAGTACTTTATTTATTCCAGAGCTTCAGATGCTTTTCTTTCCAATTCCTGAAACAGTTTATAGAGGAAGGGGGGGGGGGGGTTCTTTCGCTGCAAACGATCCCGTGTATGATCACGGCTATTATGTGAACCATTTGGTATTAGCTGTGTGTTCAGCTGCAGTTGAATTCTGGGTTTTGCAGCAACTGGCATTTGACAAATAATATCTGACAAAAATGTGACTTGGTATTTCTTAATATGGAACAGATATTTTTTCATATATTTCATAGTTGACCTCCCCCCCCCCCCCCCAAAGATTGCTTGAACCCAACGGGGAATGACGCGGTGGGTGAACACCGGGGGCCGGCCGCGGCGTGTTCTTCCCCTCGCCAGAGGGGAGTGTTTATGATCTGGGGGGTGGGGGGGAGGACATCAGGAGCGCAAGAGTTTGACACTTACTTATGTGAAACTCAGAGCAGCATGTGCGATGCGGCCTTTCAACATTTGTAGCAGAAGGCATTGTTGGGAGCCGCGCAAAGCCTTTGCTGATCCGAGTGGAGTGGATTGAATTAATGACAACTCTGAGCACCAGTTTTAGGGTAATTGCTTTATTGTTTTGGAGCCAGGGTGCTTATAATCCGGTTCCTGTACAAACATGTTTAACGTGTGTTAATGCATTTGCAAACCAGAGCCTCTCAGCCCAGCCCTGCTTTCCATTAATTGATGTCGGTAGCATGGTACAGTGTTTCAAAGGGCTGGCCAAGTATAAACTGTGTTTCCAATTTCCTTCCTTTCCTGTGTTTGGAATGCCAATGTTAATTTGTTCCCTTGCGGGAGAGGGGGCTTCCAACTGCAGCTTTCTATAAAGGGCTTCACGGTGAAGGTCTCCAGCCCTTGCTGATGCTTGGGGCTGCCTGGCCAAGTTTCCTGACACTTTGCAGCTAATTCTGGGTGATATATGGAGTGGGGGGTTGGGGGGCTTCACTGCCTTGTAACGGAAGTTCTCGGTGACAGCCGAGGGTGTGACTTGGCAAGGGAGAACGGAAAGGCATCCGCCGCGATTTCTCTTTAGACACGGCTTAAACCCATGTGTCTGTTTCCTCTCTGGTTGCTGTGTGACCTTGAACAAGTTCCTTAACATCTCTGAGTTCGTGTCCTCGTTTTGTAAAGCTGGGTAACGATCCCCTCCTTCACAGATCCTCGCGAAGGCACAACCCTATCACACACGTGTAGAGCCTGGCACACAGTAGGTGTGCACGAAACGGTGGCTCTCGTTTTTGTGGTGGCCACAGCACTACTCATTTTGCTATATTGGTCTCGAGGTGAGGTTTTTAAAAAAATTTATTTCTTCACGTTTATTTATTTTTGAGAGAGAGAGAGAGAGAACATCAGTGGGGGAGGCGCAGAGAGAGAGGGAGACACAGAATCCGAAGCAGGCTCCAGGCTCCGAGCCGTCAGCCTCCAGAGCCTGACGCGGGGCTCGAACTCACAAACCGCGAGATCATGACCTGAGCCGAAGTCGGACACTCAACTGACTGAGCCCCCCCAGGCGCCACCCCCCCATATGTGTTTTTTAGTACTTAAAATATTTAGGTTAAGCCACCCATGTTATTTTAAAGATAGCAAGAAAATGGCCCCCAAAATGTGTGTGTGTTCGCACACACACGATTTCCTTCTTTCCGAGATCGATGAAATTTGAATGAGCACACCAAACTTCTTTGAGGATAAACAGAGCATAATGCTGACTATTTCTCTTGCTTTTAGCATCTATGGCTATTTAAACATTTTATTTCCAGGGAAACTAAAACTTGGGTGAAGGTATATGGGAACTCTCTGTACTCTCTGTGCAACTTTTCTCTAAGTCAAAAATTATTCCAAAATAAAAAGTTTTAATTAAAAAAAAAAAAGCCCAGCACTGAACTATTTCTTCCCACCCCTTCTGGAAGATGGTCAAAGTACAAATTGTCTTTTCCTTCAAGGGAGCGACAAGCCCAAAGCATTCATTAACAGAACAGCACAGCCTCCCCACTCTTTATTGGAGCAGGTGCGAGGCTCTCCCCCACTCCCCCGGCTGGGGGTTAGGCTGCAACAAAGCCCTGTGTGGATTCAGTGCGTTTAGAAGCCTCTGGAGACCCTGGGACGAAAGAGAACGTCTCCAGGGCCCGAGACGAGGGGTGGGCTTAATCACTCAAGGCTTCCCGTAAATTCCCTTCAGCTCTTTCTACACTGCTCGAAAAATCTGACTTAGTGAGTATTAGGTTTCCCTGCATCTTTGAGGTCACGTGTTATTCTTTCCCATCTTTATCTCCCCAGAGTGGCTTTCAAGTTCCAATCTTTTGTTGTCTGGCTTAATTAAATTTGGCTGTGAATAAAAACTTGCACTGTTTCCAAAATCGAGGACTCGCATGTTTTTTAAGCACTGGAGTTAGGCCTGTGCTGTCTTGTCATGCCAGCCTCTCTCTTGCTTTTATGTAGTTTGGAAAAAAAAAAAAATCTAAACACTTAGCGTGACAGTCAGCTTAGACTGGTTCTGTAATGGTCCCGGTGCTCATCTGCCCCGACAATTTAAGGCGGCCAACAGAGGCAAGCAAGTTATTCTGCGGTTTCAATGACTTGTGTTTGGCCTTTGATAAAGGACTCTTTTCTTGACCGTTTTTTCAGACAGTCTTACTATTTTGTTCTTGCACTGTCTTGCCAAATTCTCATGGCACAGGAGGTGATCAGATATTGGCTGCTTGTATGCATGAATGAGTTGAAGATGTTCTAAGGCAGCGGCTTCTGAATTTTTTTTTTTTTTTTTTTTTGCTTCTGCCTCCCCACTTGTAAATTTCTGGGTGGAGGCCCTAATTAGAACTAAGTCCTATTGGGGGCGCCCGGGTGGCGCAGTCGTTTGAGCCTCCGACTTGGGCTCAGGTCGTCATCTCCTGGTTTGTGAGTTAGAACCCCACATCTGGCTAGCTGCTGTCAGCCTGTGTGCACAGAGCCCGCTTTGGATCCCCTGTCCCCCGCCCTCTGCCCCTCCCCCACTTGCACTCTCCCCCCAAATAAATATTAAAAAAAAAGAAATCCTACTGTTTTAGTTTTTTTCTTTTCTTTTTTTTTTTTTTACCTTATAAAACATATCTAAAATATAAATTTAAGGAGGAAGGCACTAAAGGTAAAAACATGGGGCGCCTCGGTGGCTCAGTCGGTTGAGCGTCTGACTTGGGCTCAGGTCATGATCTCGTGGTTCCTGGGTTCAAGCCCCGCGTCGGGCTCTGTGCTGACAGCTCAGAGCCCGGAGCCTGCTTCCGATTCTGTGTCTCCCTCTCTCTCTGCCCCTCCCCTGCTTGCACTCTGTCTCTCTCTGTCTCTCAATAATAAATGTGTTTAAAAAAAAAACAAAAAGAAAGAAGACCCTAAAGGTAAAAACAATGCAAAATTCTGATGTTAATTGATACACATTTTAACTAATTGATCATTATTAATTAATACAAAATTGCACTTTTATTTAACGAGACACCTTCACCTAATTTTGCTCTCACGGGTGAGTTCATGTTGTGCGATAGAACTTGATGGCTTTCAGAATCGTGGCCCAGCAGTTCGGGATCAGCGAGCTAAAGGCCTGGTCCTACATTTTTATTATTTTGGCCCTCCATTTGCCTAATCAGCATAAGTGCAGTTATCACATGATAACAGAGACCGCAGTCTTGGTAGGCTAAACCCACAGAGGTTTGTTGTTCTCTTGTATTAAGTTTGGCTCCATTGTGGCTTGGTAGGGGCTCCGCGCCTTGGCCGGGTTGGCAGGGGGCGCAGGTCCCCTGGCTGATGGGGCTGAACCCTGTCCGGTGTCACCTGTTGCCAAGTCGGAGGGAAAGGCTCTGTGAATCGTGCCTGGGCTTTGACAAGTGAATGCCCCACTTCTCACATTTCATTGGTCAGAGCTGGTCACGTGGCCACAGCTGACCCAAGGTGGGCGGGGAAACTAGAACCCCAGCTTGGAAAGGGGAGCACCAGAAGGAACCTGGGAAGTGCTGTACTACGGTGGGAAGGCTTTCTCCCAGGAAGAATATGGCAGTGGAAGAGAGGAACTGTTGGCTGAAACACGATCCTCACTTTGTATTTAAAAAAAAAAAAAGTTTTTTAGGGGCGCCTGGGTGGCTCAGTCGGTTGAGCGTCCGACTTCGGCTCAGGTCATGATCTCACGGTCCGTGAGTTCGAGCCCCACGTCGGGCTCTGTACTGACAGCTCGGGGCCCGGAGCCTGCTTCCGATTCTGTGTCTCCCTCTCTCTCTGCCCCTCCGCCACTCGCTCTCTCTCCTTAAAAGATAAATAAACATTAAAAAAAAATTGAAATGGCTAAAATGGTGAGCTTTAGGGACGCCTGGGTGGCTCAGTCAGTTAAGTGTCTGCCTCTTGGTTTCGGCTCAGGTCATGATCTCATGGTGTGTGAGTTTGAACCCTGTGTTTGGGCATGGAGCCGACAGTGGGGAGACTGCTTGGGATTCTGTCTCTCCCTCTCTCTCTGCCCCTTCTCTGCTCATGCTCTGTCTCTCTCTGTCTCAGAAGAAAATAAACATTAAAAAAAGATTTAAAAAATGTTTTTTAAATGTTTTTATTTATTTTTGAGACAGAGAGAGAGCGTGAACAGCAGAGGGGCAGAGAGAGAGGGAGACACAGAATCTGAAGTGTTTTTATTTATTTTTGAGACAGAGACAGAGTATGAGTGGGGGAGGGGCAGAGAGAGAAGGAGACACAGATTCCAAAGCAGGCTCCAGGCTCCGAGCTGTCCGCACAGAGTCCCATACGGGGCTCGAACCCACGAACCGTGAGATCATGACCTGAGCCTGAGTCAGACGCCTAACCGACTGAGCCCCCCAGGCACCCCAAGATCCTCGCTATTTATCTCCTCCACCAGTTACGCAGAGATTTTTATCAAAGCTTGGCTAGTAAATTTCCACCTTCCCTGACGTCCATCGGTCCTTGAAATGTACTTAATTATGATTGGAATATTTTCCCCACATCCCGGTGGGTCCCTCCAGCCTCCCCCAAGTGCTTGCACCCCATTGTGGAGACCAGTGTTTCTAGAAGTTTCTGCATCACTGAGGTATTGACATGGTTCAACAAGAAGAACCACTTCTCCTCTCTCTTCCCACTTGTAAAACGACTGACCTCTTTAGGACTTGTCTTTCAGCAAAAGCACGCTCCAGCCTCCGTCTGGTTCCCGACCCAGAGAATCAGGAGCCTGATTCTGGTCCTGGCTGGCGCTTGTCTGGCTTGTGCAGAGTATGACTCTGTCACGAAGTCTTGCCCCGAGTGGGGGTGCTGCCTTTTCTGCCTGGGCCTCAGGGCCACTTCCTGTAGTCTGGGTGGGATCTTGCAGGGCTGAATGTAGGGACTGAATTCAGAGAGTCCTTCATCAGCTAAATACGCCACTGAAATAAATCCTAGTGATAAAGGACACCATCGTTTTGTAGCAGCCGTGGGGCTCTTACACCCCTCTTTATCGGGCTTCTCATTTAATTCTCTCAACGTTCTGCAAAACGAGTCGTTCCCCTTTTATTAGGGAGCAGGAAGGTAAAGGGGCCCCAACTTGCGTCGCTAGAAAGCTGTGGGGTTGAACGTAAAGCAGTGTACTCTTTTCTCCTCGGCCCATGGAGGTATGTGAACGGGGCTGGGGGACACGCAAGGGGAGTGGTGTTGGGCCACCGAAACACGCTGAGCCCTTGACCTTAACTTTGTGGTTTGGTGCATACCTTTTTCTGTCATCATCTATCCTGCTTATGATAACTCCCTCCTCCCTCTCTGGGACCTCAAACAAACTGCCAGGGTGGAGGGTCCCGAGTGCCGTGTACCGGGGCTCCTACATGCACCCCACTCCCCTTGGATGGTGAAATTCCAGAGGCAACTAAAGATGGGTATTTAAAAATTTTTTTGGTGGCGGGGGGTGGGGGTGGAGGCGCCTGGGTGGCTCAGTTGGTTAAGTGTCTGATCGGGTCATGATCTTGCGGTCTGTGAGTTCGAGCCCCGTGCCGGGCTCTGTGCTGACAGCTCGGAGCCTGGAGCCTGCTTTCTTTTTTTTTATTTTTATTTAAAAAAAAAATTTTTTTTTAATGTTTATTTATTTTTGAGACAGAGAGAGAGCATGAACGGGGGAGGGTCAGAGAGAGAGGGAGACACAGAATCCGAAACAGGCTCCAGGCTCTGAGCCATCAGCACAGAGCCCAACGCGGGGCTAGAACTCACGCACCACGAGATCATGACCTGAGCCGAAGTCGGACGCTTAACTGACTGAGCCACCCAGGCACCCCTGGAGCCTGCTTTCAATAATTCTGTGTCTCCCTCTGGCTCTATCCCTCCCCCGCTCATGCTCTGTCTCTGTCTCTCTCTCTCTCGAAAATAAACATTAAAAAGTTAAAAATAAAAAATTTTTTAAGGTTATTTGTTTGAGAGAGATAGACACAGCATGAGCGGGGGAGGGACAGAGAAAGAGGGAAAGAGAGAATCCGAAGCAGGCTCCGCGCTGCCAGCACAGAGCCCCACGCAGGGCTTGAACCCACAAACCATGAGACCGTGACCTGAGCCGAAACCAAGAGTCAGATGCCCGACCAGCTGAGCCACCCAAGCGCCCCTAGAGATTGGTATTTTGATAGCAATACCTCAAGACACTCTAGAGAAGACTAGAATCACCAAATGCCTAAATGTCCACGAGCAGGAGATTGGAGAAATAAATCTGCAATCCGTTTATTTATAAATTTGTAATCAACCAGAAGGGAACGGAAGGTCTTCTTTCTTATGTAGCAATACAGATTCAGAATGATGTCAGGAGGGAAAAAAGCAAGTTGCGGGAAGATGTTTAAAGGTATAACCACTGGACACTGTGTCGAACCACACACACTCAGGAGGGGGCACCAGGTCATACTATGTGTCGTCTGTGGGTCCATACGTATGAGGTCACACCAGGGGCACTCCCAGCAGCTGCCTCTCGGGAGGCAGGGAAGGAATGCGATTGGGGAGAAATTTCAAGTAAACTCCAACGGTTCCTGTCAAGTTTTCTTTCTGTTACACTTTGCTCTGCGATCTTTGTTGATTACATTTTTTTTTTCCAGGCCCCAAGGACTCGGGGAAACCCTCCCAGAGAGCCGGTCTTAAGAGAATGTTCGGGGTATCATGCCCCAAGGGCCAATAACTAATCAATCCACAGACCCACTAGCGCGACAGGGACTCAGCTGGCAAATGAAAAGCCTGTGCAGCTGTGCCCTGAGACCTTTAAAACTCTTTCTGCCCCCGTTCATAAGATGCCCAATGTGCAGCAGACATTCGTTTATGAGCGCGAGAGACAGGGTTGGGGGGGGGTCATGTTAGGTCTCTCAGCGTTCCTCCTGGTCCTGAACTTTGTAAAACGCACCCCCCGCCCCCGCCACCTTCCCCTTTCTCAGGTTCCCTTTTCTGATTGACTTGACCTAACGTTTGTTGAGAGAGAAGCCCTTAAAAATGGCAGTGGGGCCTCAGAACCTTCCAGGGCTAGTAAATGTTTATAGGGTAGAGGCACCGGTTGGTCATTTCCTTTAGGAGGAAACAATAAATGAAGCTACTTGCCTTATACCTACTCGAACCCTGGGCTCCTCATTGTCTTAATATACTTGGGGGGGGGGGGATGGGAAAGGGGGTCCAGAAACCTCTCGTGGCCCAGACGCCCTGGGAACTGGGCGGTGCCTTCTTTGGGTGGATGTAGGGCAGGGTTTCCCAGTCTTGGCACTCTTCGATTTTTAGCCAGACGGCGCTCTGTGGTGAGAGGTGCCCTGCGTGTTAACAGGGTGTTGGGCAGGCCCTGGCTCCTCCCTGCCAGGTACCCGTGGCACTGCACCCCGAGGCGTTTTGTGTCCAGACGTTGCCATTGTCCCCCGTGTGTGTGTGGGGGGGGGGGAGTTGCCCCCAGTGGAGAACCACTGGTGTAGGGTACCTTTCCTCAAAGTTAGAAACTGATTTGAGAGCCTTTGCTTCGAACCCGTCGGCCCATGGCGGTGAATGGGCGAAGCGGCATTTCTAGACCGATGGATCATTTTCCAGTCGAAAGGAACACGGACTGCAACCAAAATGTGAGCCCTCTCATGGGAGCACAGCGCTGCCTGGGTCTGAAACACCCTGGGGACAAAGAGGGAGGTCACATCTCTACAGAGTGGCATCATCTCCCAGGAACCAAAGTAGTTTTGTTTTGTTTTGTTTTGTTTTCATACTTATTTTGGGGAGAGCACAAGTCGGGGAGGGGCAGAGAGAGGGGGACAGAGGATCGGAAGCGGGCCCCGTGCGGACAGGCTGACCTCAGCGAGCCCGATATGGGGCTCGAACTCACAAACTGGGAGATCGTGACCTGAGCCGAAGTCGGACGCTTCACCGACCGAGCCACCAGCTGCCCCACCAGAGCATTACAGTGACTTGTGCTCCGTGATGCTGAAAGGCTATTAGATGCACACTTAGAAGTGGCCCCTCTCAGAGGCATTGGGGTAAAAACGTCTCTTACCAGGTGACTGTCCTCCTCTCTCGGCAGGTAACTTAGGGGGTGTAGCGGAGAGGTGGTGTTTCTGCATCCGCCGTAGCCCAAAAGCTGATTGAAGCAGGGAGACCTGCTGGCTTCCGGCCACGGCCCACGGCCCACATCTGAACCTCTGTCTGTTTTTGCGTAGCCTGTGAGCAAGAGTGGTCGTTACATTTTTTTGAGTTCATTTTTTTAAAGTAATGTTTACACCCGACACGGGGCTCGAACTCACGACCTCAAGATCAAGAGTGGGATGCTTTTCTGGCTGAGCCAGCCAGGTGCCCCGGTTTTTACATTTTATTTTAATGTTTATTTTTGAGAGAGGGAGAGAGAGAGACAGAGCTCGAGCAGGGGAGGGGCAGAGAGGGAGGGAGACACAGAATCCGAAGCGGGCTCCAGGCTCCGAGCTGTCAGCCCAGAGCCCGACGCGGGGCTCGAACTCGTGAACCGTGAGATCACGACCGGAGCTGAAGTCGGACGCCCAACTGACGGAGCCCCCCGGGCGCCCCGGTTTTTACATTTTTTTAAAAAGCAAGACACATAATCCAAAGAAGAAGAAGACTTCGTGACATCTGGAGATTAGAGGAAATCCAGGTTCCGGTGTCTGTACGGTTTGCTCGGAACATGCTCGTTCGCTTACGTGTTGTCCGCCTCTGCTTTTCCACCGCAGCGGGAGCGGAGTCATTGCAACGGAGCCGATGTTCCCCGAAGCCTTACGGTGCTGACTCTCTGGCCTGCTGGAGAAGGTCGCTGACCCCTGCTTCCGGCTGCCCACAGCCTCTACCTGGGAAGGGCGAAAAATGAAGCCTGAGTTTTACCTGTCCCCCTTTGTCCCTCTGCAGACGACCAATGACACAACGCACCCTGTCTCCTCCCGGCTGTTCAGAGGGGCCCCTCTGATTTAAACGGATTTCTCCGCCGACGGCTTCTCGGCATCCGTCACGCGAGCCATGCGTCGTGCCTCCATAAGAGATGCCGCGGCCCAGCGCATGCTGCTTCCTGAATTCGCGTGATCCTAGTAGCCTCCTCCCCGTGTTCTGCTTGTAAAAACTTCTACGGGCGCCAGGGTGGCTCAATCCGTTAAGCATCTGACTCGAGCTCAGGTTATGATCTCACAGTTTGTGAGTTTGAGCCCCGCGTCGGGCTCTGTGCTGGCAGCTCGGAGCCTGGAGCCTGCTTCGGATTCTGTGTCTCCCTCTCTCGCTCTTCCCCTCCCCTGCTCAAGCTCTGTCTCTCTCTCTCAAAAATAAACATAAAAAAAAAATTCTCGTAAAACATCTCCGGTGGTAGTTAAGACTGGCTCTGGGGTTGGACCTTAGGAGTCTAAATCCCAGTTCTGCCGCTCGTTAGCTTTGTGACCTGGGGCAGGTGATTATACTCTGGGTCCCCGTTTCCTCGTCTGCGTGAATACTGGCACCTGCCTCCCGGGCAGCTGGCGGGACCCCCTGGGCGGAGGAGAGAGGAGAGCGGGCATGGTGCCTGCGGGGCATTGGATGCCCAGGAACGTTAGCTGCCGGCAGTGACGGGGTCACTTGCCGGGCCAACGCTTGGGCCACCCGGAGCGGGCTGCCCGTGCTGGCACCCAGCGTGGCGCCTCTGGGCCCCCAGGGCGGCGGGACCCTCCGTCGGCTTGTGCCGAGGGTCACAGTGGGCTGGACGCTGAGCTCTGCAGGCTTGGGGCTGACGGTGGTTCCCCCTTAGCCGCGATGACCCCCGGGAAGCGGAGAGCCCGTCTGAGTTAGCCGGACGTGAGACAGACCGGGAAGCTGGCTTTCTTATCGCAGATCCTGTTATCCCAGAAAGTCACCCCTTGCTGACTCCGATCCCTACTGATCGGTGCAGGGTTTTAGGGAGACACGGAACCCCCAGGCCCAGTCTGCATGTGCCATCCAGCTCAAGGCACAGACAGCCCTTTGGATTTACACACTTGGCTGTGGGCTGGTCTACTCGTAAGAAATAAAATTAATTAATTAACTTAAAACTCACAGTAAAATTGTGCCTTTTTTTTTTTTTTTTTTGGCTTTGTTTTTTTTTTTCCTGAACGCCACTGATGTCACACTTAGTGGGGTGGCATTTCTTGTGTCCCCTCATGTTTTTATTAAAAAAAATTTTTTTTTTTTAACATTTATTCATTTTTTGAGAGACAGAGACAGTATGAGCAGGGGAGGGACAGAGAGAGGGAGACGCGGAATCCGAAGCTCAGGCTCCAGGCTCCGAGCCGTCAGCACAGGGCCCAACGCGGGGCTCGACCCCACGAATTGCGAGATCGTGACCCGAGCCGAAGTCGGACGCTGAACCGACTGAGCCCCCGGGCGCCCCTGTGTCCCCTCGTGGTTTGATGAGAATCCCTGATACTTCTCCATCTTAAGTGACCCCTCCCCAGCTGTTAGCATGCTTTCCCACATTCATTACCACATGTGAGGCCAAGTGGGGGTCAGGCTTGGCCACTCACTTGTCTGGCTTTGGGGACAGCAGGTCCGTGTGGCTTTGAGTCCCAGGTTGCTGGTGTGTGACCTCAGGCAGGTTACTGAAGGCACCCGGGCGCTCGGGGCCTCGGTTTCCACCTTAGTCAGTCTGGGCCATCACAAAGGGCCACAGACCGGGCAGCCTAGACCGCAGACGTTTGTTGTCACAGGTCTGGAGGCCGCAGGGCTGAAACGAGCCTGCCAGTGTGGCTGGGTCTGTTTTTCTCTCTGGCTACACGTGTCCTCTCAAGGTGAGGGCCGGAGCCCCAGTCACCTCCCCCTCGTATGGGGACGCTGACTCCTGCCTGGGGCCCACCCTCACAGCCTTCTCTAAACCCAATCCCTCCCCAAGACCTGTCTCCTGATAGCATCGTTTGGGGGTCGGGCTTCAACACGTGGGTTCGGGGGGCACGATTCAGTCCACAGCACTTTCCCCGTCAGGTGGGGCGGCTGGGGGCTCGGGGCCACAGAGACCGAGTGAGATGGTAATGGGGAACCCTCAGGAAACAAGGGGCTCCTCCTGGAGCTGCCCTGGGAGCCCTTGACTGCTGCAGAGTGTCTTCTAGGCCCTTCTGGGAACATGGTGATGAACCAGCCCCTGACGTGTGGACCGGTCTGCCCGGTACAGCTCACTGGGGGCGCCTGTGAGTCCCTCTCCACCCCCGGCCTGGGCCCCTCCTATCCAAGACCGCATTTCCATAAGTGGCTTCACATTTTAAAAATTATACTTCTGGGGGCGCCTGGGTGGTTAAGCGTCCGACTTCGGCTCAGGTCACGATCTCGCGGTTCGTGAGTTCGAGCCCCGCGTCGGACCCTGTGCTGACAGCTGGGAGCCTGGAACCTGCTTCGGATTCTGTGTCTCCTCTTCTCTCTCTGCCCCTCCCCCGCTCACGTTCTGTCTTTCTCTCTCTCTCTCTCTCTCTCTCTTTCGAAAATAAATAAACATTCAAACAAATGATACTTCTGCTTTTTTACTCCCCTCCTATTACAGATCTTGACAAGAGGCCTGGACCCTTGCAAAAAAGTGTGAAAAAAAGTCACCCCTTCCGTGGGGGCCAGGCGGAAGGCAGCGGGTTGGATAGAAGCTGGGCAGAGTGAAAATTACCCTTGAGATCCCTTAGGAAGCTGCCACATTGGAGACAGACGTGCTCAGCGCCCATAGGACCCAAATGCTTCTCTTTAATCACTAGCAACACCCTCCAGGACAGCAGATGGTGCAAGGCATATATATACCTCCCAAAGCCTGCTCTCTGCTTCTGTGGAGAGGAACGATGTCTCATCTAGGACGTGTTCTGAGTCACAGAACACCTGCCTAACAGCGGCTTTGGCGCTAAAGACATGTCATTATCTCCCATACCAGCAAGACCTCAAGGAGGTGATTCCGAGTTTGGGGGTGGTAGCTCAGTGGTCTCATCCAGGTATTCGTGAAACTTATGCCTTATCTTCACCACCTTCAAATTCCTCGTGCCCGTTGCCTCGTGGTTGCAAGATGGCTGCTACAGCCCCAGACATCACATCCTCGCACAATCTCACGTTCAAGGCAAGAGAAAGGGGATGCGTTCAAAGAGCTCCCCTTGCTTGGCCTCGCTCTTCATTTTCTAGAATTCTCTAGAAGATTTCTCCTTAAGTCCCAGGAGCCAACCTGGTTCATAAGGCCAGCTGTTGTTGCCAGGGAGGATGGGAAGGTATGAAAGTGGCCTCTAGCCAACGCAGTGGGAAGGGGGTGATTTTTGTTTCTCTCTCTGACACAGCCCCGAAGCTAGTTTCTGGTCTCCAGACAATAGTGTGCCGCCGTGAATGTATGAGAAGGCTGGTAGCATGTTGACACGAATTCAGACCCTCTGTGGCCCACGGAGAGACTTGAGCTTCTCTTTAGGCTCACCCCCCTAAGTAGACACAAGGTGAGTCCTCAGGACTCTAGCCAACAGCCACTTGTTTGCTGAAAACAAACTTTATCTTATCAGCTCAACCCTCCTGATCTCCTTAGACAGGGGAGCAAAGTGTTTGAAAAGTCCCGAGAAGGTCAGGAATCATTGTCCCCTGGGAGGAAGCAGAGGCTGGGCCCGGGGCTTGATCTGAGCTCTGCTTGTGGGACAGGTGGCTCCTGTTTCCCTCTGGACAGAGGATGAATCGATCCAGATACTCGAGGCATCGTAAGAATCTGTGTTGCACGGTTTGCTAGCCAGAGGTGGAAAGCTGCTTGGAGAGAGCCTGCTCAACCTTGTGCGTATGCTGAGAGCCGGAAAGAACTTTCAGGAAGTGGGCTTTGGGTACTAGGTTGCTTCTGCTTGCCCGCGAGAGAGTAATGCGCGAGGGTCCGAGTGTATCCTTGGGTTCGCCGGTAGGAGTTGATCAGAGGCAAAAGAGGTGGCAGGTATTTTCAGGGATCGTTTTTGGGCAGTGGGTGTTGGGTGTGAACAAAGGTACACATAACAGAATTCTTTGGTCCAGGCAAAATAAACCTATTCAAACTAGCTTAAGGGGGAAAAAAAAAAAAGGAAGTCAGTGCATCCCAAGCCTTGGGGAAGGACACGCCAGCAGCTTGCAGGTCCTTAGAGAATCCCAGGGTTATTCTCTCTGGGTCCCTCATCTGTCGCTGAACAGCTCCCCTCTTGCCCCTCTGCCTCACTGGTTTCCTCTGCTACCCTGTCGGTTGGGAGAAAGAAGGCCACCCACAGCAACTTGTAATTATAACTATCTGGCTAGCCACATACTTGCTTTCCCAGCTTCTCCAGCAGGTTGGGATAGCCACAGGATGCTGTCCGAACCAGTGAGACACAAGAGGAAATTTGCTAGCGGAGGAATGGGGTAGGAGGTGGTTCTGAAAAATATTTTGCTTCCAGATGAGTGACAGCTGAGCAAACAGAACTCTCTGTACTACTTCTTTTTTTGTTTTTTTTCTGCCATGAATGTGGCTCTGTGAAGACATGATGTTTGGAGTCGTGGCAGCCATCTTGTGACCATGAGGCAAAAGGCCTAAGGATTAAAAATCAACATGCAGACAGTGGCAGAGCAAAAAGACCGAAGAAACTTGGGTCCTTGATGGTATGGTAGACCTGTGCACCTCAGAGAGACTCTGAGGCAGCTTGGATCACATGTGTACTCGTGCATCAGTTGGATCTAGATGGCAGATCGTGCTACATGAATAAGGTTGCTGGGAGTCAGGTTCTGGTCCCTTGTGACTGGGTTGGGGATTGAGGGTGTGTCTACTATGTAGTTATATCTGTGTTAGCCATTTTTTGTTTTAAGTTTTTTTGAGTTTATTCATTTTTGAGAGAGAGACCGAGCATGAGCAGGGGAGGGGCAGAGAGAGAGAGGGAGACACAGAATCGGAAGCAGGTTCCAGGCTCCGAGCTGTCCGCACGGAGCCCAATGCGGGGCTCGAACTCACGGACCGCGAGATCGCGACCTGAGCCGAAGTCGGACGCTTAACCGACCGAGCCGCCCAGGCGCCCCCGTGTTAGCCGTTCTAATAATCTAAGTAGGTACCATTGGTCAGGGGCTTACTATGTGCCAAGCATCCTTTATCCTCTTTACCTAAATTAACTTGATGACTTTTCCTAACAACGATTTCAGGTGGGGGCTATTATTATCTTCCTATTTTATAGACCAGAAAACTGAGCACAGAGTGTAAGTAGCTGGCCCAGGATACATAGCCAGGAAGTGAATTTAAGTTTGGAGGTCCGGCTCTTGAGCCGTCCCTCTTAAACTTGATCCTGAAGTGGTCCTCGGGCTCGAAAGACGGGTTTAGAGCAGGTTAGTAAAGAGCCTTGCTAATGGGCAGGTCATCTGCGAGGGCAGGAGGAAGCCACAGAAATGTTTTACAATCGAGTCCTTTAGACACAATACCCCATTTCTTTGATTATCGGCGTTTCTGAAACCAAAATGTCATAAAATCGATCAGCGTGTTGGTACCTTTTCCCCCAAGAGCCTTCATTAAGTTGATCACACCTCTTACAATAGAGGAGATACGGTAATAAATACTCGTGTTGTATTGAAGGTGGATAAAGCCAGCCAACCTTTACCACGCACACTGTTAACAGAAGTGTAACCGTGTACAGCACCGTGCACGAATCAAGAAGCAGAACACGATCAGCTCCCAGAACCCCCTCGCGCCCCTCCCCGGGGGTGACCCCTGTCCTGTCTTCCCATGGCATGGATTCGTCGCCCCGGTTTTAAAACTTCACGTGAATTCAATTGTACAGGAATTCTCTTCGATCGCCACTGATCCTTTCCAGTGATTTGTAAGATGTCCCCAGGTAGAACGGGCTCATGTAAGCTGGGGAGCCTCCCTCTGGAAGTCGTTTGCACCTCTACGGATGAGGTGCAACAGATTTCGAAACCATCCTTTGGCTTGATCGTGGATTCTCCTTCCCTGACCAGAAATAGGTGCAGAGGGCAGCGGTGTGAGCTCGAGGGCGTTTTGGCGCAGTTCAGTTTGGGGGTCCAAGTTCGGCCTGTCGACAGTGTGAATAGCGAGGCACTTGGCTGGCTCAGTGACTCCTGATCCCGGGCTCGTGAGTTCCAGCCCCTCGTGGGGTGCAGAGATTACTTAAAAGTAAATAAGTAAATAAACTTGGGAGAAAAAAAAAAACTGGAAAATGGGAACGTCAGACAGATGGGGCTCCTGAAGATCGCTGGTTCCAGCAACCCTCCCTCCCCCCCGTGTGGTCCAGCCTTTGCACACCTCACGTACACTATCCTGTGTGCAGCGGTCTGTGGTTCGGTCAAGTACTGGGCTTTAGAGAAGCTTTTATTTTGAAAGGGAGATGGGAGCCCAGCGTGAAGGAAACGCACAACAGTCTCTTCCTTAGCTGCACCTGCACGGGGGGGGGGGGGGGGGGGGGGTCTGATGAGTTTCGGTTGATGGAGCCCAGACCTCAGGAAGGATTATAAATTCTCATTTGATTTGATTTGCTTCTAAAATACCTTAAGCCAGCTGTATGTGCCCAGCTGACCCTGGAGTCTCTGGCTGCTTTGGGGCAAGGTCTGGAGAGGCTCCCTCCTGTCCCAAAGCAGCTCCTCTCCCCAGTAGGGGCCGCCCTGGGTGGGGGGGGGGGGCTGCTGTGGTTAGGGCACATGTGTCCCCCTCCACCCCCTGCCTCTGTGACCTTGAATTCTCAAAAGGCCCCGTAACTGGAGGCCCCTTAATGTCTCCATTTTACAGAGGGGCAAGCTGAGCCTCCCAGAGATGGGTTAACTTGTCCTGAGTCCCTGCCGGTGGTTGGCAGAGCCTGTGTTCGAACCCGTGTCCCCCCCCCCCCCCCCCGACCCAGTTATGTATTGCTCTTGAGCCGAGTGAGGCGAGGGTGCCAGTTGGGGAGGTTTCTGAAGAGTCTTCACTGAGATACTGGAGAACCTGCCAAGAGTCAGGCAAGCGACAGAGCAGATGGGACAGTGGAGAACAAGCAAATAGTGACAGCTAACATCGTTCAGGACCTCTCTGGGTGGTGGCATTCTACACACAGCCTCTGTCCTAGCAGTTCTTAAAGCGGGGCCCCCAGACCGCCAGTACCTCCTGAGAATGTGTTAGGAATGCTGGTTCTTAGGCTCCACCCCAGACCCCCTGAATTACAAATGCCAGTGATCTCTGTGTTAATGAGCTCCCTGGTAATTCTGGAGTTGGCCAGTCCCTGGTCTATTTTGAGCCAACAGCAACCCGATGAAGGGTTGATTGATGCATTGATTGATTGGTTTTTGACAGAGAGAAAGAAAGAGAGCGTAAGTGGGGGAGGAGAAGAGAGAAAGGAAGAGGGAGAATCCCAAGCAGGCTCCACACTGTCAGCACAGAGCCTGACATGGGGCTCGATCCCATGAGCTGTGAGATCATGACCTGAGCCAAAATCACGAGTCGGACGCTTAACCGACTGAACCGCCCAGGCACCCAGAATTCAGTATTTCTAGAGCTCTCCCATTGTACAGCTCCACGGTTGAAACCTGTTAACGTCCTGTTGCTCAGTGTGTATGCTCTTGGAGTTAAAACCTAGAAGAGGAGACCGTTAATAAACAGGTCAGCAGGCCCATCAAACTAATCAGAGCAGTTCAGTTCTAGGCGGGAAAGAACGGGGCGGGTGGGGGAGGGGAGGTTAAGGGATGTTACGCCCTGTGGGGCTGCGACCATCGAGACGAGCCCAGCTCCGCACGAGGGAAGGGGCTGGGGCGCCAGGGTGACCTAGAGCAAAGACAGAACCCAGAGCCGCGGAGCCACCAGCTTCCGTCCCAGGCCTCGCACCCAACTCAAGGATTAACCTCTCCCCGTCTCCATGGCATTTTTCACAATGGGGGTGTCTTTGAGCTGGGGGGAAAAAAACCTCCTCTCGTATCTCCGAGAACATGTGTTCAGACCCTGGTTTGCAGTGAGCTTTACACATCGTCTTGGTGCTTTAAGAAGCCAGCACACCGGGGGCGCCTGGGTGGCGCAGTCGGTTAAGCGTCCGACTTCAGCCAGGTCACGATCTCGCGGTCCGTGAGTTCGAGCCCCGCGTCGGGCTCCGGGCTGATGGCTCGGAGCCTGGAGCCTGTTTCCGATTCTGTGTCTCCCTCTCTCTCTGCCCCTTCCCCGTTCATGCTCTGTCTCTCTCTGTCCCAAAAATAATAAATAAAAAACGTTGAAAAAAAATTAAAAAAAAAAAAAAAAAAAAAAAAAAAAAGAAGCCAGCACACCGATAACGGCGAAGCATGGCTGCCCAATAGAACCTTCTTCCCGGACGGAAACGCTCTGCGTCTGTGCTGCCCGATACGGGAGCCGCTGGCTTCACGTGGCCGTTTAGAGTCAGACGAATCACGCTAGAATAAATGGAAGCCTTCGGGTCCCAGCAGCACCAGCCACGTGTCAAGGTGCCCCGCAGACACCTGTGGGTTAGTGGCAGTCATATCGGAAGCACAGACACAGAGGTCAAGCGTAGAGGCGTGAGGTTGAACCCTTATAGGTCAAAACTGGTAGAACGTTGGCAGCTTTCCACGGTACAGCCCTGATGGGAGTGCAGGGAGGGGGCGAGACCGATGAAATCTGTCCCCTCGTTCTGCAGGGAAAAGCCGAGGTCCAGGGTGCCTGGGGTCCCGCTCACCTAGCCGAGAGCCCGGATGGGGCCCAAACCCGGGATTCCTGACTCTCTTAGGAGTCGTTTGTCTGTTTGCTCAGGGAGTCTCAACTCGCGTGGTTGACAGTTGGGGCCGGACCATTCCCTGAAGGGGTGGGGGGCTGTGCTGTGCGTTGCAGGATGTTTAGCAATGTCCCTGGCCTCCACCCACTAGCTGCCAGTGGCAAATACCCCGTCAGTTGTGGCAAAACAAAACCGAATCCAAGCATTGCCCAATATCCCTTGGTGGGGTTGAGGGGAGGACAGAATCCCCGCGGTTGAGAATCACCGGTCGAGCCGAAAACAGCGACTGGTTTCCGTTCTTTGCCTCCGCTCGCAATTGACCAGGAACGGGATTTGGGGACCCGGAGACCCCCGGGGGCTGGCTTCCTCCCTCCGCGGAGCTGGGGCGCCCACGAATGAGGGCTGGCCGCCTGGGCTTACGGCAGGAGGCTCGACATGTGCTTACAGCCCATTTTTCTTTCCAGTTCCACAGCGTCTGGGTCTTTTTAGGCAAATAACTGGCTTCAGCCCTAGAGATAATTAAACCCATCTTTTCTCCCTCTCCCCACCCCATCCCCTAAACCCTTTGGTCCATTCAATTCACAATGATAACATTGTTCGAGCAACACTGAGCACATGTTGGCACTGAAGTGTTTAATCTTGCGGTACAGTAATTCCCCTGCCCCACCCCCACCCCACATCTGTGCCGCGCAGGATGACAAACGCCTGGCCTGCCAGCGGCCTCGCCTCTGCGCCTGGGTCTCTGGGCATCTAACAAGGAGGCAGTGTCTCCAAAGACCCTCTCGGAGCGCCCGGCGCTGGGACCCCAGGTGGTCTCCTCGGCAGCCCAAGTATTTGGTGGAAAGTTCGAGAGTTGAAGCAGCGGTTTCGGGGGCGGGGAGACAATGCTGCTTGTGTGCCCTCCGCCAGGCGGGGGGCTAGGGAGGGACGATGGGGAGACGGGCCAGTCTTGGAGCTGTCGGCCTCTCTCGGGGGCGGCTCTGGCCTTGGGCAGGAGCCGAACTTGCAAACTGGAGAGGGACCCGAGTGGGATGCGGTCTTCACTCGCCGAGCTTAGCGTGTAAGGAGGCGGATGTGGCGAACTTGCTGTGCTTCCGAGCTGTGTCCTTACCTGATGATCTCCGCAGCTGTGCGGGCGGTGGCCGTGTCCAGCGTCAGGGAGGGGGTCCCGCGGCCGGTGATGCGGGCACCATGTGGGTGTTCGGACCGGCTGTGTGGCTGTGGGGAAGCGACTTGACCTCTCTGAGCCTTATCGTCTTCATCTGTAGAATGGACCTGATTCACGTGCCTGCCTGCCTCTGAGTAGGGCTTCGA